>NC_081420.1:101100433-101474183 GCF_949786415.1 Peromyscus eremicus | reverse complement strand
ACACTGACTAAGACAGACAACCATCATGGCTGTCTGATTTTAGAATATTTTTATTATCCTATACCCCTATCAGTCACTCCCCCAGCCCCTGGCAACCACTGATGGGCATTTTCTTTATTTTTTGTGATGCTAGGGACCAAATCCTTAGCCTTGCATATGCCAGGCAAGTGCAGTACCACACACAGAACCCATGGCCCCTGAGCTACTCCATCTCTGATTCGCCTGCTCTGGACATTCACATGAATGGGATGGAATCATATGATGGTGGAGTCAGACCGCCATCTTTGCTTTCTAGTTCCTTTCCATATAGAGTACTTTTTTAGGGTTCTTCCCTACTATAACATAGGCCAATACCTCCATTCCTTTTTATAAATTAACATGTCATTATGAATAGCTCCATTTTACTTTTTCTATCATCAGTTGATGAGCAGCTGATGTTTCTAGTTTTAAAATTTTTTTTATTTATTTGTGTGTGTGTGTGTGTGTGTGTGTGTGTGTGTGTGTGTGTGTGTGTGTATGTGTATGCACATGTGGAGATCTGAAGACAACCTGTAGAGGTTGATTCTCTCCTTCTACCATGTGGGTCCCAGGAACTGAACTCAGGTCCTCAGGCTCAGCCACAGGTACCTGCTGAGCTATCTTAATAACCTTGTTTCTACCTCTTGGCCACTGTGAATACTGGTTTACAAAGTTTTATGTGCACATGGTTTCATTTGCCCTGGGAATACAGCTGGGAGAATTGTTAGGTCATAAAGTAACTCCATGCTTATCTAAAAATTAGTCAAAATGGACCATATATCTAAATATAAGAGCTAAGTCAATAAGAATTTAAAAAAAAAATGGCTGCATCATTTTATATTCCTGCCATCAATAAACAAAAATTCCACTATGCTAGCCAATACTTGTTAATTTTCTGGCCCATTTCTTTCAGCCATCCTAATGAGTATGAAGTGAATTGTGATTTAGGTTTGTATTTCACTGATGATGTTTAACACCTTTTTATCAATTTTCGTCTGTTTTAAAGTGTTCTTTAGAAAAACATCTATTCAGATTCTTTGCCATTTCCATTTTGGGCTGTTTTACTTATTATTGGGCTATAATATTTCCTTGTGTATTCTGGGAACAGTTTCCTTATCAAACATGATTTGCAGATACTTTCTGCAAGTGTATAAAATATCTTGTTCTCTTGTATATGGTGCTATTTGAAACACAGAGGTTTAGCCCTGTTGCAATTTATTTATTAACTCTCTCTTCCATTGCTCATACTCCTGGAGTCGTTTCTAAAAAGTTATCGTTCAGATCAAGGTAATGGAAGTACCAGGTGTGGTGGTACCCACCTTTAATCTCAGCACTTGAGACAGGTGGATCTTTGTGAGTTCAAGACTACCCTACTCTACATAGTGAGTTCCAGGCCAGCCACAGATACACAGTGAGACTGTCTCGGACAACAAAAGACACTGGAGGTTTACTGCTGTTTTCTTCCAAGAATCTTACTGATTTAGCTCTTCTTACATTTAGACGCATGGTTCATTTTGAGTTAATTTTTACGTATGATATGGAATAGTTCCATTTTATAGATAATGACTCTGGCACTTAGGTTAACCTAAACCCCTTCTCCAAGATCACAGAGAAGGTCATTTAGATCTTAGTCCTTTAAAAAAAATGTTTATTTGTTTACTCTCTGCTCGAGAGAGTAAGAGAGAGAGACAGAGACACAGAGAGAGAGCATGTATGCCTGTATGTGCACCTGTGTATGTGTGTACAGTTTGTGAGAGCCTGTTCCCGGATGAATCAGTTTGTCAAGTGTGGTAGTGAGCACCCACCATCTCATGTGCCTGAGAACTTGCTCTTTATTCACAGTGTACAACAGGTCCCTCTTCTAAAGAATTTTTCAAGTAATAGTAGAATTTGATCCTGTTGTTTGCTTTAAAATTTTTGTTAGTTTTTATTTTATGTGGATGGGTGTCTTATCTGCATGTATATTGGTGCATCATTTGTGTATCTGGTACCTGCAGAGGCCAGAAGGGCACTAGACCCCCTGGAACTACAGTTATAGGTGGTTGTGAGCAACCATGTGGGTGCTGGGAACTGAATCTGGGTCCTCTGCAAGATCAGCCGGTGCTTTTAACTGCTGAGCCATCTCTCCAGCCCCTCTGTTGTTAGCTTTAGAAAGAAAATGATGGGGTTGGGGATTTAGCTCAATGGTAGAGCGCTTGCCTAGCAAGTGCAAGGCCCTGGATTCAATTCTCAGCTCAAAAAAGAAAGAAAGAAAAAAGATGATGACAGATGTTATGATTCTCAATATTTTCTCAAGAACAAAGTTAATCATTAGTAAAGTTAACCTACTGACTAGCCACAGTTTATTTTCCAGCATCAGCTGATGGACAATTGAGTTGTTTCCACTTGTTGATCATTGTTAATAATAGTAATAATAATCCTGAAATATAATAAAGCACTATAGTTCTGTCTGTCTGTATGTCTGTCTGTCTGTCTGTATGTATGTATGTATGTATGTATGTATGTTTACTGTTTTTGAGACAGAGTCTCATATAATCTGGGCTGACCTTAGACTTTATATAGTCAAGGATGACCTTGGACTTCTGATGCACCTTCCTCCACCTCCCTAGTACTAGAATTCCAGACATATGTCACTATGCTAGATTGGTGTATGTGTTGCTGGGGATTGAACCCATGGTTAGGAGAGTATTCTATCAACAATTTTGTTTGTTTGTTTTGTTGTTGTTAGTTTTTGTTTTAAAGGCAGAGTCTCAAAACTATTTAGCTCTAGCTAGCATGGAACTCACTATGTAGACCAGTCTGGCCTTGAACTTGTAGAGATCCACCTGCTTCCACCTCCCGAGTGCTGGAATTAAAGACATACGGCACCATGCCTGGCTCTCTACCAGCTTCCCTTTTTTTTTTTTTGAGACAGGGTTTCTCTTTTCCTGGAACTCATTCTGTAGCCCAGGCTGGCTTCAAACTCACAGAGATCCACCTGCCTCTGCCTCCTAAGTGCTGGGATTAAAGGCATGTGCCACCACTGCCTGGTGTCTACCAGCTTCTTAAATGAAGACTTGGCTTGCTGGTAGTCACAAAAGCTAGTAGAGTGTGGAGGTGAAACCGCCCTTTTTTGCAGAGATCCCATTCTTTTAAAGCACTTTATCTTAGTGCAGTTCACAGGATCTACATGACGCCTTCTTCCCCTTTCCACATTGGGGCTTGGGGGTTATTTCAAAGTTTTGTACTAGCTTCATTTTCAGACTTTTTGACCAGTGGTTTATTCTGTCAGTCAAAAATCAATATTCAGATTTATATCAGAGAACCTAGCAGTTTGGTACTTTTATCTATAAGGAAAAGAATAATAGCTACTTCACAATTACTTGCACTTTCCAAGATTGCCCTGGATAATTGTCATGTCAGAGAAATGGCAGTAGGTTGTGTAAGTTACCACCTCCTGAGTGCCTGTTATGTGTCAATCATAGCAACCCTGCAAGTTCAGAATGAGGGAATTGAGGCTCCAAGACGTTGACTGCCTGGTCCAAAGTTACACAGATACTAAATGACGGGACCAGAATTTGAAAATAAGTCTCTTTAGTTCTGAAAACCATGCTGTTGCCAGAGGGCAAGGTCACAGCACCCACCTTGTTTCAGTTCCCAAGTAGGGCTGAGTCTCGAGTCCATGAAGCAGGCCTGGCTCTGGGCAGTGGTTCCCTCATAAACCAGCTCTTTATATTCTTTAACAGTATGCTGATCTCATGCTTCCTTGACTTTTGTTTTCTTTTGCTTATTTGGCAGTGTGTGGGGTGTTACTTTTCAGTAACCTTAAAACACATCTTGCTACCTCACACTGCCTGCTCTTCTTCCCTCCTTTCCATCAGTGGTCATTGGCTTTCAGCACAGCAGGTATTGATATTGCTTAGGAGCATCAGAGAAGGCTTCAGAAATCACTTCTGGGATGTATGTGATTGTCTGTTTTGTAGCGTATAACAGATACTTGAACCTGATATTTACTTATAAAGGACAGGGATTTGTTTCTTACAGTTCCTGAAGCTGAGAACCCCAAGGTCTGAAGGCAACATCTGGCCAGGACCTTTGTGCTACATCATCCTATGGCAAAAGAGGTTTGGGGAACAGAGACAGAGAGGCTGGAAGAGTAAGAAGGCTGAGTCGTCCTTTCAGGAAGCCACTCCCCACGCCTACAGTTTTGGCATGAATACATTTGCGAAAGCTGAGTCTTCATGACCTAATCGCCTCTTGTGTTAGTCGGTGCTCTAGAAGGGCAGAACCAATAGAGCCAACGGATGAGTTCGAGGTGGATTTATTAGACTGGTTACACAGTGCCGTCTGGGTAGCAACAATGGTTGAATACATGCTGAGAGGCTGAGAGCCCAGTACTGCTCAGCCCGCAAAGGCAGTCCCAACTTGGTTCTGAAGGCCAAGAAGATTCCTAAGGGAAGGGAGTGGGTGTGTGGGTTGTAGTCTCAGCACTTAGGTAGAGGCAGGTGGATCATCAAAAGTTCAAGACCTACTTGGTGAGTTCTAGATGAGATTCTAGCTCAAAAAAGAGAAAAAATAAATAAATAAAATAAAGGCCAGGGATATAGCTCAAAGGCAGAGTGCTTACCTAGTGTGTGAAAGGCCCTAGGTTCAAGCCCCGAACTGAAGGAAAGTAACAGCAAACCTAGTCTACACTAAAGCTCACACATCAGCATTATGCACCGTAGCCCCAAAGTAGGAACAGCTAGAAACCTGTCACCTGTGAGAAGACAAATCAAACCTGGTACATTTATACAGTGGGATAGTATTTGGTAATAAAAGAGGTGGAGTACTACCAATTCATACTACAGTATAAACTTTGAAAGTGTGGTTAAGTGAAAGAAGTGAGACACAAAAAGCCACATGTCATATGATTCCATTTATGTGAAATGTCCAAAATAGGCCAATCTGTAGAAATAAAGATAGAGTGGTAGTTATAGAGGGTGAGAGAGGGATAGGAAGAGCAGCAAGCCCTCTTAAGCACAGAACCATCTCTCCAGCCAGTTAATACACTTTATTATCTTAAAATTTCAGAACAGCAGATTTTCCTGAAACTCTTGGGAGTGTGAAGGATGCATGGGCAGGGTTTAGATAGAAATGGAGGAAGAAGTTGAGGCTGGATGGTAGCAGAGCCTGAAGATGGTCCAGAGCAGTGCAGGCATGGAGGAGGGTAAGCAGGTGAGGTGGTCAGGGAGCAACAAGGGTATCAAACTTGAAAGCAGAAGCTATTGCGAGCCATGTGTAAGCATCCAGGCTCTTCTGTGCAGATTGCAGTCCCTCCTCCCCCAGGCAGTGATTTAGTGACAGGTTTCCTAGATTCAGGAAGTGCTTATTCATTCTCTTTACTGATTTGCTCTCATTTTCACTTACAGTTGTTAAGTGCTAACTGTGACCCAGAAGCATCTGCTTGTTTCATTAGCTTCTCCCCACAAGGCTGTGCGGGCCATCTCTAATGACAAAAGGGCTATGTTCCTTTGCTAGCCAGTGAGTGATAGAGTGCTCATCAGCCCCCTAGCCCAAGGCTCTTATCCACCCTGCGCTAATGTCTTCCACCTTTCTCAAGTCCCTGGAGCCTCTGCTCTTACAGACAGTAGAACAAGCTGTGGCAGCCATAGAACTTGACATTTTCAGATAAACAGGTACATCTTAATTTCATGGTTCCCAGAATTTTCTTCAAATCCTTCATCTCCTGTTCATGTAGATGAGCTGCTATAAAGGCAGGGTCATTCCAGAAGGCAGCTGAGAGACACTGTGGGTGGGGTCAGTTGCAGGTGTCTTAGCTTATAAAGCTGTTAAGGAGGCAGTAAGTACCTTCCCCGAAGAATTGCTATGTAAATTTTGCACTCAACACATCTTCCTATTAAGAGAAAAAATTTCCCTCCTTTGAGACAGGTTTTTCTTGTGTAGCCCTGGTTGTCCTGGAACTTGCTTTGTAGACCAGGCTGTCCTCAGACTCACAGAGCTCTGATTGCCCCTGCCTCCTGAATGCTGGGATTAAAAAGCACGTGCCACTACCACTCGTCAATCTTTTTTTTTTTTTTTTTTTTTTTTTAAGGAGAAGGTAAAGAGACTAGAATAATGGAAGAGTCAATAAGTAAAATAGACAGTGTAGTACAGTGCCCTGCTTTCTCTGATTCCCTGGAGCTACGTCATGGTACCAGCTGGAAGGATCCCTGTTCTTCCTTCTCTTTCCCACACCACAAAGCAAGTAGCTTACATTACCCTTCATTTCAAATACAAATTAAAATCCCTAATCCTCCCAGATGTGATTAAGGTGATCCTTGAAGTTGCTCACATACTTAATAGGCCCAATTACATTCTTTTATTAACCCTGACATAGATGCTTTTGTTGCTGAATCATAAGTTCAACATTTTTGACTTAATGAAGCATCAATTTCCCCTTTTCTGGTCATGTCAGGTCTTGGACAGTGGTGGGAAAATATCCTTACGTGGGATCTGCTCATTTAGATTTAGACTTTGATTCCTGGTTAGTCTTGTCTCTGCTGGTCCCTAAGGAGGAAGGTAAATTGGAAGTGAATTGACCTCAGAGAGAAAATGGCAGACCCTGAGCATCCAGTGACCTAACTAGGTCATCTTAACACCTAGTTGCCAGGGCGATTGCTAAGGTTTTTTAAGAGAAGACTGTTTCGAGGAACATCTTTGAGCTTTGTGTTCAAGTTCTGTTTTCCCTTAGTGTTGACTTGATTTTATATAGGAACCAAAAAAGAACTGAGGGCTGTGGAGATCGTTTAGTCAGTCAGGTACCTGCTGTGCAAGCGTGGGGACCTGAATTTGGGTCCTCAGCACCCACGTTAAAACATCTGTAACCCTAATGCTGGTGGTTGGAGGGGACAGGGACAGGGACGGAGACGGGCAAGTTCCCAGGGTTCCCTTGCCAGCCAGTCTGGTCGAATCGATGAGCTCCAGGTTGGATGAGAGACTGTCTCAAAAGGTGGGGCCAGCAAGATTATTCTGCAGGTAAGTGTGCCCACTGCCACACCTAATGACCTGACTTCAGTCCTCGGAATCCACATGTTGGAAGGAGAGTACCAACTCCTAGTAGTTGTCCTCTGGCCTCTACACGTGTGCTATGGCACGTACATTATACACACACACACACACACACACACACACACACACACACACACACACTGGATAAATAAGCATGTGATTTAAAAAACTTAATTAGAGGGCTAAAGAGATGACTCAGTAGTTGACTGCTTTTCCAGAGTACACCAGTTTAATTCCCAGAACCCACAAGGCAGTTCACAGCCATCTGTAACTCTAGTCCCAGGTCATCCAGTGCCCCCTTCTGGTCTCTGCAGGCACTGTACCATATGTGGTGCACAGACACATACATGAGGGTAAAACACCCATACACATAGAAATGAAGAAAATTTAAAAAGTAGAGAATGATAGAAGATACCAGATGCTAGCCACTGATCTTCGTATACATGCACACATACATGTACACTGGGCACACACACACACACACACACAGAAATTAATTGCCCTTTTCTGTGCTCTCTTTAGGCTGACTTAGTGCTTTTAAAAAGGTGTCATGTTGCACACACCCCCAACACACACACAGAACTTTCTCCTCACTGCTGACAGACATGCTCTTGTCTGTATTTAATCTGTTTTGTGAAAGGTAGCAAGGGTGCATGGCTCTCTATACAGATCTCTGAATTCAGCTGTCTAACATAGCCCATGCCATTATAAAAACCATTCAGATCTCACAGGAAAACAGCAGAATCCTGTGGAGTTATTTTAGGCCAATAGTTTTGTTTTCAGTTTTCTTTCTTAACAGTGGAATTCATTTTCCAGTGAGTCTAAAAGCGTCAAGCAGTCAGGTGATTTTTTTTTCTTCTTTGTGCCTTTCCACTTCAGGCTTTTCATGTTTTCTAGTATGAACATGTCTTGTTTTTATAATCAAGAGAATTTTTTTTTAAATTATATGGCTGCTGCAGGAAATCAAATTGTTTCATGATGACAAGGTTCGGGGACTAGTACAGATCGAAACAGATGGCTCCCTCTGTTGGAGTACCCCGGTGACCTTTTCACAACCAGGGATTTCCAGAGTACAGAGTGACCATGGCTTCTTCACCGCGAAATTATACAAGACAGTGGGAACCTTACTGACAAACAGATGTGTTTTTCCCCCCAAGTAGTGCTTTTCTTAATGAAATGGTTGCTTAGAAACCAGACCATAATAATAACTTCTATATTTAGTCTGAGAAATGATTCAGTTTGCAAAGTTATTAAGTCAGAGAATACTAATTAGATAGAACTGAACACGTCCATTATTTCTTGTCTGGCAGTTCAGCAGCTAAACGGTTAAGTCAGCAGCATCTCATCCAGCATGTGTCTCTCCAGATGCTCCTCATAACAGGGGACCCACCAGGAAAAAGACAGCTCCTGCTCCTCTCGCCACTGGGCTGCTCTGTGGTGGCCCCGTGGCGTCTGCTCTCGCCAGCAGTCCGTGTTAGGAGCCGTTCCATGTAGTGCTTATTAGTCTGCTGAGAAGAGAGAGCAGTTAGGTCAGCGGGTCAAACAATGTAAGTGAAAAAATGAGAATAAACTCAATTTACAATAAGCTCACCAAAACAGCAGCAGGAAAAGAGGCAGCATTGAAGGTGGTTTAGAATGGCAGATCTTAAAGATGGAAACGCTGATCTGCTATTACTGACAATAAAGAAGTCTTAATCTGTACTGTATTTGTCCAGTAATTAAAATAAGCATTTTAGTCAGGCATGGTGGTAAATACCTAGAATCCCAGGCAGGATGATGGAGAATTCCACTTGACCCTGTCCTACATAGTGAAACTCTGCTTAAATCAAACAAACATCTCAAATCAAACTAATTAAAAATCTAAGGAAAAGTATTCTGCCTTCCATTAATGAGATGACTCTGTTTAATGCAACTGTTGCAGAGTAACACATTCAAAAGAACTGAAAAGCATTAAAGAATTGAAAGGCCAGACAGAGACTGGCCAGAGTAACACTGAAGAGAAAGCCAGAACTCCTAAGGTGTGAACTCAGCGTGAGAACCTGCATTTGCCCTGAGGACATTTGCCTGAAATTAAGCTGTGGGCAAGTTGCAGAAATGAAAACTTGGAGCAATTCCAAGTGAGATTAAACAACAAACCCCTTCTACTCCTAAGCTTCGACCCCTCAGGTCAGTCAGGAGTATTGTGCAGTACCCTGCACTGTGGTACACACCTGGATTCCTGGGGTGTAGAGACAAGAGGAGCAAGAGTTGAAACCGGCCTGAGCTCTGTAGCAAGACACTGCTCTAAAAAATGTCTTGTGGTTTTATGCATGTGTGACCATAAAATTTGACATTTGAGCATTTTTAAGAATTCATTGGCACTAATTATATCATAATATCATATAGCTATCACCACTACTATTAAGACTCTCATTCCCCAAATCAAAAGCTCTTATGCTGACCATTACAGTAACAACGCATTTCTCCATAATAATTCTTAAAGCCAGTAACTAGCACATAGTCGTACATAGCCAAACACAAGAAAACAAGGTCCCATAAAACTTTAGATATTAGATTCGTTGCTCACATTAAGAAGTAACTCTGCTTACTGTATGTAAAGAAATGGAAGACAAACTTGACAATAACTTTAGGAGGTAAGAAACAAACAAATAACATCAAACTGATTTTTTTAAAGGAACACCTAAAAATAAAAAGTAGAATAGCTAAAAATTCAGGTGGGTGAGTCTTGCAACAGACACAGCCAGGAAGAGAATTAATGAGGTAGAAATTTTTTTTTTTAACCGGGAATGAGCATAGAACCAGTATCTGTAGGCAGAGAAACCAGGAAGAAAGCTGATAAGATTTGATCTCCTAAGATTTTAAAACACAATGTGTCCAAAAGTCAAAGTAGCTTTAATTAAAATGCAAAGTATACTCAACAACAGAAGATTTCCTAGGAAAATGGCAAGCCCAAGTCTATTACTACAGAAGATGTGTCTGTAGTTGCCCAGGATGATTTGGAAAAGCGACTACTGAGTGGGAAGCTTCCTTTTGGAGTGATGAAAACATTCCAGAATTAAGGAGTGCTGATGGTTGCACAACTCTTGGGATTCTCCTAAAAACCAGTGAGTTACACACTTTAGAATGGCGTGTTTCATAGTACACTAATTATATAGCACTGAACCTGCTTCTTTTAGCAAAAGGCAAGTAAACAGTTAATATCTTTATCACATAAGACGTTCCTGGATATCAATAAGAAAAGTATCTAGTAGATAAAAAACATAAACAGGCAATTTTTCCATGGGACTTCTGGTTCTGGCTGAGTATAATGACACAGACTCTCTTGGTAAGAAAATTAATTAGAACATTTTGAAATGCAGTTTTGATATTTGGATCCATGAGATGGGTTGTTTCTCTTTAGGGAGATTGCCCTAGGGGTCTAAATGGGAGCTTGATCCTACAGCTGTGAAAGCTTTGTAAGGAGCCTTGGAGGGGTACACTCTTAGTTGAAAACTTAGTGGGTGGGTTGGTTTGTTTGTTTTGTAGAGTGTTTTGTGTTTGTTTAGTTGGTTGGTTGGTTGGGGTTTTGTTTGTTTTGTTTGAGACCATCTGTCCCAGGCTGGCCTCAAACTCACTATGTAGCCAAATACTGGGAACCAAGGGCCTTGTGCTTGCGTGCTAGGCAAGCATTCTGCCACTAGGTGACATGTCACCAGCCCCCCCTCCCCGTTTTTCTTAATTAAGAAATTTTTTATTCATTCCACATACCAACCGCAGAAGATCCTTCCCTCATCCCTCCTCCTACTGCCACCAGCCTCCACCCCCAAGCCCACCCCCTAGCCCCTCCTCCGAAAAGGTATGGCCTCCCATAGGGCATCAGCAAAGCCCAGCACATTCAGACCAGCCCCCTTTTTATTTAGTTTTGTTAATTTATTTTTGTTTGTTTGTTTTGAGACAAAGTCTCATGTAGCCTAGGCTACTTCCATCTCCCTATGTAGCTAAGGGTGACTTTGGACTTCTGATCTTCCTGCCTCCATTCTTCTGAGTGCTGGGCTGACAAACTGTACCACCAGGCCCAGCATACAGTGCCGGGGCAGGAACTCAGGGCTTCACGCCAGCACTTACCAACTGTGCTGCATCCCCAGCTCATAGTGCTTTTTGCACCAATTCATCTGTCCGTCTTCAAGAAGCCCTGCCTTCATTTTACATCCTTTCTGCACTTCTCTCTTCCTCCCTCTCCTTGAATCCTTGTGATGCACAACACATACATCATAAGCCATAGTGTCTGGTGATCTGTCTCTAGAGACACTGCTGGTCATATTTGTATCAGGAAGTAACAGTGCCCAGTAGTACTCTGTGGATACGTGAATAAGAGCTGCCCCTGCCTTATGCTAACACTGTCTTCCAAATATGGTTTGTGTCACAGCTTCAGATTCCTTCTGGATATACACATTACTATTTTTTAAAGGAACCATTTACCTCCGTTTTTGTTGTTGCAAGACTGGAGATTGTTGCCTCACAAATGTTAGGCAAGCTCTCTACCACTGATTTATATCTCTATTCCCTTTTAGCTTTTTTTATGGGTGTATGGTCTGCATGTTTGTGCATATGGATGTGGGACTTGTGTGGGGGTGCACATGAGTATGTGTGTACATGTATGTCTGAACGTGCTCATGGAGGCCTGAGGCTGGGACTGTCATTCTTGACTCCACTCCACCTTATTTGTTGGCAGGCTCTCTTGTTGAACCTTTAGCTTGCTGTCTCAGCCAGTTTAGCTAGCCAGCTTGCTTTCCTGTCTCAGCTTCCCAAACCGAGATTACAGGTGAGCTACCACACCCCCACACACACCCCACCCCCACCCTCCCACCCTGCATCTTCCACTTGGCTCCTGAGGATTAGAATTCCATCCTCAGGCTCCTGCAGCAGTGCTTACACACTGAGCCATCTCCCCAGCCCTCCTTTTATCTTTTATTGTGAGTCGTGGTCTCGCTCAGTTGCCCAGGCTGGCTCTGAACTCACACTGTAGTGCAGGTAGGCCTCGTACTTGTGATCTGACTGCCATGTACAGCCTCTCAAGTAGCAGTGGCTACAGGCCTGCACCACCAGACCTGAGTCCATCTAGTTTTTTTGTTGTTGTTTTCAGATTTACTTATTTTACATGAGTGTTTTGTTTGTGTGTGTGTGTATGTGTGTGTGTGTGTGTATGTGTGTGTGTGTGTGTGTGCGCTCACTCGCCTGTGTCTGTGTATCACACGTGTGCCTGGTATCTGTAGAGATTAGAAAAGGGCATTGGATCCTCTGGAACTGGAGATGCAGGTGGTTGTAAGCTGCCTGATGTGTGTGTTGGAAATCAAACCTGTGTTCTCTACAAGAGCAGCAAGTGCCCTTAACCTTGCAGCCTTTTGCAGGATATTTGATCACACTATGAAGCCCCAGATTGTGTTATTTACTGGAAAAGCCTGTTTCTGGTTGTGGTGTGGCTCAGCCCTAGCACACACTTTTAATCCAAGAGCTTTCTGCATATTGTAAACAGGATTAAATAAAAAACAACATTCCATAGGTCAAGACGTGGAGCAAGTTGACAGGAAGTAACCCTAGATAGTAAGAGGGAGTCAGGAGGATGGATAGAGAGACACACAGGAAGTAGAAGGGAGGGACATTGAGTTAGAGGGATTTTGCTCGAGATGGCATAGGAGAAAGCTTTCTCTTTCTGGGACGATGGTGGAGAATGTAGCCACAAGGTGTTTTCTCTGCTTCTCTGAGATAGCAGGTTTTTACCCCAGTATCTGGTTCCTGGGTCTTTATTGGTAAAATAGAACGATAGAGACTTAGTTAAAAACAACACCAGACCCTTATATGAAATTTTTAAAGAAATGTTTTGTTTGTTTGTTGTTGAGATAGGGTTTCTTTGTGTAGCTCTGGCTGTCCTGGAACTCGCTCTGTAGACCAGGCTGGCCTCGAACTCGAAGATATCTGCCTGCCTCTGCCTCCCAAGTGCTGGAATTTAAAGGTGTGCATCACCACCATCCAGCTAATAATTATTGGCTAATGATTATTTTTTATTTCAATGATATAATGAATATACTTATATCAAGGTTTTAAACATTAGAATATGGGTCTTTGTTTTTGGGTTGTTTTTTTTTTTTTTAAGTCAGGGTCTTACTCTATAGCCCAGGCTGATCTAGAACTCACCGTGTAGCCCAAGCTGGCCTCAAACTTCTGATCCTCCTGCCTTAGCCTCCCAGACCACGAGATCACAGGTGTGTATTAGCACACCTGGGAAATTTTGTTTTACTTTATACTTCTTTGTGGTGTTTGAATCTTTTACAGTGACCTGTCATATTATCACTGTGGGAGGGAATCAAGTTTTTTGGCTGTAGAAGCAAAGTCACTTAATAATATATATATTATTTTTAATGTATATGGGTGTTTTGCCTGAATGTATGTTATGAACCCCTTGTGTGCAGTGCCTTTGGAGGCCAGAGAGGACATTGTATTCCCTAGGGCTGGGGTCAGAGATAGCTGTAGCTGCTGTGTGGCTCTAGGAATCAAACCTGGATCCTCTGGGAGAGCAACTAGTGCTCCTAACTGCTGAGCCTTCTTTCTAGTACCTAAAGTTAAGTTTTAGTGGTTCTCCTTTCTCCTCTGCTTATAGATGTCTTAGTCTCCTTGCCTTTTGTTGTGCCTATAATTGACCCAGGGCCTCACACGTGCTAAGCAAATATTCCTCCTCTAAGCCACACTGTCAGTTCTGTATACATCTTATTATAAGCTGGTACTTACTACAGAATTTGAATCTGTAATGAGTCAGTGAAAGTCAGCCCTAATGAGGTGGTCACCCATGAGGTCCTAGGCAGTGTCCTTGTGTGTGTCTTCAGGAGAGAAGGTTCTGCCGTGTGTTAATAGTCGCCCTGCTGGTCTCTGGATGCTGCTGCTGTGTGAGCCCTGCCCGTCATGGCTGCCTGGGTTGCAGTGATCACTTTCATGGCTGCCTGGCTTGCAGTGATCACTTTCATGGCTTCCTGGGTTGCAGTGATCACTTTCATGGCTGCCGGGCTTGCAGTGATCACTTTCATGGCTTCCTGGGTTGCAGTGATCACTTTCATGGCTTCCTGGGTTGCAGTGATCACTTTCATGGCTTCCTGGCTTGCAGTGATCACTTTCATGGCTGCCAGGCTTGCAGTGATCACTTTCATGGCTTCCTGGGTTGCAGTGATCACTTTCATGGCTTCCTGGGTTGCAGTGATCACTTTCATGGCTTCCTGGGTTGCAGTGATCACTTTCATGGCTGCCAGGCTTGCAGTGATCACTTTCATGGCTGCCTGGGTTGCAGTGATCACTTTCATGGCTTCCTGGGTTGCAGTGATCACTTTCATGGCTGCCTGGCTTGCAGTGATCACTTTCATGGCTTCCTGGGTTGCAGTGATCACTTTCATGGCTGCCTGGGTTGCAGTGATCACTTTCATGGCTTCCTGGGTTGCAGTGATCACTTTCATGGCTGCCGGGCTTGCAGTGATTGCTTCTCGAAGCCAGTTCCAGCCTGGAGTGCCTGTCACCAGTGCTTGCCTCTTTATCTTGTTAGAACATCTGCTGGCGTAATTAAGGAAAGGGACACTTTAAGAAACACTTCTACCCTGTCTGTGTCACTGGCTGGAGCAAGTAGAAGATCAGCCCCATCTTGCCAGAGCCTTAGGCCAAGTGGCGTCCTCAGTCAGCTGGGCTGATTCAGCAGTTTCTCTGTAGGCTGGAGGTGAACCGCCAGGGTTCAGGTTGGCCCCTCCGGTCACGACTGCCTGGCTTGAGGCTTGCAGGAGGTGTAGAAAGGGTTATTTCTAACCTGGCCTTTTACCTGGAGTTGACTCAAGGAGTGAATCAGCTACGTTCTGCAACATCAGGAGCCCTTTTGTTCTTCCTACTCATAAATGCCTCTTTTGGTGTGCATTTTCACTCTGTGAAAGCTGTGTAAAGAGAACTTAATGAACTATAGAAATGATCCCTGAAAATAGTCTCAGGAGAACTAAATGAATGACAGCTTTATTTTTCACTCATGATCAGCTGAAATGCAAGTTGCTCTGCATGCATAGAGCAGTGATTACCTTCAAAGCTGTGCCCTCCCTCCCTCCCTCCCTCCCTCCCTCCCTCCCTCCCTCCTTCCCTCCCTCCCTCCTGGTTTCAATCAGTATATTAGAGCAGCTTTGTTCATACATAGTGGAGCACTTGATCATCATGGTGTTCTCGACAGTTCCCTCCCTCCCTCCCTCCCTTCCTTCCTTCCTTCCTTCCTTCCTTCCTTCCTTCCTTCTTTCCTTCTTTCTTTCCTTCCTTCCTCCCTTCTTTCTTTCCTCCCTTCTTTCTTTCCTTCCTTCTCTCCTTCCTTCCTTCCTTCCTTCCTTCCTTCCTTCCTTCCTTCCTTCCTTCCTTCCTTCCTTCCTGTGTGTGACAGAGAGAGCATGTATGTACATGATATGTGTGAGCACCTTTGTGTGTATGTGTGTGTTGCATACACATGTGTTCACCAGAGTGCTCATGTTCAGGTCAGAGGTCAACTTCAGCTGTTAGTCCTGGATTTCCACCTTGTTTGAGACGGTCTCTTTGTTGTTCACCGCTGCAGACTTCCCGTCTCACCCTAGGAGCACTGTGGTTACAGATGTGCACTACCTTAGCCAGCATCCCATGGATTCCGGGGACTCAAACCTGGGTCCGCACACTTAGATAGTGAGCACTTTGCCCGCTGAGCCGTCTCCACAGCCCTCTTTTTATTTTATTTTATTTTTTTTGCCAAGTATCAAACCCAGGGCCATGGGTATAATAGTCTCAATGAAACATTTCACTATTAAGATAAGAATTTATACTGTATCAAGCTGATAATAGAAAAATTAATTAATTAATTAATTAATTAAAAAATCAAAAATAAAAAATAAAAGAAAAATTTGAAGTATTAAAAAAAAAACCAAACAAACATATTTTGCTAAAGTAAAAAGGGGGAACTAGGGACTCATCATTCCTCTCCACATTCTATCCTTCCCCTTGTTTTATATATTTTAAATTTTTTATTAGTGGATTCTGCTGGAGTATCTGCTACAGATAAGCACTGGAGGGCTCCTGTTGCGAATCACCCACTGGAGTGATGGAAGGATCTTTCTACAGGCACTTGGGGGAGACCTGATCAGGAGTTGGTGTGGGCCCGGGGTTCTGTTTATGTCTTTCCTCAGGACAATGAGGTTCCTCTTTGGATTCCTGAATTCTGTGTGTACCCTGTGGCTGCTGCTGAAGCCCAACATGGCAGGAACCTATTCTTCTTCTGATGCCAATGGGGATTGAGAGTCCACAGCCCTCCTGATGATGGTTTTCTGGATGTCTGCTCTCTTACTGCTTCTCTCTGAACTCACCCGTATGTTCTTACATGGGAGAGGAAGCCCTGACAGGGCAGACTGTGTGCTTTGCAGATCTGTCTTTGGTTGTATTTGGGGAGACCAGGTAGAGCTTGCAGTGGCCTGTAAAGCTGTTGTGGGGTAGAGGAGTTTGAGTAGCTGGTTAAAAAGCAGGCTGAGGCCCTCACTTACCATTTCCCTTTTGTGTGACTCTTGCTAACAGCATTTCACATTAGAAGCTTTTATAAATTTTATTAACATTACTATCTCCCTTCTTCACAAGCTAAATAAATATACCAAGTGGGAAAAATAGTTTCCAGGGTGCCCAGTGACCCAGTGAATGTGTACTTGGGATACAGCATGCAGGGCACTTCTCCTTGTGGACCTCGGAGTCCGTCAGAAAGTACATGTCCTGGAGGGAGGCTAATGTTACCTGTACTTGAAAGTGTGAGGCTTGCTGTCTTTCGGGTTAGAGTGCTCGTGAGACTTGTACTATTCTGGTAGGTTTCCCCTGGGCACTGCTGCCGGGTGGGCTGTAGTGGAGCAGAGCAGCCGAGTGTAAAGGATGACAGCTCTGCTTTGCCATGTGCCAGCTCTGTTCTCAACTCTCTGTTCTTCACTGTCTCCTCAGTACAATTAGAAGTGGTAATGGATCCTCTTCAGATGACTGTCTAGTGCATTAATGGCAGCGAAGCATTTGCAGACTCGGTGTATGCAGGACACTCGCCGTGTGTTAGTGTTTGCTGTAGTTTTTCGTGAATAGTATTTCCTGGGGCGGGGGGTGCTCATTCAGTAAAGTGCTTGCTGCACAAATGAGGCCCTGAGGAGGCAGAGATGGAGATCTCTGGGGCTCACTGGCCAATCTAGACAGTTGATGAGGTTAGTGTGAGATCTTGTCTCAGAAAATAAAGCGGACAGTGACTTAAGAAAACACCTCATGTTGACCTCTGGCTCCCACTTGCATATACACACAGAGCTATTTCACGATCAAGGTCACACTCGTGTTCCCAGCACTCCAGAGGGGATAGGATCAGCAGTCCAAGTCCAGCCTTGGCAACATATGAATTCAAGACTAGCTGGGCTACATGAGACTCTGTCTTACCTCAAAAAATAAGAAGGGCGGTTATAATAATCAGAATGCAGGTTAAATATGTATAAAATTATCAAAGAACAAACTCAATAAATGTTGAAAAAAGGAAAAAATACAATTTCACAATTCAAGGGACTTCAATAAGTGTGGCTGTCAGTAAACACAGGTTATTCACATCTTCTTACTTTTTCTTCTCCAAAGTAGAAATTAGGACACTATTTAAACAAATTCCTCAGTGTTATCTTAGTCTATGAATTTATTACTTGGATCCTTTTAAAGAGCTTGCTGAGATATTTTAGTAGGTAAAGGCCTGAGTTGATCTGCAGAACCCATTTGTAGGAGTGACTCTCACAAGTCCTATGATTTCCATGTGCCCTCCATGACATGCTTGCATGCGTGTGTGTGTGTGTGTGTGTGTGTGTGTGTGTGTGTGTATGTGTGCGCGCAGTAGTGTGAAAAAATTCAAGAGCTAGCTGGTATACGTTCATACAGATCTTCAGCTGTTGGCCATCAAGGCTCCTTAATATAACCCTGCTTTTCCTCAGGCTTGAGGAACACTCACTCATCCTGAATCTCTAGGAATTTGTTGGGGCCTGTCTGTAATTAGCACAGCTTTGGAGCCTTCAAGTAACTAAACATCATATTGGAATGCAGGATGTTATCATTCACTTTAATTACAAAGACAGCCGCTATTCAGTTGTGTTCCCACACTTCCTTGATATAATAGCTAACTTCCCCAGTTTGTGCAATTTCCTGGAATCGTAGTGTTGAAATTAGCCTTGTTTCCATCCTAAGGAGAACATATCTTGCTGAGGCCTGGCCTCCTCCTCCTCCTGATGTGGTCTGCCTTGAGCCACAGGAGAGGCTAATACAGATCGGTGACATATGAGGAAAGCTTCTTTGTGTCCTTTGTCTTTCTCTCGCCTCTTTGGTCAGGCTGGCCTTGAACTTGCTATGCAAGCCTCCTCCTCTGCCCGCCAAACGCTGAACTGCAGGAGCCATCACTGTGCTCAGCTGACCACTTCCCTGACTATTGTTCATTGTTGTTTCAAACTAGAACTTTCCCTACAGATGAAAATGTATTTTCTTGTCTTTCTAGTTTTCTAAATAAATTTATTAGTATGTTGAACACGGTTCTTTGTCATTGCTGTTGTTATTTGGCTTTTTGAGACAGCATTCCACTCAGGTGCCCAGGCTTGCCTGTGATTCGCTATGCATCCCAGGCTGGCCTTGAACTTGGGAGTCCTGCCACAGCCTTCTCAGTGCTGGGTCACTGGCCTGTGACTATGTAATTGAACACAGTCCTTTGAAGGCCTTATCTTTGTCTCACTAGTGTGGAGGTCTAGAGATCATTTCTACCTCCCTATTTGTTTTCTTTGAAACAGGCTCTCACTGTGTAGTCCAGGCTAGCTTAAGACTTACCATCCTCCTGCATCTGTCTCCTGGGTCTGGGATCGTCAGTGTGTACTACCACTTGGTTTACCTCTATTCCTTTAAAATAGTTTCTTCTAATAATGACCTCCCAAGTTCTAGATAAAATGCTTATATAGATCTTTTTCTTAAAAAAATAATTTATTTGTATTGTATGTACATTGATGCTTGCCTACATATGTGTCTGTGTGAGGGTGTCGAATCCCCTGGAACAGAAATTACAGACAGTTGTGAGCTGCCATGTAGGTGCTGGGAATTAAACTCAGGTCCTCTGGAAGAGCAGCCAGTGCTCTTAACCTCTGAGCCATCCCTCCAGCCCCATAGATCTTTCTTGATGAAGAAAAAAATGGGTGATTATCATCTTTTAAACTGTTATTTTATTGTTTCCCACGTATGAGTATTTGCTTACCTGTGTGTCTGTGCACCACTTGTGCGCAGAGCCCGGAGAGGCCAGAAGAGAGGGTCAGATCCCCTGGAACTGGAGTTACGACAGTTGCCAGCAGCCTGTGTGCTGGGAATTGAACCCAGGTCCTCTGGAAGAGCAACTAATGCTCTTAACCACTGAGCCATCTTTTCCATCCCTGTCTACTTCTTTTCTTTTCTTTTTTTCCTCCGAGACAGGGTTTCTCTGTGTAGTTTTGGAGCCTGTCCTGGATCTCACTCTGTAGCCCAGGCTGGCCTTGAACTCACAGAGATCCTCCTGCCTCTGCCTCCCAAGTGCTGGGATTAAAGGCGTGCGCCATCACCACCAGACTGTCTACTCATTTTCTACACCTTAGATGTCACTGAGTACAAGTACAGATACAGTCACACTAAATCGGTTCTCTTAATGTTTTCCCATGTGGGTTTTTGTTGTTGGTGGTGGTTTTTTCTTTTGTTTTGTTTTGTTTTGAGACAGTTTATATAGCCTAGACTGGCCTCAAATTCACTATGTAGTAGAGTATAGCCTTGAACTTGTGATCCTACTACCTCTGCCTCCCAAGCATTAGGATTACATGTGTATGCTACCATATACACCCATTTCCTTTATTTCCTTTAAAAAAAAAAAGACCTAACCTTTAAATTTTCTTTAGTTTTTTTGTTGTTGTTTTTTGTTTTGTTTGGGTTTTTGTTTGTTTATTTGTTTGTTTTTTGAGACAGGGTTTCTCTGTGTAGCCCTGGCTGTCCTGGAACTCAATTTTAGACCTGGCTGGCCTTGGCCTTGAACTCACAGAGATTCGTCTGCCTTTACCTCTCAAGTGCTAGGATTAAAGGCATGTGTGCCACCATTGCCCAACCTCTTTCTTTCTTTCTTTCTTTTTTTTGTTATTGTTTTGTTTTTGTTTCGTGTTTAAGAGGGTTTTGTTTTGTTTTGTTTTGTTTTGTTTTTGTTTTTCGAGACAGGGTTTCTCTGTGTAGCTTTGCACCTTTCCTGGAACTCACTCTGTAGACCAGGCTGGCCTCGAACTCACAGAGATCTGCCTGCCTCTGCCTCTGCCTCCCGAGTGCTGGGATTAAAGGCGTGCGCCCCCGCCCCCGCCCCCGCCCCCGCCGCCACCACAATGTATGTGTGTGTTTTGCCCACCAGCATGTGTATGCACTTTGTGTGTATTTGTCCACAGAGGCCAGAAGAGGGTGCCAGCTCCCCTGGAACTGATGTTAAGATTGTAAAGATTGTAATTGTATGCCTGGCGGTGGTGGCGCAAGCCTTTAATCCCAGCACTCGGGAGGCAGAGCCAGGTGAATCTCTGTGAGTTAGAGTCCAGCCTGATCTACAAAGTGAGATCCAGGACAGGCACCAAAACTACACAGAGAAACCCTGTCTCGGAAAAAAAAAAAAAAAAAAAAAAAAAAAAAAGAAAGAAAAAAGATTGTAATTGTAATTGCTGTGTGAGCACTGGGAACAGAACCTGGGTCTTCTGCAGGATTAACACATGCTCTTAGTCACTGGGCCATCTCTTGAGCCCGCCCCTCCAGTTCCAATTTCTGACTGTGTCTTTGGGCAGTGTTTGCTTCTGGCTGTGGGGATGTTCATCAGTGAGCCAAGCTCAGTGATCAACCTGTCTTCTATGTTGGCTTCCTTTTCCAAGTGCTGGGTGACTGAATTTTCCCAAACGACCCAGCAGTTCTGCCAAACACATGTTGTTGCTCTGCTCCACGTTCAGTCTGTTTGTCAACACTTCAGACACTTGTCCCTTTTTCCTCTTTGTGGACTTATGCCTTCCCTTCCCTCCCCTCAACTCTCCCCTCCTTCACCCTCCCCCTCCTTCCCCTCTCCTCCTCCTCCCTCCCCTCCTTCACCCTCCCCTCTTTCCCCTTTCTTCCTCCTCCCTCCCCTCCTTCACCCTCCCCTCATCCCCCCTCCCCCTCCTTCCCCTCTCCTCCTCATCCCTCCCCTCCTCCCCCCTCCCTCTTCTTTCCCCCCTCCTCCTTCATTGCCACTTGAGTGAGCTTTTAGGAAGATGAAAACATAGATGTCTATGGTTATTATGCCACATTTGGTCACAAATGTAGCTTAGACTTCCATGTCTATTCTGGGAATATTTGATAAGTGTGTATTTCCGCTGTTTTAAGTACAGTTGAATTCTGAACACACTGTTCTAATCTCAGCTTTCGCTTAATAATGGAGCTTGGAATTAATTTCATAACAGCTTTTAAAAAGCTGCTGCTTCATTTTTGTGGGGGAGGGGTGCATTGGATTTCACTGGATGAATGACCGTGATTTAACCAGCTCTCTGTTCATGAACATTTAATTTGATTTGAGTCATTCCTATTATAAATAGTGCTACAGCGATGCTTTTATGCATAGTAATTATGTACTTGTACTGATGTGTGTGTTAGAATAAATTCTTAGAGTAGAATTTCTGACTTAATGCAGAATTTTAATTGTCTTTAAACCAGTAGACCGTTTTCTTAAGAATGCAAGGCATTCTGTGAAATGTGAAATCCTTGACTTTCCTTCATTTAGCTCACTGATGGGAAGCCATTTTCTCTTACACCGCAGGGGCAGCCAAAGCCTGCTTGGAGCTGAGACTCTGCCCTTGGCAGTGTGTCTCGCTTCACATTCGAGATATGCCGTGCTTGCTTACCCTATTTTTATCTATCCAAATCCTAAAAAAGAAAATATGAAATATTTCATATTTTCCTTTTAGATTTCTGTCTAGATTTATTGGGCACTTGGAAGATAAAGGAGAATGAGAAGTTCAAGGTCATCTTCAGCTATATGATGAGTTTGAGGCCAGCCTGGGCTACATGAGAAACTGTCTCTAAATAAATAAATAAATAAATAAATGAAAAGGAAAGGAAAGGAAAGGAAAGAAAAGAAAAAAAGAAACAAAGGTTATCTTTAAGTAACACATAAAAATACAAAGGGGGCCAGGTGTGGGTATACAGGCCTTTAATCCTAGCACTTGGGAAGCAGGTGGATCTCTGTGAGTTCAAGGCCATCCAGGGCTATGTAATGAAATCTTATTGTTGTCATGGTCCTCGTCCTCGTCCTCCTGTTCTTCTCTTTTTCTTTTTTTCTTTTTTTTTTTTTTTTAAATTTATTTATTTATTATGTATACAGTGTTCTGTCTGCACATATCCCTGCAGGCCAGAAGAGGGCACCAGATCTCATTACAGATGGTTGTGAGCCACCATGTGGTTGCTGGGAATTGAACTCAGGACCTTTGGAAGAACAAGCAGTGCTCTTAACCTCTGAGCCTTCTCTTTTTCAAGACAGGATTTCTCTGTGTAGCCTTTGCTGTATGTACCCAGCTGAGATCGTCTTAAAAAGAGAAAGAAAGAAAAGAAAAATTGAGGACAAGATAGTTCAGTGGGTAAAGGCACCTGCTGACAAGGTCAGTGACCTGAGTTTAATCCCTGGAACCAACATGGTAGAAGGAGAGGACCAACCCCTGAAAGTTGTCCTTTGACCTCCACATACACACCATGTCACATGTACACACACACATAAATAAATATAATAAAAGTTTATGCTGTACATGTTCACAGTGTACCATGTGATGTGTCAATACACATAGATATTTTCTAAGATACTGTGTTTACTTACTTTAGGGTCATCCATGTGAAGGGTACCATTTAAGATAGAGATGTAGTAAATGGCCCCAGGATCCATCGCCAGCACGAGGGGAAAGAACAGTCTGTACATTCAAGAAATCAGAGTTTGATAGGATGTGTTTATAATCAAGCATTGGGGAGGCTGAGGCAGGAGGATCAGAAGTTCAGTAGCCTGGCCTAAATTGTGAGACTCTTCCTTAAAACAATAGTAACAACAGTTTTCTTACCACCAAGTGCTGGGATTTAAGACGCGTATCACCATACCCAGCTATGTTTTTCACAGATTTAAAAAAAAAAAAAAGTATGTGTATGTGAATGAATGAATGAATACATGAATGCTGGTGCCCTCAGAGGCCAAAGGCATTAGATTCCCTAGAATTGGAAGACGAATAGAACTGAAATCGGGTCCTCTGCAAGAACAGTTTATACTCTTAATCACTGACAATTTTTTTAAATGTACAATTGAGTAGTTTTTATTACAGTCATAGGATGTGTATAATTTTTTTGTTGTTGTTGTTGTTGTTGTTGTTTTTCGAGACAGGGTTTCTCTGTATAGTTTTTGGTGTCTGTTCTGGATCTCACTCTATAGACCAGGCTGGCCTCGAACTCACAGAGATCCATCTGGCTCTGCCTCCCGAGTACTGGGATTAAAGACATGCACCACCACTGCCCGGCTGGATGTGTACCATTTTGACAGTCAGTTTTAGAATGTTCTAAATCACTCCAGACTCTGTGTCCAGTGGTAGTTGCTTATCGTCTCTATCTAACTCTCGTAGCCTTAGGTAACATTACATCTATTTTCTCTGTATATAGATTGGTCTAATCTGAATAGCCCATGTAAAGGTGCTACACAATCTGTGTGGTTTGTGTACCTCTTACAGTTTGGTTTGCAGAAGCACCTAAGGAGCTTGAGTGAGTCTGCAGTTTTCCAAATTGAGCAAGTATTTTATGTAGTTGTTTATTTGCCCAGGAAAAGCAAGGCAGATTAGTTTTGAAGTCAAGATGGCTTAGCAGGCTCCTGGGATAGATCCAATCAGCATCACCAGTTAGAGCTATCCACCTTTCTGATAAAGAGTCGAGCCTTCCCCTACACCCACTTCTTCCTGCCGAAAGGCTCTCCAGATGACTTGGCAGCATGCTAAGGGATCATGTGGAGGTCACTGCTTCGATCAGTAGATTTCTCCTTTGTAATCTAAGTCTCTGGGGGGCACAGGGAAACAGTTCCTTTGCAAAGTTGGTGTTTTGTTAGGAGCTGGACTTTGAGTAAGAGTTTCCCTGTTGAGCCAGTTCCCCTGTGCCCTGTGCTGTACCCCAGCATGACAGAGTTAGAAACCCTTACAAGTAATAACCCCCAATAAATTAAATAAATAAGCACAGTCTCATCCTTTGTACTGTCATGATCTTCTCTTTATATGTGGTTCTTCTTGCTGTCTAGTGAGTGAGGCTGACACTTCCTTTATGCCCCAGATAAACTCTAAGGCAGCAGCTGCATTCTAGAAGGAAAACTTCAAGCAGCAGTTGTAGATGTAACCAACCGTCTTATTAAATAAGAAACACAGAGCCGAGTCAGAGAAGAAAGCCAAGAGGTCAGAGATAAGAGCCTCACCCTTCCTGGTTCAGTGATCCTCTTCAGCCAAGAGAGCTCTCCGAAAAGACCTACTTCCTGTGTGTATGTCTTTATATAGTCTAGCTGTTCTGCCTTCTCATTGGTTGTAAACCCAAACACGTGACTGCCTCGTCACTGCCTGTATGTACCGCCCTCCAGGTCCTTAAAGGCGTGCGCCACTGCCACCACGCACTTGCTATGGCTCTAATAGCTCTGACCCCCAGGCAACTTTATTTATTAACATGCAATTAAAATCACATTTCAGTACAAATAAAATACCACCACAAGCAGTCAGATGGCCCTTGGTAGTTGTCTGAGTAGTGGCCTAGCAGGAAGATAAACTTATCCAGTGAACCCAGGGCTGTGGGAAGTGGGGCTGTGCTTAGCCATTGGTGTCCTTTTGTAGAAGAGTGTGGGTAGTTAATGCTGCCTGGTGGAGCTTCGACTTCAGCATTATAGGAAGAGAAAAGAAAAGAAAAAAATCTAAAAGGGGGTGTCCTAGTCAGGGTTTCTGTTGCTGTGATAAACACCATGACCAAAGCAAGCTGGGGAGGAAAGGGTTTGTTTGACCTGTGCTTCACATCACAGTTCACTGTAGAAGGAAGTCAGGACAGGAACTCACACAGGGCAGGAACCTGGAGGCAGGAGCTGATGCAGAGGCCATGGAGGCGTGCTACTTACTGGCTTGCTCCCCATGGCTTGCTCAGCCTGCTTTCTTACAGAACACAGGACCACCAGCCCAGGGATGGCACCACCTCCCATGGGCTGGGCCCTCTAGCAGCGGTCATGGATTAAGAAAATGCCCTCCAGCCTGTTCTTATTGAGGCGTTTTCTCAGTTGAGGTTCCCTCTCAAGTAATTCTAGACTGTGTCAGGTTGCCATAAACCTAGCCAGCAAAGAAGGTATTTTAGAATTCCTTTGGTTGAAGAATTGAAAGGGAGGGAGGGAGGGAGGGAGGGAGGGAGGGAGGGAGGGAGGGAGGGAGGGAAAAGAAACTGACACAAACGTAAGATAGTGTTTATTAGCTGTGTATCCAAATGTCTGCTAAGTAGGAGCACAGTTAGACCTGGAGGCCCAGAGGATCAATCAGGGCTCTTCCCTTTCCCTCCTCCCTTAGCTTGGCTCCATGTTGGTGTCTTACTGGGTGGGTTTTTATCTTCATAGTGGCCACTGGAAACTCCAGGACATTAATTTAGAGAAAGGGGTAGAGGCTACCTTTACATGGAGTTCCAACCTGTGTTCTGGGATCTAGCCTCCTTTCCCATTCCTGAATGGATCCTTATGGTGGGGATGGGACAGAGTGGTGTAATTTGCCAACCTGGGGTATGAGTCCCACCCAGAGGGAGGGCAAGTGGGTTATTAGCACACTTAACTAGGGAATGGGAAAGGGGAACCACTGGTTCCCAAAGGAACCCCAGGGGGGATCCCGAAGAGTAGATGGTTCACAGCCTCATATCTGAGCTAGTTTAGCTGGAATAATATGTCCAAAGAAGTAAATAACTATTTCTGCTAAAGGCTAGAGAGAGAGAGAGAGAAAATAGAAATAAACAAGGCGGGAGAGATATCAGGAAAGGATGGTTTTTCAGGAATGCTAGGGATCAAAGTTTTATACAGCCAACCCATTTCCCCACTGTTCATGACAGAGTCACATCTCTACTCCTGAAGGACACAGACTCACTGGATCTGAGGGTGAGCCCCTGGGTAAGAGCAGCTGCAGTGAAGACTTGCAGGTCACCAGTGAGCCGAGCCGGCTGGGGTTGCAGCCGCCACGGGCCATTTCACTGTTCTTTGAGGTTTTTCCAGAATCTAGAAGCTATTTCCTTTCTCTTTCTTAGTAAAGAATTCATTTATATTTCCTTAACCCACAGATATATTTCTTAAGCTAGAATATTCCCTGATTCTACCTGGCACTCCCAAAGACTTCTCCATCAGTTTACACAGTAGAGTGGACTGTATTTCTCTTCCTGTCACAGCCTGAAACTCCATGTGAGCAGAGCTTCTGCTCACATGAGGTGTGAGCCCATGCAGAGGCTTCCTAGGCTCCTTGGAAGTAGGGGTGGTGGGGAAGACAGACAAGAGGGTAGGTAGACAGGTGCAGCCCCCAGCAGGTGCAGCGAAGACCGTGGGTGTGAGATGTAAATGAGGGGAGATTCACAACCTATACTGTAGAAAATAATCTGCAGACATTCCTGCAGATAGTCAGGTTAAACAATAGAATGGCAAACCTAAATGAAAATAATTATAGGTCCTCGAGTGTCACTTATGCCGACCCCCTCCCCACCCTCTCTATACATTTTTGGGATTTCTACCATGATTATTTTTGAGCCATTGTGGCTGCTGCCACCACCACTGCCACCACCTTCTCTTCCGACCCTTCTTTTTCCTTATCTCCTCTTTCTCCCTTTTTTTTTTTTCTCTTCCTTTTCTTTACGGCTTTGAAACAGTTTCACTTTGCAGCCCAGGCTGCTTTGGAATCTACTCTGTGCAGCCCAGACTAGCCTCAAACCTGTGGTCCTTCTGAGTGCTGTGACGACAGGCATAAGCCCCATCTGACTCTTCGAGCCGTTTTTACTCATTCATTCATAGACTCATTGAACAAATAGTTATTGAATGCCTACTGTGTGCTGGCCCATTTCTAGGCATTGGGGATACAGTGGGGAATAAAAAAATCCTTGACTTTATGCAGTTTGCGTTCTGAGGAGAAGAACAGACAATCCATAAGGGATTGTGTGAGCTAAACAGCAATGCTGTGTTCTAAGAAGAATATAAGGCAGGCAGGAAGGGTCAAGTGATAGTGGAAGAAGTCTGCTACTTTATATTCCAACAGGATGTGAGCTAGGAGTTGGGGAGCAAGCTGGCCATCCAGGACAGCCAGGACTGTTATACAGAGAAACCCTGTCTCAAAAAACAAAACACACACACACACAAATGTAAAAAACAAACAACAACAACAAAGTCCCCAAACAACTAATTGTTCAGGACAAGTGAGCAAAGAATGGCATGTTCAAAACGGCCTCCTTGGTTCTTGGATCATGGAGAGAGGGTGGGGCAAGAGGAAGAGTAGACCGTGAAGGGGATGAGGGAAGAGGAACAGGGAAGGAGAGAGGTGGCTCAGTGGTTAAGAGCCCAGAGGAGGAGGGGCACATTGACGGCTTGGGGCAGAAGAATGAAGGGGCATGATGTGGTTTTCTTTCTTTTTTCTTTTCTTTCTTTTCTTTTCTTTTCTTTTTTTTTTTTTTTGAGACAGGGTTTCTCTGTGTAGTTTTGGTGCCTGTTCTGGATCTTGCTTTGTAGACCAGGCTGGCCTCGAACTCACAAAGATCCACCTGGCTCTGCCTCCCAAGTGCTGAGATTAAAGGTGTGCACCACCACGCCTAGCCTGATGTGTATTTTTAAACAGTTGTTCCTGTTGCAATAAAGAATAAAGGTAGAAGCCAGCGGAGCAATTAGAAGGTTGCTGAGAAAAGCAGACCTGGCATTGAGGACCTGAGAGGTTAAGGTTAACACAGGGAGACTTCTGAAACCATCTCCTCCTTTATTTGTAGCTTTCTTTTTCCTGGCTGCAGGAGGAGTGCACACCCTTCCTTTAGAAGGGAACAGCTTTCCTCCCTGAGCAGTAGAATTTCTATGGTTTGGAGACCAGCAGCCTTTACTCTCCAAGGCCATCTCTCCCTTCACTGCTTCCCTGCTGAGGTTGAATGTGGAGCTGGGCTCAGACGTGATAGCACTCTTGTTGGGTACATACTGTGGAGGCCTGACGTGGATAGGGGAAGGGATCCATGAAATCAGCTGGAAGCTGCGATCGATAACCTGTCATGCCCAGAAGGTTTTGAAAACGTTTCCTTAGGAAAAATGCTCTCACAATTACAATTTTGTAAGAGAAGTCACACTGTAATGAAGAGCTATAGCAAAGGCATGGAGCACTACTGTGCTTTGGGCTGATGTTCACAGAACATTTCTGTTCATCAAACTCTAGAGTCTAGAATCTGGAGAATCCCTCGTTCCTTGCCGATGTGCAAATCCAGCCATGACATCTAGTGATCTAGCCTATGGACTGCATTTGTCCATAGTCCTGAGATCATAGAATGTCAGTGGCAGTACATGAGAGCCCTGGCTAGAATTAGCAAATCTGAGGATTTGGACTCCAGTCACTACCTTCTACTTATAAGGGTCATCTATCCAGAGAGCAGTGTGGCCTTAAGAGTTACAGCTGGGTTTGGAGTGTCTTTATATGGGCTGGTGAAATGGCTCAGAGAGTAAAGGTGCCTGATGGCCTGAGTTCTATACCCAGGATGCAGGTGGGCAAAAGGACAGAACTGGCTCTTAAACTCATCCTCTGATCTCTCTCTCTCTCTCTCTCTCTCTCTCTCTCTCTCTCTCTCTCTCTCTCTCTCTCTCTCTCTCTCACACACACACACACACACACACACACACACACACACACACACACAAATTAATAAATGTAAAAATAAATAAATCTTTGTGTTCATCCATCATGATATCTAGACTTACTTGCCTTTCTGTCCTAAATAATGAATTCTTTCTTTCTGCTTTGAACCCCAGGGGTGGCCCTTCTCTCAGATGTGTACCCTGAAGAAATCTTGGTTGACCTGTTGGCCAAATACGATAGTGGTAAAGACAAGCACACTCCAGAGACCAGAATGAAAGTTGGGGAGGTCCTGATGCGAGTTGTCAGAGCATTAGGTGAGTTCTTGGTTTGTTTTTATTTTTTATTCCATCCCTCTGAAACACAGCAGTGTGGTTTTAAATTCTTTGTGCACTGGAAGGCTCATTCTACTAGTAGGTGAGAGCAGATCAGGGGTGGTGACCAACTGTTTGGGGATTGAGCATGTATTCAGCAAGTAAACCCATGAGAAGATTGTTCGTTTTCCTATAGCTGCTTAATTTCCCTCCCCAAGAGCTGTATTCCTGGGGTCTGTACGGTTGGAATGGGCTCTTATTATGCAAGCCAGGCTGGCCCTGAGATACACTGTACAGTCTAGGCAGGCCTCCATTTCATAATCTACTGCCTCAGCCTCTAGTGCTAGGATTATAGGTACACTTCTCCATGCCCAACAAATCCTTTAAACAAGTTGTTGTTAGAACCATGATGTATATGAAACTGGGCTTCAGACACCTTCAGCAGCTTGTCCAGGATTCTTTCGCCAGTGGTGCTAAGAACTGAACCACCAACTTGAAGAAGGTGCTCTCTGCCTATAAGCTGAGTTGTGATTGTTGCATGGCCTGTGGATGTGGGTTTCCTGGATTCAAGTGCTGAGCTGCTTCTGGCTAGTTGAGTGATCATGGGATATCTCTCTACTTCTTGGTGCTTCAGTGTCCGCACGTATAGAGGAGGACATTCCTATGACATAAGGGCATGTTGTGAATAACGAAAGTAAAGGGAAGCGATGGGCCTAGTGGTGCAGGCCTGTGATCCCAGCTACTTAGGAGGCTGAGGTGGAGGATCACAGTTCAAGTCCTGCCTGGTTTACAGAATGCGTTCACGAACAACCTGGGCAACATAGCGAGACCCTATCTCAAAAGTTAAAAGAGGGGTGGGGAGTGTAGCTCAGTGGTAGAGTGCTTGCCTAAACTGTGTGAGGGCTTGGGTTCAATCCCTAATACTGCAAAAACAGTCAAAAACAGAAACCTAAAGGGGGTACTGGAGAGGTAGCTCAGACCACATCAGGCAGCCAGGTCATTTCCTGGGGTGAGCGTGGAGGTAAGGCTAAAGGATGGGCTGCGTGGGGAGAGGCTCCACTCCTCTTCACACGATTGTAGTTAACCTCGCTTCCCAGGCAGCCCTGTCATTTCAAGGCACATCCTGTAGCATGAATCTTAAAAGTTATTATTAATAAAATCAATGGGGCTGGAGAGATGGCTCAGAGGTTAAGAGCATTGACTGCTCTTCCAGAGGTCCTGAGTTCAATTCCCAGCAACCACATGGTGGCTCACAACCATCTGTAATGAGATCTGGTGCCCTCTTCTGTATACATAATAAATAAATAAATCTTTAAAAAAAAAATAAAATAAAATCAAACCTGAGGCCAGTTATTGGGGTGAACACTGGAAGATCAGAGAGCCAGAACAAGCCACAGCTACCTCACCTCGCCGGATCCTCAGCTGGTCTTGTTTCCTCAGACTGGAGGCCTCTGAGTCCTCATCCAGAATGGGTCTCAGCTGAACTGCTGCTAGAAGCCTGAAAGCTTAACCAGCCAAATGCCTAATCAGCCAAATGCTTATAGTTTCTGGTCCTCACGCCTCCTGCTTTCTACCACCACTCCCTGGGATTAATCCTCCCAGGGATTAATTACTCCCTGGGCTTGTTTTCTGGGATTAAAGGCGTGATGAGTCACCATGCCTGGCTGTATCCTGGAACACATGGATTTCTGCCTCTGGAATGCTAGGATTAAAGGCGTGTGCTACCACTGCCTATCCTCATATTGTGGCTGTTCTGTCTCTGACCCCAGGTAAGTTTATTAGCATGCACAATATTTGGGGGAATACAATACCACAACATCCCATGGATTCTTACACCTCTCTCTCTGCAGCTCACTCTTCTGAGTTTCTCGCCTCAAGCACAGTCATAGCTTTTGTTTGCTTGTTTGGGTTTTTTGAAACTCCCCTTATGTAGCCCTGGCTGCCTTGAATCTTACTCTGTAGCCCATGCTGGCCTCAAACTCACAGAGATGCACCTGCCTCTGCCTCCCGAGTGCTGGGGTTAGAGATGGGCACCACTCCTCTTGGCCAGTCACAGCTTTAGCTGTCTCATTCACATCATGGGGCAGCATCCATAATCTGAAAATTTGAAATCCCAAATGGTCCAAAGTCTTAACTTTTTGTGTACTTGTTATGATGTCATAACTGGAAAATTCCATACTACGAAACTTGGTTTTAGTCGAAAAACATTTTAAATAAAATTACTTTCAGTTTATGCATACAAATGGTACACAAAACAGAAATGAATTTTGTGTTTATACCTATACATATTCAAATACTATAAAGTTCAGAAAATTACAAAATCTGAAAGGCTCTGGTCCTTAGCTTCTCGGATGAGGTGCAATCACGTGTGCCAGTGTGCTGGGTACATAGAGGAAATGACTTCATGTCCTTTAAAGGGAAAGAGGGCTTACTCGAGGGAACGCCAGTGTGATGAAGCTTGTCTGTGCACACCCCAGCTGCAGCGCCTGGGCCTTGCTCCTTCCCACCCTCCTGTGTGCAGTGGCCATGGCGGGGAAGGCGCTTGGGTTCAGTACAGTGCCACCTGCTCTTGGCCTCGTCCCTGGCTCCTAGCTCTACGAGGTAGTGGTGGGAAATCAACAAAAGTTCATTTCTCTTTCTGTTTTTAAAACTTGGGCTGGATGTGGTGAGTTCAAGACCAGTATGAGCCACATATTAAGTTCTAGGCTAGCCGGGGCCACGCAGTGAGACCCTATCTCCAAATTCAAAAGCAAAGCAAACAAAAACAAGACAAAACAAAAACCCTCAAGGTATTCTATATAATCAGCAGCGTTTATAATTTTATGGCACTCAGTGCACTGATGGCTATTCAAATCAGAAACGCCCAGTAACCCCAAAAGTTTCCTTCTGCCCTTTCTAGTCTGTGCCCACCCCAAGATAAGCAGTCTTCTGAATTTTTTATCATTTTCAGTTTACTTTGATTGTTCTTGAGCCTCATTCTGATGTTATTAAATCCGCCTGTTTCTAGTAAGCTGGGAGAGCCAGACACTTGTGAATTTAGATTAAATCTGGCAGTGCAAACATACTTTCTAAGCTGTGTTGTGCTCTGCATTTCCCTGTTTAAGCCGTGATTAAGGGGCACACGGTTGTCAGGTCATCTCACTCTTAGTGATGCTGAGCCTGATTCTGGTCTTTCCAATGGGCCCTGTTTGTTATAAACCTGTTGACTGCCATGGGTATAGTAATCATGGATAACCTTACCTTAGATACATTGTTTCATAGGGGCTATGTTTTTTGTTTGTTTGTTTTTTGGCAATTTTTTATTACTTTTATTTTTTGAGATTATAATTACACTGTTTCCCCTTCCCTTTTCTCCCTTTAAACCCTCTCATATACACCTTTGCTCTCTTTCAAATTCATGACCTCTTTTGTCCATTAATTGTTGTTGCATGCATATATGTATATGAATATATATATATATATATTCCTAAATATAGCCTTCTCAATCTGTGTAATGTTACTTGTGTGTATGTTTTCAGGGCTGCCCATTTGGCATTGGACAACCATTTGGTATGCTCTTCCCTGGGGAAGACTGTTCTTCCTCTTAGCAGTCCTGTGTTGCCTGTAGTTCTTTTGTAAGTTTGAGGCCCTGAGGTCTTTCCCTATCCAGTTTAGCATGTCTGTTGTTCTTGTTCAGCTCATGTTTAGGAAGTCACGTCGGTGAGACTTTATGGGTATAACTTTTTTTAGGCAAGTCCTGCTCTGTAACCCAGGCTGGCCTCAAACTTGCAGTATCCCTGCTCAGCCTCTCAAATGTTAGGATTATATATGTATATCATCACACCAAGACAGGATTTCATTTTTTTTATTTTTTAATCTTTAAAAATTTAGTTATTTATTTATTTACTTACTTACTTATTTTGGTTTTTTGAGACAGAGTTTCTCTGTATAGACTTGGCTGTCCTGGAACTCACTCTGTAGATCAGGCTACCTTCGAACTTAGAGTGATCCACCTGCCTCTGCCTCCTGAGTGCCAGGATTAAAGGTGTTTGCCATCATTGCCCATCTAGGATTTCTGTTTGTTTGTTTGTTTGTTTATCAAGACAGGGTTTCTCTATGTAGCTTTGCAGCCTGTCCTGGAACTCGCTTTGTAGACCAGGCTGGCCTCAAACTCACAGAGATCTGCCTGCTTCTGCCTCTCGAGTGCTGGAATTAAAGATATGCGCCACCACTGCCTGGCGGATTTCATTTTAAAAGGGTTTATTTTTATTGTTTTTAATTTTGTGTGTGTGTGAGAGTGTAGGTGCTTTGGAGAATAGAGGCATTGGATGCCCTGACCCTGGAGTCGCAGGTGGTTGTAAGCCACCTGATGTGAGTGCTAGGAACTGGACCCAGGCCCTCTGTGAGGGTAGTGTGTTGAGCCGTCTCTCCAGCTCTACCATTTCATTCTTTAAATCTGTGCGTTTAAAGATCTTGAATTATTGATGTTTATATTGTACATAGTTTCTGCTTCTGTTGTTAATATTTTTTTTTCCCCGAGACAGGGTTTCTCTGTGTAGCTTTGCGCCTTTCCTGGAACTCGCTTTGGAGACCAGGCTGGCCTCGAACTCACAGAGATCCGCCTGCCTCTGCCTCCCAAGTGCTGGGATTAAAGGCGTGCGCCACCACCGCCCGGCCTGTTGTTAATATTTTAGTTTGTTTCTGAAACAGAACTGTGGGTTATTTTTTGTTTGTTTGGTGTAGGTAAACCTGTCTTTCCCTTTATGACTTCTCTCTTATATAGATGTCTCCCAAACCGTGACTATTTAAATATGGATGTATGTATCTTTATCTCTTCCTTTTGATGTAGAGAGCATTAGGGTAGAATTTTGGCTTAGTCTGTCTTTTTAAAGGAACTATTTAATTTCTTTTTAACTTTTAGAAATGTAATCTTAACACATTGTTAAGTTACCAATCATCCCAAATGTTTTTCCATCTGTTTCCTCTTGTGTGGTCCAGTGTTGATAGTGACAATAACCTGTGGGCTATTATGCACCATTGCATTAAAAAAAAAAAAAAAACCTAGGAAAATGTAAGCCATTAAACTGGGTGTGGTGACACTCGCTGTAATCCTGGCGCTGGGAAGGTAGATGGGGACCTGGAGATCCAGGGTATCCTCCATTGCATAGTGAATTTGAGGCCAGCCTGGACTTCATGAGACCCTGCCTCAAAAAATAACAACCAACCAACCACTGTATGCAGCACTCATTTTGCAGTTGCTCACAGCTGTGTAAATTCCAGGGGCATCTTTGTATGAGTGACATACCCCCAACTGTCTGCCTCTCAACCTAGGAGGTCTTTCTGGTACCCCAAGTAAAATAAATGCCAACCTGTCTCACAACCTAAGTTGCATTTCCAGTTATTAGGCTTAATTACTCTTTCATAAAAAAGAATTCATCCCTGGGGGCTAGACAAATGGCTTAGCAGATAGAAGCGTGTACTGCTCTTCCCAAGGACCGGCGTTTGATTCCTCTCAGCCATATCACGCAGCTCACAACTGCCTGTAAGCTCAGCTCCAGGGAGAGCTGATGCCTCTGGCCTGCAGAAACACCTGCACTTCTGTGCACGTGCACACACACACACACACACACACACACACACACACACGGAGGGGGGCATAATTTTAAAAATAAATCTTTTTAAAAATTATTAATTTCTTTCTATAAGCATCTATGAATTCTCTTACATGTGAGAATTTCTTACACAGCAGGTTTCATCTGTTTTCTACCAATCATATCAGCACCTTTTCCCTTTTGATATGGGTTGTGAGGGTCAAAGCCATGGCCTGTGTGTGCCAGGCAAGGGCCCTCCCGCGGAGTTACACCTCACATGTTGAAAGGCTGCCTTTCTTCTCCCTGCTTTTAGAGCCTGTGTCCTCCTCTGAAGGAACTGTAGCTGTGCTTCAGCCTGTCTTCCTTGCGTGTCTTTGATGGACCGTAAGGTGAACTACTAAATACTCCTGTGTTGGGGGGATATTTCATGTACTTGACAAATATTTATTTCTCATGTTAAGGAATATGTGAAATAATGGTTGTTTTTTATTGTTGTTGTTTTGTTTTGTTTTTAGTTTGTTTGGTTGAGTTTTTGGGTTGATGATAGAAATTGAACCCAGGACCTCACACAAGCTAAGTACACACTTGACAACTGAATTATACTCATTACCCCAAAGTTGCCTTTTTTGGTTGGTTGGTTGGTTGGTTGGTTGGTTGGTTGGTTGGTTGGTTTTTTGAGACAGTGTTTCTCTGTGTAACAGATCCGGCTGTCTTGGAACTCTGTAGACCACTTGAAGTTGCTTTTTATTTGTATTTTGTTGTTGTTATTGTTACCGTTCTTTGTTTGTTCTTTTGTTTTTTGAGACAGGCTTTCCTTGTGTACCCTTTGGTGTCCTGGAACTCACTCTGTAGACCAGGCTGGCCTCCAATTCACAGAGATCCTCCTTCCTCTGCCTCCCAAGTGCTGGGACTAAAGGCATGCGCCACCACCTCCTGGCTGCTTTTTATTTGTATGTGGCTCCTGTTTAAAGCTTGGGTCAGAAATCTTTGATGGGTCAGAAAAGTATTAACAGTTCTGCCTATAGTGACATCCAACCACTCTGAATTTGAATTTAGTTTTTGTCAAGTTTGGAACCACTAATTCCACATTGCCTGTCCTTTCTAATAATGTTCAGAATTTTTTATCTTGAATATCTTCCCCGCCCACTTCATCTTGGAAATGAGGGCATGGTAGTTCAGTTCAAAGACATTTACTAAGATGGCTTTGGAGGGATGTACCTGTCCTTAGAACTGAGAACCCTGAAGCAGGGGGGTCAGGGGTTCAAGGCCAGCTTGGGCTACATAGCAAGATCTTGTGGTGGGAGACAGGGAGACAGACAGAGAGACAGACAGATAGACATGCAAACTCAAACATTTATTGAGTAGCTACTTAATGGTAGTTGTATGGGCAGCCAGAGGTTGGAGCAGGGAGCTTATAGTCTAGCTAGAGGTGACAGTAAGAGGTGGGAGAGACCTGCCCCCGGCCTTGTGGGGACACAGAAGACACTGTCTTGTTTGTCCTGTTTCTTCTTGAGAGGTAGGGAAATGTGGCAGTGTGTACCAGAGACAAGTGTGTATTGTTATTGTTCTGTTTGTTTGTTTCTTCTTTTGTTTTTAGCACAGCACAGCTAGTTGGTCTGGGGACCCTAACTTTAGTATGGTAGTTCAGAGAGTTTTCCCCTAACAACAGAGGCTTAAGCCTGGTCATTTATAGATTTCGGCTGCAATAAACCATAGTTAAAGATTAGAATTCACTTGGTTTTGTTTGTTTTTGTTCTTTTGCTTTTTTTTTTTTTTTTCTTTTTGAGACAAGATCTCAAAACCTCACAACCAAGGTTGGCTTCAAGCTCACTGTGTAGCCAAGGCAGGCTTTGAACGTCTTATCCTTCTGCCTCTACCTCCCAAGATCTGGGATTACAGACTTGCACTCAACACACTTGGCTTTAGAACTCATGTTTTTTGGGTTGAGGAGTTCAGCGACTGGAAGTTCTTGCCACACAAGTTTGAGGACCCGAGTTTCATTCCCAGAACCCACATAAAATCAGATGCAATGGTGTGTCTGTAATAGTGGTACTTACACAGTAGGATGGGAGTGGAAACAGGAGCATGCCTGGCAGCTCACAGGCCAGCAGCTTGCCTTACTCAGTGGTAAACAAGATACCCTCTCTCCAACAAGATGGAGGATGAGGACTGACTGTTACGATATATTTGCGGGACACCCTGAGGGTATCCCTCGTGTGCAGGGAAACATCCTGGCATGCTGGGCAGATGCAGTGATGGGCTGGTGGGCAACCCACGCCATGTGGGCATGGTGGCAGGGCAGCAGTGGACACTCATTCATGACCCAGACGCTGCATCTGTGCAGAAATGGTTTGTTATAATAGAGAGATGAAGAGAAAGATAGGAAAGAGGGAAAGAAGAGAGAGAGAAGGATAAATTTAAGAAGTGAGACAGCTTTCCAGCTACCTAGGTAGCAATCCAAGTCTCTCCGTGGTCATTGTGGGGACAGAAGCCCCAAAGGCAGCACTTGTTCAACTGATAGGCCCAGAAGATCTGACAGATTTTTTTCCATGGAGTAGAAATTTGGGGAGATTGACCCACCTTGATTTTGCAGTAGGGGGTACTCAGTCCTCCATTGTTCCTCTTGTTCACAGTCTGGGCAGGACCTCAGCTTTTCACTGCGTGTCCAGCCTTGCCATGAGCTTCCGGGTGGAAGTTCTTCTGCAGCCATCCGTCTTCTTGGAGGAGATACAGGATCCTGCCAGGAGCTGACATGTCTCTTTATTATAGAAAGCTTTTATATTAAATGCCATATTCTCAGATCTCTACAGGTGTTTGAGGACTGGGGAAACAAAATCTGTTAAATGTATATATATATAGATATAACTTTGAATGTATATATAACTTTAAGAGCATATATATAAATTAAATCTGAATATACAGGTTTCCCAGTTGGTCACAGCCCAATGAAGTCAGCAAGGACAAGGAGGCCTACATTCTTAAGCCTGAATAGATCCTGAGCAAGGAGAGACATTCTCTAACCATTGCCAGTGACATCTGAATCCACCATCATTTTTAATGCCCTGTAGCTGTAGTTCTGATCCCTGAGTACAGGCAGACTACAATCCTGAATGACTTATGTAGAAATAATAATTTCTTTTTTGTTTTGTTTTGTTTTTCAAGACAGGGTTTCTCTGTGTAGCTTTGCGCCTTTCCTGGATCTCACTCTGTAGACCAGGCTAGCCTTGAACTCACAGAGATCCACCTGCCTCTGCCTCCCGAGTGCTGGGATTAAAGGCATGCGCCACCACCGCCCAGCAATTTTTTTTTTTTTGTTTGAAATAATTATTTCTTAAGCTGTCTCCTGAGAAGGCAAAGAAGAGTGACGGGAAAGATCTGAAGGCCAAATGGGGACAGGAGAAAAGGGGCTTGTGAGTCAGGGTATGACCCAACTCTGAGAAAAGGAACCTCTGAGAAAAAGACCCTCTTGGTGGACTCTATGCCAGAGGTTCCATCCTTAACCTAGCCCTCCAGCCTGTCTTGGGAACAGGGAGCACAGGACTATCGGGGACTATGGGGGTCCAGCCCCTTGATAGTCCCCTCCTAGGGTCCGGGAAGAATCTACAACCAGCTGATAATTAATCTTTGATGAAAAGAAATGAATCTATGTACACGAAATTCCTTAGTTAATACATTTTATTATTCTGTCGGTTTTCTTTCTACAAGCTTATACTCTGCTCTCATTTTTAGCTCCTTTCTTGCCCAATTTCTCTTTACATTTATCTGTTGTCCTCTCCAGGTTCTATCTTAATTCTTTCATCTAGTTCTGCCCCATCTAGATTCTCATCCATCTAGTTCTTTCCCATATCAGCTCCTCTCTCATCTTGTCCTTCCTCATCTTGTTCTTCCCCATCTGGCTCTTCCTCATCTTCCATCTCGTTCCTCTAGTACTCTCTTCTAAACCTTCAATCTAGTTTTTCCCCATCTCAGTTTGTTCCTCTCAAGTTCTTACCCATCTGGTTCTTCCATTCTCTTTTCTCTTCTCCATCCAGTGCCCTGAAAGTCCCGGTCTAAGAAGGGAGGGGGCGAACTAAATTGTGTAAAGCTATTATTTAACGTCCACCTGACCTAGGTGGTGTCTCCTTGTGGAATTAAATCAGGAGACTTGAATGGGGGCTGTTATCACTGTTAGTCCTTGAAAGTGGCTAAGGGAGATAGATATCTGATTCCAGAGAAAGCCTTTCCTGAGGCTGTTCTCCAAATACCTGGAATGTGTATGTCCAGAGAGTGATCATTCCACACTGTTAGCCCTTCTTAGGGAAAAATCAATTGGAAAAACTATGAAGGCACACATGATTTTCATAACAGAATACAGCTGATATATAACAAGCCAAATAACACCAAAAACTCCTTGGAATTTGGCTTCCTCTGGAGGAATTCCCTGATCCCTCCAGGTAGTGACTTTGCCATAACCAGTTGGGGTCTTATGATATATTCCTGCGGCCCGCAGCACAGGACGACATATTCTCCATAGCTGCTTCAAGCTGAAATGGGGCACAGGTGGTCAGCACTCTGGCTAGTTAAAAGTAAGGAGGGAACCCAGGCATGTGGTCATCTGACCTAGCCGTAGAGAAAGAAGTAATTACGTTTGGCTGGGCTGGTCTACATCACACAGACAAGTCTCTGCTGGCGTCCATAGCAGGGAAAGTGCTGCAGGTTGTGGTCCACACTGCTGCTCCAATGTGTCTGCCAGCCTGCTGAAATACAGACTAGAGACGAGAGTTAAAATACATGAATTTATCTGGAGCCTTTTGGCCCATGGTCTTAGTGATTGGGAAAGGGAGACCAGGAAGGAGAGAAATACCACCTTCAGGAACAGACATGTGAGGAAACTCATTTATCTGGAGCTAGTTTGACCTCTGTGAAGTGGATCCAATGGCTTCTTTGGACCTTCTGGGGCTTATATGAATTTTATTTATAAAAGGAAATAAAGGTTTTAGATAAATTAGTATTATCAATCAGTACTGAAATCCATATTGTAGAAGAGCAGACAATGGGTATCTGCAAAACAGCAGAAGTGGACTCATACCCTTGAGTCCTAGCAGAATTACAGATTTGCATTAAGACGTATGTATAAACTGGTATTTATATCCTGAATCATTTCCTAAAAACTGCTCCCAAGGAAAGATTCAAGATCTCTCAAATGTCTTCTTGCAATATCAAAAATAAAGTACATGGCATTTTAAAAAGATTTAAAATCTCTTAAGCATTACTATTGCTACGTTGTCCTGGCATAGGAGCATGCTGCCCCGCCCACAACTGAGTCAGGCAATGAAATGGGCTGGCAAGTTGGCTATATAGACAGCATGTGGGGAGGATGGGTCTCTAGGCACCGCCTGCTCAAGTCTGAGAGCGGCTGCTGAGGAACACAAGGCCCATAAAACAATGCACGGAGCAAGGCAATATCCTGACCTCTCCCCTGTGCAGACAGCCTGAGTGCTGGATCCCCTGCCCATACTCTAGCTATGGACAGGGAGTGACTTTTTGCCCTTAGTAAAGATGGCGGTGAGGCCATATGACCTGTCTGTTTTGACCTTATTTAAGATGGTGGCTTGACCACATGATTGCCCTTATTTAAGATGACACCACCTGATTATGTGATCGCCCCTATCAAATATAGCACATGACCACGTGTTCATGTGGGTTTTTTTTTTTTCAAAATAAAATAAGGAACAGATAAATCAAAGCATTTAAAAGTCAGAAAGAAATATAGATGGCCACAGCAATCATACATTCCATTCACACGTAGGAAATAGACTTTGTGAGATAAAGATGGAGAAAAGTTTTTCTGGGAAACTTTTATAGTTAATGAATTGGAGCTCGGAGGCGGTGCTGTAAACAGAGTAGCAGTGCAGCTGGGCGGGAGAGAGAGACACCCCAGGCTGCAGTATGGTGTGAGCAGCCACAGAGGAACAATCCCAAGCCACAGGTCTGTGGCAGGGGTGGGGACAGGGGGCCAATGGCGCATTTCCCACTGTTAGGTATAAAGCCCAGCAGACTGACCTCCAGTGTCCCAGAGGGTCAGCGAGGACCAACCAACAAATGGCACAAGATAGCCAGTGGACTGTCGTAACAAAGGCTATGGGCCGTGGAATTGAGTGGGCACAGGCCGTCTCCATATGCCGTCGAATAGAGATGGAGGCTGTTGAATAGAGATGGAGGCCCAAGGGCTTAAAGCCTGAAAGACACGTGGTGCCGGCACCACAATTGAGAGATAAGAGAATCCTCAGTTGTGGAAAAATGGCCAAAAGGTAGGCTTTCTGATTATGTTGGTGTTGGATGAAGTGAGTGTTGAAGGTTCCAGGGCTCCTAGTGTGTCTCAGAGTGCCACCCAGCAGGAGAAACACGGCAGGAGGACCTCTGTCGAGTCACTAACATCAGTGTTATGATATATGCATGGGGGACCCCGAGGGTATCCCACGGGTGCAGGGAAACGTGGCAGCATGACAGGGGCAGCAGTGGACGGTCATTCACGGCCTAGATGCTGCATCCACGGGGAAATGGTTTATTATAATAGAGAGACAAAGAGAAAGATAGGAAAGAGGGAGAGAGGAAAATAGAGGAAGAGAGAGAGGGGGTTGGGGGTGCATACCTCGTGGGAAGAGAGAGACGAAGGGGGGGGATTTTTCCTCAAAATGAGGCTCTTACGTCAGGATGCAGAGCAGCGCCAAGGGGTGGGTCAGAACATTAAGACTGACCCCTAAGGTTGTCCTGTGACCTCAACACAGGTATCATGACATACATGCCCCCATACACACATACACTCACAGACACATAAGAAAGATACATACAGAGACACACAGACACACTCATAGACATACATGCACACACATATGTACACATACACACACCCCTGTCAAGTATGATCTGGTCAGCATGGTTGTGGCTCAGCTCCATAAGTGTTTATACTAATATAATTTGGGAACATTAATGTGGTCAGAGATAAAGGCTGAAGCCTAGACGAATTTATTATTTATTTTAAAATGTATAAATAGACCTTTCCCATCCTCTCATTACTTAGTAACACATGGTCATTTCAAGTCATTTTGAAAATACCTGAAAGTGTGAAAAAGAAAACTCATCCATCATTTGCCAACTAGAAGTAACCGCTCTTGGTTTAAAATTCTATTAAAATTGTACTTTCGTAATAGATGCTAAGGACTGGACCTAGGGCTTCTTGTATGCATGAGCTAGGGTACCAGCCATCAGGTCAGCTTTTAATGATTTCTTTTCTCAGAATTATATTCATATGTATGTTTTTGTTTTCATTTAACATTATTCATGAGTACTTTTCCTTTTTAAATTGTATTTATTCTGTGATGTATCTGTGTGTGTGTGTGTGTGTGATGTATCTGTGTGTGTGTGTGTGTGTGTGTGATGTATCTGTGTGTGTGTGTGTGTGTGTGTGTGATGTATCTGTGTGTGTGTGTGTGTGTGTGATGTGTGTGTGTGTGTGTGTGTGTGTGTGTGTGTGTGTGTGTGGAGGACAGCGGGCACTAGCCCATTGTCTTCTTTCAGCACATAGGTCTCAGGGTTGTCAGGCTTAGCGGCAAACACCTTTACCTTGGAGTCAACATGACGGCCTGTTTTCTTGCTTCCTTCCTTCCTGGCTTGCTTCCTCTCACTCTCTTTTTTTAGTGTTGCCCAGGCTAGCCTTGAACTCCTGGGCTCAAGCTCTCCACTTCTTAGGCTACAGATGTGTGCTAGTTCATGAGTATCTTTTCATGTCATTACTTTCCTGAAAATACAGTGATTAACAGTTGTATTATAATCAATAACCTCAATGGACTGTGATTTTATTTCGTTATCTTAGGGAGAAATTCTCTAATTAGGCTGTTGCCAGTTTCCTTCTGATTACAAGGAGAACGCTGCTGATTTTTCTATTCATTCCCTTAGGTGAACCTTTGATTCATTTCTCAGAATTGGCTCCTGGGGGAGAAATGATTAGGTTAGAGTACATGTGTGCTTTTAAGACTCTCCATTTTTAGGGCAAGATTTTCCTTCAGAAACGTGCATTTTGACAGCCATGAATGAGACTGCCGGTGCCTCCATGCCGTCCCCTAATCTTCCAGACCCAGCCATTTGTTTCCAGCTGTGTGTGCCTTTGTGCCCCAATGAACCAGGGCACATGGGAGAGACAGGGATGGCTCATGGATGTGTGACTCAGTGAGAGCCTCTTGTCCTAGCAGCTGCTGCTGCCATAGTGTTGTCGTGAAGGAGAACGAACAGCACTTCTTAATTATTTTTAGAGGTAGAATGTATCTTCTAATGAGCAAGCTCAGGCAAGCCCCGTTTACACTGTCAGAGACTTCTGAAGAGGAGAATGAAATGGGAGGTTGCAGTCACGACGTTCCATCTGGAGTTTGCCTGTAGGACAGACCAGGAATCCAGATCTGAAGAAGACAGGGCAGAGGAGTCAATCACAGATCTTTGTTGGCATATGCCATGGCAGGTAGAATTACCTAGAATCCTGAGGCAAAATAGTATCTTCTCTCAAAATACTCTGTATTCCAGAAAAAGGGTGGGTCTGGGCTTTAGGGTGTATTTTTAACTGTTGAAACTTGCAAAAACTCCCTGTCAACCCTTTTCCATGTTGCTAGCTTGGATTTTATGCTTAGGCCTAGCAATCACTTTGCCCCTCAAAGTTCATTCAGCTGATGAGCAACCTGGGATCCACGTCTCTACCAGCCCATTCAGCTCCAGGATAAAGCCCATAATCTGGTTTTAGAAAACCTGTAATCTATCGGGAGACTATTCAGTCTCAGAGCCTGCTCTGACTACCTATCTTCTTCCAGTCAACTATAGAAAACAAAGAAAATTGAACATACCCTTCATATTCACGTGTTCAGATTCTGTTAATTCAACCAACCATAGATCAAAAATATATTTTTAAAAACATATGTTTTTTAAAATATTTGTGTGCACTAAATATTTTTCTTACAATTGTTCCCAAAACAATAAACTAGAACAGCTGTTTATATAGTATTTATACTGCACTAGATATTATAAGCAATCTAGAGATTACTTAAAGTATCTGGGAAGCTATGCGTAGGTTTTATAAGGGACTTTTTCTTCTGCATATTTGAAACTCGTCCCTTGCAGATACAGAGAGACAGCTGTAATTGGATTTGTCTAACAGGCTGTGATAAATTCCATTTGGGTTAGCCTGATAATTAAGACGAGGGGAATGACTATTAAATAGCTTTGTAATATTTTACAGGATGATGTGCCACAATTTACAGCAGCTATTCAACTAAAATTGTGACTTTTTTCAAAGTGGAAATTATTTATCATTTGCTTTAATTGCAAAGGGTAAAGTTGCCTTGTTTTAAGAAATATGAAGCTGGGCGGTGGTGGCACACGCCTTTAATCCCAGCACTCGGGAGGCAGGGCCAGGTGGATCTCTGTGAGTTCGAGTCCAGCCTGGTCTACAGAGCAAGATCCAGGACAGGCACCAAAGCTACACAGAGAAACCCTGTCTCGAAAAAATAAAACAAACAAACAAAAGAAATATGAAACAAACTGGGTGTGGTGGCACATACCTTTAATCCCAGCACTATGGAGACAGAGGCAGGTGGATCTCTGTGAATTGAAGGCCTGCCTAGTCAGCATAATGAGTTCCAGGACATCCAGAGCTATATAAAGAGACCCTGCCTAAACCACACCACCAAACGAATGAGGGGGGAGGATGTGATACCAGAGGCTGGAGAAGTGGCTCAATGGTTAAGAGCACTGGCTGCTTTTCCAGAGGACTGGGTTTCAGTTCCATCCTGTGGCGGCCAACAGCTTTCTGTAACTCCAGTTCCACTTGATCCCGTTGACATTCTTGTGGCCTCAGTGGGCACTGCATGCACATGATACACAGACATATGTGGGGGCAAACTACCATACACAGCAAATAAAAATAAATAAAATCTAAAAAAATTTAAAAGAGAAATAAAAGAAGGGCATAGTAACACTTTAATCCTAGCACTTGAGAGGCAGAGGCCTATGGATCTCTGAGTTCGAGGCCAGCCTGGTCTACAGAGCAAGTTTCAGGCCTGGCTACATGGAGCAATTCATGGGGAGACCTGTCTCAAAAAGAAAAAAAGAAAAGAAAAGAAAAAGAAAAAAGAAAAGGAAAGAAAGAAATAAAAATACAGTTTGGACTAGTGCTGTGGCCCAGTGGTAAAATGCTTGCTCAGCAAGCATGTGGGAGGCCCTGATTTTATTCCCAGTACAAAACAAACAAACAAACAGACCCTCAAACACTCCAGCATTAATACACTTTAATATCAGGTGACCTGTGGGACTAGTCAAAGGATGAGGAAGTTTGTTGTGTTGGCCTGATGAGAGGGCTCAGTGCTTGCCTCCAAGTGTGAGGATCTACACGGTAGATGCATAACTGCCACATATGTGCTGAGGGGTGCACATGTATGCACCCACACAATAAATAAGTTTAACTTTAATTAAGGAGTTCATTGTTGTTTCTGCTGTTTGTCTGCAATGCTGTATTCCTTAAGCCCAAGGCCCTGTGTAGTCCAAGCAGGTGCTCTGCTGCTCAGCTCCATCCCCAGCCCTGAGGTATCTTATTCAGCAGAGTCACTTTAAAGTTGCAGTATCATGGCCCAGTGTCTCAGACCATTTCCTGTTGCCTGCTGGTCAAATGTAAGAACTCTCAGCTCCTTTTCCAGCACCAAGTCTGCCTGCACACTGCCATGCTTCCTGCCATGACAATAATGGACTAAACCTCTGAGCTATTTAGAGCTACAGAAGATTGCATCCAGCCACTGGATCACAAAGCCAAAAGGAAGTGAAGCTGGAACTGTGTGACAGCATTTGCTACAGTCAAACATCCCCGTCACCAAGATGAGCTTGATAATTTATGGGTGGAGTCAGTTAACAGTGTCAGACTTGGTCTTCATAGAGCTCAAACACCAGCTCAGAAGACCCTCTGCTCTGCGATGTCCAGATAAAATCGGCTCGAGTTCATTGGCAATCCCACGCCCTTCCTAGGACTGAACATCAGGCACCTGAATGTAAGAGCACCTGTGTTAATGGGAACACACCCAGTTCGGAGCTTCCTGCAGTTCGGGTTATTCTGTAAAAATCATCATTCTCTTCTGCCCTGTGTTGTCCCAGACAGAATCATCAGCCCCTATATTTGACACGAGCTTAGTTGTTAAAGCAATGGCATGTAATAAACTTGTACAGAAAAAAAAAGTTGCAATATCATTTTACACACACATATGTGCATGAGCACACACACACACACACACACACACACACACACTTAAAGCATTAATCTAATTAATCTTTAACAATTAAAAAAATCAGGAGTCAAATATTGGGGTAAGAACCTGAAAGATCAGAGAAGCAGGGAGCAGCTGCCAGTCACTTCCTACCTCTACCATTCCTCTGTCCAAAAGGGCCGAGATCCTCTCTCAGCCCCCCTTACTACTTCCTGTCTCCTCTCTTTACAGTCCTCCAAACCTCTATGGTGATTTAGTAGCTAGCTCCACCTCCAAGCAAGCTTTATTTGTCAGAACACAATCAAAATATCACACAATACATACCTTGTCATGGTAGTCTAATCAAGTAGTTTCCTGGCTCCTGTGCCCAGCTAGCCTTATAATTTTTTTTTTAATAAAAGCATGATCTTGCTAATATAGCCTAGACTGGCCTTAATCTCATAATCAGCCCAGGCGGTGGTGGTGCACACCTTTAATCCCAGAACTCGGGAGGCAGAGCCAGGTGGATCTCTGTGAGTTCGAGGCCAGCCTGTTCTACAGAGTGAGATCTAGGACAGGCTCCAAAGCTACACAAAGAAACTCTGTCTCGAAAAACCAAAAAATAAAAATAAAAACAACAAAATAAAACAAAACAAAACAAGAAAACCCTCATAATCTTGTCTTGGCCTCCTGAATGGTGGGTTTGTGGATATTAAATCATACCTGGAACTGAGTTTTGGTTTTGATTTTTTCTTTTAATTATTAATATCTAATAAGATTGATCATGATTTTTCAAACTTTGCTTCTATCACCTAAGTGAGATTGATTTCTTTTTTCTTTTTTTTTTTTGTTTTTGTTTTTTTCGAGACAGGGTTTCTCTGTGTAGCTTTGCGCCTTTTCCTGGAACTCACTTGGTAGCCCAGGCTGGCCTCGAACTCACAGAGATCCGCCTGGCTCTGCCTCCCGAGTGCTGGGATTAAAGGCGTGCGCCACCACCGCCCGGCTTAAATTTTTTTTGATTATACTGTAAAATTAGAAAATCAACTGCTTGATAATGGCATAAAGTTTTAGGGGTAGTGTGTACATTGGTGGCTACAGCAGCAACGGGATTTTTTATTTCTGTAACAAGAAGAGATGGGGCTTTACATGTGGGAATGGTAGGGTTCCACAAGCTGTGACCCTTGAGCCAAATCTAGTTCATTGGCCACTTTTATACATCTTATAAGCCAAGGCTGAATTCTCATTTTTTTTTTTAGAAACTTGTCCTAGGGTGCTATTTATTTATTTTATTTATTATGTACACAGAAGAGAGAGCCAGATCTCATTACAGAAGGTTGTGAGCCACCATGTGGGTGCTGGGAATTGAACTCAGGACCTCTGGAAGAGCAGTCGGTGCTCTTAACCTCTGAGCCACCTCTCCAGCCCTGAATTCTCATGTTTAAATGGTTGAGAAGGGAGTAGTGGAAGAAAAATCTTTATGTCATATTTCCTAATTATGTTCACTGCAGATTGCAGTGTCCACAAATAAAGTTCCATCAAAACAGTCTCGCTCATTTACATATTTCTTGCCTGCAAAGCTGAACAGTAGCCAGTGAAAGCGAACAAAGTCAGAAGCATTCACAGAAATGGCCTGCAGACCCTTAGGGAACCGCCGCCCAAGTTCACCGTGTGTGTGTTTCTTTGGCAACCTTCACTGTTTGCTTTTCAACAATTACTCATCTTTCTCAATTATTCCTGTTAGGCTTTAGTTTGTTCTTCCCATGTAAAGCTCTATCCCACATTCAGAAGTGGAACCTTACCTTTTATAATTTGATCTCTTTAGAGAGAGGTTGAGTGGGAATTGCAATTCTTTTCTTGAATTGACCAGCTGCATGAGTCAGTCACCGTTTACGAGGTACCAGATGCCATTGGCAAAGCATCCTTTCTTTAAAGTTAGCAAACTAATTGTACTTGCATGTTTCAGCATTTTATTCTGTTATTTTTATTTTTGGTGTTCTCATACTTTTTTTTTTCAGCTCGTTCCCTTATTCCAATTTAGACTCTGCTTCATTGTACATGTGAGAGAATGTGGAACAGTTAAGCACCCAATTCACTCTTCTCTTCGCAAATTTTGAAATAGACTTTTGCATTTATTTTGATTTTTTTTTTAAATTGCAAAAGACTAAACCAAAGATCTGATTAAAAGACATTATTCCTCTAGGGAGAAAATACTTATTTTTTTTTTTCTTATAGAACTTCCTGTAGTAAGAATTGATTTCTCAGCACTTAAAGATCTCTGTTGACTTTCTTATGTGGATGGGTGGTCTGCTCGCATTTATGTCTGTACACAGTGTGCATCCCTGGTGCCTGCAGAGGCCAAAATAAGGCATCAGATCCCTGGAACTGTAGTTAGAGACAGTTATGAGCTACAGTGTGGACGCTGAGATGGAACTGGTCCTCTGGAAGAGCAGCTAGTGCTCTTGACTGCTGAGGCAACTTTCCAGCCCCTCTGTTAATAATTTAAACATAAAATTACAGTGTTTAGACCACAGACTTCCTAATTTGTACTTGCTAATATGATAAACCTGGGGCTGGGGTTTGATTGTAAAATGCTTCCTGCACAAACATGAGGATCTGGGTTTGGATCCCCAGTACTTATGTCACAGTCAGGTAAGGCACATAGTTTTAACCTAGCACTGGAGGGGCGTGTGCAGAGACAGCTCAGGAGTTTGCCAGCCACGGTGAACTCCAAGTCCACTGAGAGACACCATCTCGGAAACCCAAATAGAGAGCAATAGAAGCCGACATGTGACGTCACCCTGTGGTCTCCACACCCAGGAGAGTTACCTGCACATCCACACATGCAACACAGACACAGGTTAGGAGCTGACTAACTCTTGGGCATGCGTGGATGAGTTTGAACATTTATGTAGCAAATTAAATTCGTTAAATCATCTGAATAGTTTTAATACTTTCATCATTATTGAATGCACATACAGTGCGTTCAGTCTAGATTTCTCATCTTCTTTCGTCTTTTAAAATGACTTTCTGTAAACTTGGACTTTGCCTTCTTGTGATCATGTTTCTGGATTGTCAGTTCTACCCTTGGAGAAAGTTTCTGAGTTCTTACTGCCTGGGCCCTTTTCAGGGGAATGATGGATCTGTTTGTCTTTCGGTACAGTTTCTCATTGCATTTTCCATACATGGTGACTTGTGCAGACTGAAGCCCATCTTGGGGTCAGTGAGCTGCTGAAGTGGAACAACTTAGTTAATACCTAACTACAGCATCTGGGCCCTCCTGTTGAAGCTACATGACTATAGCACGCTAGGTTGCCAAGAACCCACGACACAGAACTTCCTGTACATTGTTTGGCTCTGTAAAGAAGATACTTATCTCTGCTTCTTACTTGCACATCACTACTCTCTGAGGAGATGGGAAGAAAACATCCTTTTGCAAGTTGAAGTATGAGTGAGGGCCTCAGCCACTCCCTTGGAACTCTCGTCTCCTCTTCCTTCTGTCTCCCACTCTAAACCTTCCTGTACAAATCTTTATGTAGATTTGACCATCACTAGAAAGTAATCAGTTTTCAAAAGTTGTTCCATCTTTAAATCCTTCTCATTCTTCCACAGCTTATAAGCAGCGGGTAGGAGGTATAGTAAGATTTACTGGGCTGAAGGCTATATAGCTCAGTAGGTAGTGCTTGCCTAGTATGCATGACCTGCTGGGTTCCATCCCCAGCACTGTATAAACTGGGTTTGATGGTGCATGTCTGTGATCCCAGCACTCTGGAGGTGGAAGCAGGAGCATCAGAAGTTCAGGCCATCCTGAGCTAGCTGGAGATTTTTGAGACACTGTCTCAAAAAAATAAACAAAAGCATTTAAAGCATTTATTAATGTGTAGATGACAGCTTCCTCTTGTGTTATCATAGGATTATTTTGCATTTTCAATTAGTGGGCTGTCTAATCCAAGGGAATGGGGTTTGAATGATTAACTAGAATCTGAAGCAGAGCAGTTAGTAACAAACTGTTTGCCAGTCCATTGCCTTAACCACTCAGCACCTCATTAGTGGACATATTTGGAAGGGAGCTAGAGAGATGGCTCAGCAATTAAGAGTGGGTACTACTCTCCCAGAGGTCCTGAGTTCCCAGTACCCAGTCAGGCAGCTCACAACCACTCATAACCCCATTTCCAGGGACTCTTACTCCGTATGCAACTGCATACATGTGCACAGACTTGTTCATATACACATAATTAAAATAATCTGAAGGACATATTTAAAGTAAGGCGCTTTCTCAGTGTCTTTGAGCATTCTTGATACCTCTATACCTGTATACCATACCTGTATAAACATTCTTGGTACCTGTATACCAGCAGTCCTATGTCTGGGCTGCATTGCCCCTACCTATTTTAACTTCTGTGTGTTTAATGCCTTGTCCCACGGGGATCTTGCCATGGTCTCACTGAAGCCTGTCAAAGTATGCATATGATTTGCATCTATAATCATTCTTTCTATGGTAGTCCCCATGATGAAGCACTAAAGTGCAGTGAAAGAGCCTGGAAATCTTCCTCACTCACTGTGGCTCAGGGTCACCCCTTGGTTATATTATCTTAGAAAAGAGGATGACGGGCGGAATGGTAGAGTAGCGAATCCACAGCCCTAGGGAGAAGAGTGGGTCCTGACATGTAGACACCAGTGGTCGGGGGGATCCAACCAGGGACCACCCGGCATTCCTGCCCAGTGACTACTGTGACCTGCCTGCCTGACAAGCCCCATCAAGACGGAGCATGGCTTTAGCTGTCCCACTGCTCCATGGTGCCTCCCTGCACATCAGTACATGGCTTCAGCAGCTCTCAGAAGGCCATTTACCAGTCCCCTCCTCTGGTTAGGAAATCAGAAGTGTTTAGTCTTGACACTAAGAAAGGGGAGCAGGTAATTAATACTTTTGAAAATAAGAGGTGGGGAATCTTTTGTTCTTTTCAGCCTAGAATAAGTAGGCTCCCAGCCCATCACGTATGCTGTTGAGTGGAAATTCTGTGTCTGTCCATGAACTAAAGGCCCCTGCTCCCATTGTGCCCTGTTGTTTATGTTCTGTTTTCAGACTTGAGCACTGCTTCTCTCCTGCCCATGCCTTATAAAGCTAAACAAAGAAATATGAAGATTATAAGGACCTTGAAATGTCAGAGATATGGAGTAGTCAGTTGGCCACATTTGTGCCCTTTGTTTTAGAGCGGAAGTTCCTGCTGTTCTTAATGGGGAGCCAAGTAAATGTCCCTGTGGCAGGAGAAGGAACCCTCTGCCTGGGAACCGAGTTGGCTCTTGAGGGTCAGGCCCTTCTGTAGCTGGTGACCTGGGAGCAACTCTTTTCCAGTTGACTTTTGTCATCTGTGACACAGGCTATAACTTTTTTTTCCACCAACGTCAAAATCGTAGTTGCTTAGAGAAGGTGATGGACACACTGGTCTTCTGCAGCTGAAGCGGTTTCCTGCACACAGCGTTGTTACTGCATCTGTGTGTTCCACACGATCCTCGTGTTTATCAGCAGCTGTGTGGAAAGGAAAAGAGAATGAAATCGGAAAAGAAGCGATTTCCCTTGAGCCACAGGAGCGTTCAAGGCCAAAAAGTAATTGTTAATAGATCGAAATTTACCCATGTTTTTTTAAATGATGAATTGAGACAAAAGTTAATTGCATTCAAATTGTTTAATTTTCTAAATGGCCTTTAAAGAGGAAATCCTGCCTGTTAGATACGCCATGTTGAGCTGATTTTCTCGTGACCTTGACAGAATTGCAATCTGTTGACTCTGGGGCTCATGGCAACAAGTCAGTTTATGGTAGCAAGGACAGCAGCAGCAGGTGACAGATCAGATCTTGTCACGTCTCCTGTTGGCTGCTTTGGATCAGCAGTATTCTGTGATGTCACATGGCCCTGCAGCAGTCACCATGCCTGGGGATTTGCTAATTCCTGAACTAATGGGAGTCAGGCTGAGGAAAAGAACTTCTTTGGAGTGATGTGAAACACATGGCTTTGACTATCTTACACCATTAGACAGCAAGTTCAAGGCAGGGTTAGCTCCTTTCTGCTTTTTCACTATGTGCTAAATTTTTCACCTACTAAAGTAACTTCTTTTTATGAAGTTGTTTAAATTCCTCCCTAATTTCCTTGGACATGGAGCTGTTTGTTTCTTAGTGTGGTGATGGCTAACTTGCTGAGAAGAAAGGGAGATGCAGCTAGGCAAGTGTTGTTATCATTTCCTGAAGTAAAAGCCTGTAAAGCTAGGCTGTGACAGATGGGCTGAGCAGGACCTACCCAGGCTTCCCAGCGTTCACCTCCCTGAGCTGTTTGGAACCGCCCAAGGGAAAGATGGCACCTCTCCAGCTTCCATTTCCCAGGTACCTTAGCCTGTAGTTGATGTCTGTGGGGAGTACTTCCTGAAAGTGGGGGTAGGGAATACATTTTTCATAAAACCACAAGACATGCACATTGTTACAGAGACAAAAATGGTAGTGAATGTGTGCCCATGTCAGGGGCACTTGTGGACCAGTGTCCAGACAAAAGGTTTGGAAAGGTCTTCGAGTCTGGTAACTCAGTAAGATTCAGCTGAAGTAATGGGAGCATCTCATCCAGGTGAAGGGGATAGATGGGATGATTGTGCCGTTGCTGCTGAAACAGACACCAAGCAACCATAGTGGGTGTCTTAGGGCCCCAATTTTATTTTACAATTAAATAAGTTGACATATAGGTATGAAATATACTCAGCATATAACCTATCGCCCAAGCTGCTAATGGAAGAAATAGTGGGGTTTTGTTTTTTAAGTAAATTGTCAGGTGTCTAAAGATGACTTAGCTTTTTTGGAAAGTAAGTGTGTGTGTGTATGTGTGTGTGTGTGTGTGTGTGTGAGAGAGAGAGAGAGAGAGAGAGAGAGAGAGAGAGAAAGAGAGAGAGAGAATGTACAAATGTAAGAATCATGCTGGATACCAAGATATTGACTCAGTTAAAATTTTCCTTTTAAAAAAAAAAAGGAAAAATGGGACTGGAGAGATGGCTCAGGGGTTAAGAGCACTGACTGCTCTTCCAGAGGTCCTGAGTTCAATTCTCAGCACCCACATGGTGGCTCATGACCATCTATAATAAGATCTGATGCCCTCTTCTGGTGTGCAGGTATACATGCAAAGCACTCATACATAAAATATAAATAAATAATTTTTTTTTTAAAAAAAAGGAAAATTACTGTTTAATTTTTTCTTTTATTAGACATTGGTTATAAAGTAACTTGGAAGCTGCTTTACTAATATGTGCTGGAGTCAAGATAAAAGCATTTTAAGAGACTGGAGAGGTGGATTGGTGCATAAGAGCTCTTGCTGCTCTTGCAGAGGACACAGATTCAGTTCCCAGCACCCACTCAGGTGGCTCACAACCATCTGTAACTCCAAATCCAGGGGTTCCAGCTGCTCTTCTGGACTCCAAAGTGCATATATACACACAGACACTCATATACATATAATTTTAAAATAGTAAAAATAAATCTCTTTAAAAATAATGTAAAAATATTGAGTTCCTTAGTTTTGGCAAGTTTAACTTTTCTGGGTTTTTTTATTGTTAGCTGTAAAACTGACACAGACATTCTCTACAGTTTAAAAAGCAGTTAGTTTGACATCATGTCAGTCAGAGTGACTTTGGCTGCAGAGAATAGAAATTACCATTAATGGGTTTCATAAGGAGTCAGTTTCCATCTGTGACACAAAGTCTAGCCGGGTAATTCCTCCACTCAGTGACGTCATCCAAGGCCAGGTTTCTTTCTTCTTTCTGCTCTGACACCTTTACCTTTCAAGCCTTATCCTTTAGTGTCTTGGGTCCTCAAGACCATATAGTTCGAATGTCCTTCTATGCACTTTCTGTCTTCCAGAAGGCTTTCCTTCACACCTTATTGTCCAGAGCTGATCATATGCCCTTGCCCAAGCCAGTTAACACAGAGCTGTGTCCACCATGATTCAATCAAACCAATAGAGACTGTGTATGGAGTCACACAGGAAAGGGGTGAAAACTGGGTACCTAGACAAAATTAGAGTGCTGTTTCCAAGGAAGAATGGAAGCATATCAGCAAAATTGACATAACAATATTGGACACAGTGAAATGACAAATTAAGATTGCCTAATATAAACTCTTTTAATCCAGTGCCTATATTCAGTTGTAGACCCAAAAGCTGTTTTATTTATTTGTTATTTTGTTTGTTTGTTTGGTTGGTTGGTTGTTTGGTTTTTGGTTTTTGAGACAGAGTTTCTCTGTATAGCCCTGGCTGGCTGTCCTAGAACTTACTCTGTAGACCAGGCTGGCCTCGAACTCAGAGATCCACTTACCTCTGCCTCCCCAGTACTGGGATCAAGGCGTGTACCACCACTGCCCAGTTGAAAGCTATGTTCTTAGATTATGTGCATTCATTTTGTCCTCCATAGAAGCCTGGTCAGGGTAAATTCTACCTAGAGACTGGAATACAAGCAGACTTGAGACCCCAGTCACGTGGCATTGTAGGAGCAAGGGAGAGAAAAGAGCCCCAGAAAGTAAAGTTGTGACAGATCTAGTGTAGTGAAACAAGGTGGCAAAGGGCCCCAGAGCAAGCTGACTGGGCACAGTGCAGAGTCTTGAGGCACTGACCCTGAGAGACTTCTGCAGCCTAGGTGGAGATGGGTTGGTGGAGAGAGCGTTAGATGGTTGCTCATTGGAAAGGAATTAGGGAACTCGGGTAAAGGCAGCGGTTTACAGAAGTCAAAGGCTGCACTTTAGCTTTGTTAATGTACTGAGAGTGCACTTGACTTAGGTGGAAGGTAGGTATAAACAACCATATGCCGTCTATGAATGGGGTGAATCTTACTTATCATTCTGTTACTGTGGTTGAGTGACAGGAGCATGACTTCTGTAGGGACTTCACTCTCCCCTGGATCCTCATGTGGCTTTTCCTTCAAGTCTTCTCACTGCACAAGAGTGAAGGTACCCACAGAGGCCAGAAGAAGGTGTTAGACCCCCTGGAAGTGGAATTGCTGGCAGTTGTGAGCCACCTGATGTGGGTGCTGGGCCCTGACCCCAGGTCCTTTGGAAGAGCAGTACATACTTTTAACCACTGGGCCATCTCCAGCCTTGTTCCTGCTATATTATTTAAGAACATAATTATGATATTGTTGGTACCCACTTAAAATCTGCTGCACCAGGGCTGGGCATGTAGTTCAGTGGTTAGAATGCTGCCTGGCGTGTCTGAGACCTTAGTTCAGTTATCAGCACCACCCACAGTCCTGTGTCCCCGTGTCCCCCCCCCCCCAAAAAAAAGGTTTTCTGGTTGAATTGATGAGACACGCTTTAGTATGCTTTCAATTTTTCTCTAAATTTGTATTCCTTGTTTTATTGGATAATGAGAGCTATGTTCTGTTTTCCTTTTTTGACTTAGCTACCAGGAATTACTAAACTCAATTTTGAATTCATTTGCAATAACTATGCTTAGCTTGAGATGTCTGCGATCCTCACTTAATATAGAGCTATAAAATATTTATTTTAGGGCTGCAGATGTAACTCAGTTGGTAGGAAGGTTACTGAGCATGCACAAAGCCATGGGCTTGATCTCCAGCACCCCGTAAAGCTGGGCATGGTAATACGTTTCTATAATTCCAGCACCTGGGAGGAAAACCCAGGAGAATCAGAAGTTCAAGGTCATTCTCAACTATTTAGGGAGTTTGAGGCCAGCCTGGGCTACATCATCAGTTCAAGACCAACCGGAACTACAGTAAAACCCTATGTATAATAGTAATAATAATAAACTAGTAATCAGTTACTAGTTTAGCATGCATAGTCTTTACCATTTATTTTGATTTTAAGTCTCTGTATTATTAACCACTAATTTGGTTCTCATGCTCACTCTTTTTTTAATAATTTATTTATTTTTATTTTATGTGCATTGGGGCTTTGCCTGCGTGTATATCTGTGTGAGGGTGTCAGATCTTGGAGTCAGAGACAGCTGTAAACTGCCATGTGGGTGCTGGGAATTGAACCTGGGTCCTCTGGGAGAACAGCCAGTGCTCTTAACTACTGATCTATCTCTCCAGCTCCATGTTCACTCATTTTAACTTGCAATTTCTCTCTGTCTGTATTTCCAGACTTCTTTTATTTTCTTGTGCCTTCCTTCTTGACAAGGAACCTCCTTCCTTTAACTACAGAGCTTGTGAGTGTTGCCCCTTTCCTGGGACTCTTAGCTCTCATACCCCTTCAACTAAATGAAATGACTCACAAACCTACAAATTTATAATCAGAAGAGTCATCTTGTCTCACTGGCTCATGCTCATCTCTAGTCTGTCCAAAGAAGGGAAGTGTATTGCCCAAGGTCACACTATTAATTGGAGCAGAGATCAAACTAGAACCCAACCCTGGATCTGTATTACACTTTGCAGAATGAGCAAGCCCCTTCTTAACTCCAGAGAAGCAAAAATACTGTGAGAAAAGTAGAAGAGTCTATCTTCTTTTTAGTTGCAATATCTTAAATGCAATATATTACAGGACTTAAATGTCAAACAACCTAAGTTTGATCTCAGCCATGTTTATTCTCTTTACTCTTTGAACAACTTTTGTTTGTAAGGTCTCATGTGTCCCAGCTAGCCTTGAACTTGCTATGTAGTTGAGGATCATCTTGAACTTTTGATCTTCCTGCCTCTTCTGAGTGCTGGGATTACAAGACTCCACCATACTGAGTTTTGGCCAGTGCTAGGACTTCAACCCAGGGCATGCTAGGCAAGCACTTTACTAGCTGAGCTCCGTTCCCAGCCCTGAGTATGTTCTGTTTTTCTATGCTGAAAATAGACTGTGGCTGAGTCTGTGTTGATGTTAACAGAGCAGAGTGAGACATGGAACTGCATGGAATGTATTAGGACCACAGTGTTAGCACTTGTCTGTTTGCGCCCACCATCTAAACTTGGGGCTTCTTCGAGGCTAAAGACGCTTTATTAACTTTTATATATAAAGAACATTAGCATATCTAGCAGGGAGAAGTCTCAGTATGTAGCCCAGTCTGCCTTGAAGCTGACTGTGGAGTTCAAGGTGATTTTGAACACAAGAACTTTCTTCAGCCTCCCAAGCGTTGTATTACAGGTGTGACCCACCATGCCCAGCACTCAGCATGACTTTTAGTGGTTCTCTGTGTCCACTGGAAAGTAAGGCGTCATGCAGTGTGCCGTGGTTATATCTCTAGTCCTTCACTGAAGAGCTGAAATGTTAAAGGATTTTTTTTTCCTACAGGGGACATGGTCTCAAAATACCGGGAACCTTTGATCCATACATTCCTGCGGGGAGTGAAGGATCCAGATGCTGCGCACAGGGCCAGCAGCTTAGCCAACCTGGGAGAGCTGTGCCAGCGCCTGGACTTCCTGCTGGGCCCCGTGGTCCATGAGGTGCTGTATATTGACTCCATCCCCCAGAGTTGTTTTGCTGAGACTGTGGTTAAGTTGGATCTTGAGTCAGGAGATCGATCTGTGGTCCTTTTCTGTCTGCTACTGCCTCCATCTGAGACTGGACAAGTCAGTCATTTAACCTCTCCAGTTCATTTTTGAATTTTATTTGTTGATTTTTATTTTGTTTTTGTTTTTGTTTTTTTTTTTGTTTTTCGAGACAGGGTTTCTCTGTGTGGCTTTGCGCCTTTCCTGGGACTCACTTTGTAGTTCAGGCTGGCCTCGAACTCACAGAGATCCGCCTGGCTCTGCCTCCCGAGTGCTGGGATTAAGGCGTGCGCCACCACCGCCCGGCTATTTGTTGATTTTTAGATCGTATACAAAGTAATGGTTTCATGATGAGATTTCATGCATCCTTTGTTGTTGTTAGTCCACTGTCCCTGCCCCTGTCCCCAGTCCCTTCCTCCCGCCTTCATTCGCCCCTTTCAGATCATGTGTATCGGTGGCTTCCTCTTTTCCTCTTCTTTTTCCTCTTCTGAACCCTCCCCAAGTCCTTTTCTACCTCTCATGGTCCCTCTTCTAGGTTCATGATTTCTAGACACACATACACACACACACACACACACACACACACACACACAGAGAATGCACATGCATGGGTGCACACACACATGACACATATATAAAAATAAAATATTTGATCAGACATATGAGAGAAAACATGCAGTATTTGTCTTTTTAAATGTGAGATACTTCCCTTAAGATAATAATTTTCAGTTCAACTCATTTTCTTGCAAATGTTATGATGTCATCTTTCTTTTCCCATTGTGTATTTGTAACACACTCATCCCACCCCTCTCTCTTGTGTTTTCGAGACAGGGTTTCTCTGTGTAGTCCTGGCTATGGAACCTGCTCTATAGACCAGGCTGGCCTGGAACTCACAGAGATCCTCCTGCCTCTGCCTTCTGAGTGCTGGGATTAAAGGCATGCGCCACCCTGGCCCAGCTCATTCATCTCTTGATGGACATCTAGGGTGTGTCTGCTTCCTAGCTGTAGTGGATAGTACATCCATAAACATATATGTGCTAGTAGCTGTATGGTAGGACATAAGAGTCCTTTGGGATCATATTAATAATTGATTCCCTGTTAATCTGTATGTTTGAAATCATGATTTGTTGCCTTTAGTTTCCCTATTTGTTTCATATGTTCACTTGAGCAAATGATTTAGATTCAGTGGTTTGTTTGTTTAATCTTGAAAGTGGGATTAAAATACCTACAATGTAGGATTGTTACAGTGATCTAGAGGTGATGTTTGTGCTTCATGTAATGATCTATTCAACAGTTTTTTATTGGGGGCTTACTACATGCCCAAGCAGTTTTCTCCTAATACATCTTATTCTTCAAAATACACAGTGATTCTTATCTTCATAGAGATGCTATTCTAAGGGGAGCTGGACGGTAAAGAGTGTGCACAGTTGACTGATGGGATGACTCGGAAGGTAAAGGTGCTTTTGGCAAAGCCTAATGATCTTTAACCCCCAGGAAGGACAGTCAGTAGAAAGAAAGAACTGACTCCCACAAGTTATCCTCTGACCTCCATATGCACACCATGGCATGCAAGCATTTATGTGCTACACACACACACACACACACACACACACACACACAAAAAAAAAACATTTTAAATAATAAATTGTTGAAAAGAATGTACATATTAATCGAAATACTGTGAGGTAAACAATAAGTGTTCTGAAAAGATGAAATCTACACGTTAGTTACTTTTTTCTTTGTGATGGAACATACCTGATGAAGCCACTGAGGGAAGGTGTATTCTGGCTCCCAGTAAGGGCACAGGCTAACAATGTGAGCGGGGATGTCACTGCAGCAGAGCGTGAGGCATCTGCAGTCAGGAAAGCAGAGATAGAGTGCTTGTGCCCAGCTTGCTTTGATTCTGTTTTTCTTCAGTCTGGGACCCCAGCCGGAGAAATGGGCCACCCTCTCACCTCAGTGAACCTAATCTAGAAAATCCCTCACAGACAGGCCCAGAGTTTTTGATTCTAAAGTACCTCAAGTTGATAATCAAGATTAGCCATCACACCAGCTCTCTCTGGGGAGGTGGTATTTGAAAATTATAAGCATTTTGTCTTTCTGTGTTTAGGCTTTTCTCTAAGGAAGGTCTTGATCATTTGGAGTAGGCTGATGGTAACATTGATGGAGATGAGCAGCGAGGCAATGAAACCTCAGAATCCACCCCCAGTGACACACTTCCTCCAGCAAGGCCACACATACTCTAACAAGGCCACATCACCATAGCACCACTCTCTGTGAGCCTATGGGGGCCATTTTCATTTAAACCCCACACATGGCTAGGCGGCTGCTCTCTGTATTTGATGCATGAACATAGGTTGCTGCCCCACTTCTAGAGACCTGTACTTTTGGACTACATTTATCCCAAAAACTTTTCATGATTATTAATAAGATGTAAACATAAAAAGGGAAGAGCAAGTCATTGTTATCCTGCTCCTGCTCTTCCTTCACTTACGTGCTGAGGATCAGATCTAGGGCTTTGCACATGCCTAGCCAAACATCCTCCTACTGAGCTACATCCCCAAACCTCAGACCATTCTTCATCTGCTTTCTCATACCCTCTAGCATCTAGCAGAGTTCTTGGCATGGAGTGGGTACTGTGTTAGCTGATTGATAGCTAATGCAGAGGAGAGTATGGCTATCTATCTGGGAAGGCTAGTTCCTACATGTTTAAAAGATAGTCATAATAGCAAGCACTTAATACCTTACATATGTCAACCAATCTAGTGCTAACAGGGGAAACTGAGGCACAGACTAAATAAGTTGTCAAGGTATGCAGGTAGCACATGGCAGGACTAGGATTTGAATGTGGGTAGTTAGCTCCAGGATTCACTCCTTTTACCATTTTTTCTGTATTGTCTCACAATGTTTTCAGCTCACTTAGAAGATTGCCTTTGTGTCTTGAAACTAAAGCTACAGGCAGGAAAGATCTTGCAGCTCTTACTTTAATAGAGCCTGATTTTGGCAGAAAAACTTCAGACAGCAATATATTCCCTCTGATTTGAAAAACTAGGTGTTTCCCTCCCATATAATTTCTGCCTCCTCCTCTTAAATGTTCTTATGTAGCATCCCACACTTGCCTTGTCATCAGTGCCAAACCAGGTACCTGAGGTGGACTACAAGTTTGAACATGCTTGGAGACCTGCCAGCTTTAGTGTTTTTACCCATTGAGCCCTTCTGTAGTCAGACTATTTTAGACCATTAACGTGGAAAGAGTGGAGGATCTTTGATTGGGGGGAGGGGGGGTAAGTGTGTGTGTGATGGGGATTGAACCCAGAACCTTGCACATCCTAGGCAGTACTCTCCCACTGAGCTGTGTTCCCAGCCCTTGGTTTTTGAGATTGTCTCAGCTTTCAAGGTACTTGCATTACAGATATGTTCCACTCTGATGACTAATCTTCATTATCAACTGGATAGGGTTTCGAGCCTCCTAGAGATATGCCTCTTGTTTTGTCTAGGAAGGTATTTCTAGGAGATTTAGCTTAGAAGGGAAGACCTGCTGTGAATGTGGTGGCACTAATCATGATCTTGAGCCCCAAACTGAATGAGAGAGAGAAAGAAAGAGAGAGAGAGAGAGAGAGAGAGAGAGAGAGAGAGAGAGAGAGAGAGAGAGAGAGAGAGAAGAGAGAGAGAAGAAAATAAGCTGAGTGCCAGCATTCATCTGTCTCTGCTTCCTGACTGTGGAGGTAAATGACCTTGTCGTCTTCCTCCTGCTGTGATGGACTGTAGCCTTTCTTACACTCTGAGCCAAAGTAAATCTTCTTCCCTTAGGTTTGTCTTTGTCAAGGATTTTGTCACAGCAAGAGAAGTACCTAATATAGAAGATTGGTACCAAGAAGTGGGGCCTTTGCTGTGATAAAGCTGACCATGTGGTTTATTAGACTGCTCAAGAATAACCACATAGGGAAGTTCTTTCCAAGGTCCAGCTGCCAAGGTCACACAGAGGCCACTACAACTGGCATAGAAGGGGCATTCTGGGTCTCAGGCTGGCAGTAGCACTTGATGGCATCATCCACATGTGCTGGTTTTGCAGGCATGCAAAATGCAAGTTACCAATCATGGGGATGCACCAAGGTTTCAGAAAGTCACTGAAGCTCAGCAGTGTGTGGCAGGGGTAGATTCCCTGCAGTGAAGACAGGCCCTTACAAAAACTATGAAGGGGAATTGAAAATTGAAATGGACGCCTTTAATCCCAGCACTCGGGAGGCAGAGCCAGGTGGATCTCTGTGAGTTTGAGGCCAGCCTGGGCTACCAAGTGAGTTCCAGGAAAGGGCGCAAAGCTACACAGAGAAACCCTGTCTCGAAAAAAAGAAAAGAAAAGAAAAGAAAATTGAAATGGAAACCCATGATGTTGGAGATTCCAGGACCATGGGATATCCACCAAGAAAAGCTGCAGGCTCAGAGTAGAATCAGTTGGAGAGAGAGGCTTTGTGTGCTGCATGTAATAGAACTGAAGGGTGGAGGCTTCCTGAGTCCACTGGAGCCCACACGATGTCACTAAGGGTCCCAAGATGCCAGATGGGGAGCTAGGGTTTAGTTCTCTTCTGATAGGTTCAGGTTTGCTTGTCTGGTCTTTTCTGGATATCCTCATTCTTCCCTATGGGAATGTAAATTTTTAACCTGTGCTGTTATATCCCAGAAGGATGGTTTTTGCTTTTTGTTTTATGGGGCTCACAGTTAAGAGATTACCTTTTGTCTTAAATGAGACTTTGGACTTGAATAATGTTAGAACTGTTAAGAGTTTAGAGACTTTTGGAGATGAATTGACTGTTTGCATTATGAGATAGCTATGATCCTCTGAGGACAAAGGTGGAATATTGTGGTTTAAAAGTGATGCGTTACCCTGGCGTGGTGGCACATGTGTTTTATCCCAGCACTGGGGAGGCAGAGACAGGCAGATATCTGTTGACAAAGGTAAACTTGTGGTTAATCATCATTGTTAACTTGATGGGATTTATCATCCCCTAGAGATACATCCAGAGGTACCATGAGGGTGTTTCTAGAGAGATTTAACAGAGAAGGGAAGACTCACTCTTAATGTGAGTGGTACCATCCTATGGGCTGGAGTCTCAGACTGAATAAAAAGAGAAAAAGGAGAAAATAAGCTGAATGTCTGCATTCACCTCTCTACTTCCAGACTGCAGATGCAATGTGACCAGCTGCCTCATGTTCTTATCTCCGTGCCTTCCCATATTCCTTCTTAAGCCATGAGCCAAAGTAAATCCTTACTCCCTACGTAGATTCTGGAAGGTGTTTGCTTTCAACAATGAAAGAGATAACTAATTCTTTTTGTGTGAGTGGGTGGGGGTTAGTTCAAGACAGGGTTTTTCTGTGTAGCCTGGGCTGTTCTGGACCTGTATAGACCAGGCTGGTCTTGAATTGCCTGCCTCTGTCTCCTGAGTGCTGGGATAAAAGGCATGTGCCATAACCACCCAGCAGCTGCCAGTTCTTTAGTAGGTGTAGCTAGAGTTTTCCTGCCTGGCCCACAGTTAGGACAAATCTCTCTCACCTGCCAGTCCCATAGCCGCTCAGACCCAACCAAGTAAACACAGAGACTTATATTGCTTACAAACTGTATGGCCGTGGCAGGCTTCTTGTTAACTGTTCTTACAGCTTAAATTAATCCATTTCTATAAATCTGTACCTTGCCACGTGGCTCGTGGCTTACCGGCATCTTCACATGTTGTTTGTCATTGTGGCGGCTGGCAGTGTCTCTCCAACTCAGCCTTCCACTTCCCAGCTTTATTCTCCTCCTTGTCCCGCCTATACTTCCTGCCTGGCCACTGGCCAATCAGTGATTTATTTATTGACCAATTAGCAACACACTTGACATACAGACCATCCCACAGCAAGTAGGTCTTCATTTTGTTAGTCATTCAGTAGACATGATTTGAACACATACTCTGTACCAGTTGGGCCTACAGCCAATCCATGTGCTGGATGATGAGAACAAGCTTTGAGCACAGGAAAAAAATCTCTGTCCTCATGGACCTAGCATTCTGGAGACAGGAAGCACACAGTAGATAAATAATAAATTTTTCATGTCACGATGGAAGTTACACCTGGTGAGAGAAGAGACAGTTTGTTGTTGGACACAAATGAGATGGACAAGCAAAGTTTTCTGTTGAGTGACATCTGAGCGAAGATGTAAGGGAAGAGGTGATCCATGTACCTGGAGGATAACGTTCCAGGTAGGTTGTGGCTGCAGAGGGGGGAGGAAGAGAAAGAGTAGTAGGAGCCAGCGTTGGAAAGGTAGTGGCCAGGCCACATGGGGCTTGCAAAGTCTTTGGGCTTTTCCTTTGTGTGAGATGAACAGACAGCAGAAGAAATGCAGTGGTCTAATTTATTCCAGATCACTGTGATGTTTTGATTAGTTCTTCAGCATCTAATGAAGGCTTCTGAAGCCTGGTGTTGAGAGGTCCCTAGCCTCGAGTGCTGATAGAGAAGGAACTTAACTGGAAGAGACTGCTCTGCAGCCTGACATGTTGTCATGCCACAGTTCTCCTTCCTGAGCATTGGTCATGTGCTGGGAACATTGAAGTACACGAAGAAAACTCTTCCTGTCAAGAAATCTCAGTAGAGTCTACAGTGGACAGGACTAGATGATTCAGGAGACCAAGCACAGGGCTCGAACAAAGCTGGGACCCTGTGTTAGGGAAGGAAGTCACACTGATAAGTGTTAAGAAGGCAGAGGACAAGCAGATCCATAGTCTACTTTGTTAGAAAGTTGAACTAGCCATCAAAGCCTCCTCTGATGCCCTTTGCTCTGGGGACATTTGCTCTTCTAGCTGTGGCATCTGAAGAGAGCTGTCCTAATTTGTCCAGATTTGGGGACACTGGGTTTCATATGGTGTAGGCTGGCAGGAAGGGAAAGAAAGTATGGGTTCAGCTCTTCCACCGTCTTCATACTAAAAATTCAAGTTTTTCTTCTTTGTTGATGTCAGGATTTAGCCTGTTTAGAGTACATTATCATTTTTCTACAGCTTCTTGTTCATGTTAAGCACTGTGCTGCTTGAAACCAAATCTTGATAGGCTTTTATCTTTATCACTGTGTGAAGCGATGTGATTTAAGTCACCACAGGAAGAGGCCTGTCCTTAATCCAGCAAATAAGATGTGCCCCAGGTGACAAGGCTATGGAACAGTCTATGTTAATGAATGCCAAAAATTCCACATGCTTGAACTCTGAGATCTGGTACAGAGTTACTGCTGGTATTAGTTACTTCTCTGTTGCTGTGATAAAGCATGACAAAGGCAACCTATATATGAAGGAGTTTATTTGGACTTTCAATTCCATAGGGCTAGAGTCCATGGTGGTGGAGTGAACACATGATGGCAGGAACAGGAAGACAGGAAGCTGAAGGCTCACATCTTCCTTTCTTTCTTTCTTTCTTTCTTTCTTTCTTTCTTTCTTTCTTTCTTTCTTCCTTCCTTCCTTCCTTCCTTCCTTCCTTCCTTCCTTCCTTTCTTTCTTTCTTTCTTTCTCTCTTTCTTCCTTTTTTTTTTTTTTTCTGAGACAGTGTCTCTCTATGTAGCCCTGGCTGTCCTAGAGTTCTCTATGTAGACCAGGCTGGCCTCAAACTCATGGAGATCTGTCTGTCTCTGCCTCCCAAGTGCTAAGATCAAAGGTTGTGCCACCTCATCTGGCAAGGCTCATCTTTTGAACCTTAAGCATAAAATAAAGAGAGTCACCTAGGAAGGATGAGAACTCAGAACCTGCCCCCTTTGATGTCCCTCCTCTAGCCAGGTCACCCCTGCTAAGCTTTCCCAAAAGTGCTGGCAGCTGGAGACCAAGTGTTCAAATGCCAGAGTCTGTGGGGACAGTCTCATTCAAACCGTCACATGCTCTTAGTTCATCATGAGCCTTCCCACCAGCAGTGCAGTTTCCTAGGGGTACGGGACAGGGTACCTGCGATGAGCTTTGGGGACCTTGAAGAAGCTCAGGTAACTGTTGTGGTTCCTTTCCTGGTAGGTTAAGTGAGTAAGCTGGACTCATAATAATTGTTGGTTCATAGTTCACCAGTGGACCTAGTTCCAGACACGTTAGCACAGCAACTGAATTTTAACAAACGAAGCTGTAGGGAAGGTGAAGAAGAGACGCTGGGACGTTGAAGTCATGTTTTCTTGATGCATGTCTCAACTCTAGTAACTACCTTCCTGGAATTTCCAAAGTCAGTTATTGGTAATCTTGCCGTTTTATTGTCTTTATTTATAAAGTCTTACTTATATGTGATATGTGCCAGCAGTTTGGGGGTGATGACTTTGCTTATTTCTGTGGCTCCTGTGAAATGTTCAGTTTCTTGAACTGGCCACTAATGTTTCCAAAGCAGCCATCATCTTCCCTTCTGTATGACTTTCAGATGTGAATATGGCTTCCGTGGGTCTGCCTGGGAAGAGGAAGCCTTCAGCAGTGTCCTTTATTAGAACAGGTACATTGACCCTCAGGGCAAGTACCAAGAATTAATACAAAATGGATTCCTGTCCTGTAGGAGAACTTAGGAATTGGGAATATTCTACCAATTCATAAATTAGTAAAGGCCTTACATCATATCTGTGCTTCACCATGCCTATTAGAGGTGAAAGGCAATGTTGAGTCTGTCCTTGGAGTTGGAGGTGAAAGACTAGCCATGAAGTAGCTTGTTCAGATTAGACAGATGGAAGGTGACAGCCTTGCAGTCTCCCCACTTCTAGGGTTAGGCAGAAGCCCAGAGTACCAGCCTGCAGGAAAGCAGCGTATGTGCTGGGCATGAATGCTGTTCTGACCTTTAGATGACATACACAAGGCCATACAAAAATCCTACTGCCAAGCTGGGCGGCAGTGGCTCATACTTTTAATCCCAGCACTTGGGAGGCAGAGCCAGGCGGATCTCTGTGAGTTCAAGGCCAGCTTGGTCTACAGACTGAGAGCCAGGACAGGCACCAAAACTACACAGAGAAGCCCTGTCTTGAAAAACAAACAAACAAACAAACAAACAAACAAATCCTACTGCCTTGAACAGCCATTCCATTTAATAGAATGTGGTCCTGATGACAGAGGTATAGAGGAAGGTGCATTGGCCTCTTCTGATCTTAGGCCTCTTTCTAACTGTCCTGGACAGCTGCTTGCAAATGGTACATGATCAGCAGGCCACCCCAGAAACCTTATAGGAGCACAGTTTTTTCCACTGTACCTTCAAGATAGCATAGGGATCGAAGAACTAACTTTGAAGAGAAAGCCTTTTTCCTTTTTTTTTTTTTTTCTTTTTTTTCATTTCAAGACAGAGTTTCTCTGTGTAACAGTCCTGGCAGTCCTGGAACTCACTTTGTAGACCAGGCTAGCCTCAAACTCATGGAAATTCTGCCTCCCGAGTGCTGGGATTAAAGGTGTGTGCCACTATCGCCCAGCTGGAAAAGCCCTTTTCCAAACAGGATTCTTCTCCCTAGATATCCAAATTGTAGCTTAATTGTCAAAACCAGGCCTGCACAGAGAGCTGAGACACAGGGAGGTGGAACAGAGGAGGCAAAGGCAGGCACCGTTAGGATGCTAAATGGGAACCTTGGTCTCCCAAACCGGAATCATGGAACCCAAGCTACAGCCTGAAAGGCATGGGCAAGCGCTCAGGAGCCTCGGCTTGTGACGTTGCTTTGGGCTGGCTTCCTATGTTATGAGACCAGTAAGGAAAGCTTTCATGTGTCTGGAAAGACTACAACCCAGCTCTAACTTGTCTCTCTGCCTTCACTTCCTACCTTGTAAATACTAAGCTTGAAAGCGGAGGTAGTTATTATGTTGTTGCCTCTTTGGAGGTGGCCCAAGGAATTCCTCAGGACTAAAATGCTTCTGCCGTTAGTGCCAGGGGCATGGAAGCTGCCCCTGCTGGCCTTAGGGTTGGAGGTCCCAGGTCCAAAGCAGAGAGGTAGCTTACTGAACAACGGTTCCCAGTGGGTTGCAGTTTCTCTGGGATTTCTCTTCCCTTTCAAACTGCTAGTTTGTCTAATAGATGCACAACTTGATGGAATGCCAGCACATCACAGATGCAATTATATTTCAGAACAAGCCTCCTTCTTCTAATCTCTCTGCCATCACTGATTAATTAGACACTTTGAACTCTGCCCAACTGTTTGAAAGCTGTGAAAAATACAACCTGCATCGTTAAAATTTCTACACAAGCCTGTTTCCCCATTGTGCCTGTATTCCCCATCCTTTGAAAATAATAAGTATTTATACATGTTTTCTAATACACGATCTGGCTATTTTCTTATCATGGCTAGAATTCCCTCCATTGCTGGCCAAGAAATACAAGCACACAATGAAAACCTAATAGCAAAACTATGTGAGAAACCAATTGAATAATTTAGACATCCTCGCAGCTTGTTATTGCCATGTGACACACAAAAGTCATGTTTTTCCTTTTAAGCCTTGCATGAGTGCCTCAGAAAGGTATCTTGTTATTGTTAATGGTGTCTCCTTATTGAAGTTTTAGAGTATCTTTGTGCTTATGAGGAACCACCGGTGGGTTTAGAATCAATCTCTCTCTCCCTCCCTCTCTCCCTCTCTCTCTCTCCCTCTCTCCCTCCCTCCCTCCCTCCCTCTCTCCCTCTCTCTCTCCCTCTCTCCCTCTCTCCCTCCCTCCCTCCCTCCCTCCCTCTCACATCTCTCCTCTTCTGCTGTGTGAGTACCAGTTTCAAACTCCAGTCCACATGCTTACACAGCACACAGTTTACTGACAGAGCCCTCCCCAGCCCCGCACTGCCTCATTTTTAGGACATGTAATTATTAGCTGTGTATATGGCACCATGTTTTATTTAGTGGGAGGGTCAAAGGACCGTGTTCAGGGGTCAGTTCTCTCCTTCCCCTTTATAAGGGTTTTGGAGAAAGAGCTTGGGTCACAGGCCTGTGCAGCTCACACCTGTGCCCTCTGAGCATCTCACTGGCCCACAGGACACCATGTTTGCAAGGAATTTCTAGTCTTTCTTTTCTGAGATAGAATTGTCTTTGAAAGTACTGGGTGCTGAAAGATCTGTTTCACAAAGGAAGCGACTCAAGCAAGGAGCTTCTAAAACCAGCCCTGCTGACTTCCTAGAATGGACACTAGGTTTGAAGGACTGGGTGACCTGCGCAGGAAAAGGAGGGCCTCTCTCCTCTTAACCCTGCGCTGAGACTGTCATCCGTGGCATACCCATCTCATGGCAGCCCAGGAACTCGGCAACTCCATCGCTAAGCCTCATGGTCCTCAGACCCTAAAACCTGCTCTGACCCATCTGTCCTTCCTCTGATGTGATGTTCCTAAAGATGAGCACCTAACACCTTCTCCCTGATTTTAGGGAATACTTGCATTTGGTCTTGCCTTTTTTTCTGAAATACGTATTTTGTAGACATCTATGCCTTCCCACTCCCTGGTTCATCCCTGGATTTCAAACCAGATTTTGACCTTTTCCAAAAAATCTTGGCTATCTCAGGACCTCTACCATTGATCTCACCTTCTTCATTGGACATGAGGAAACTAAACCACCCGTTTCTAAGCCAGATTGCTGTTGGGAGTGTGTAATTGAGAGGAGGAATGCAGTTGAAAGGCCACATAGTTATACAATCCTGGTTCCTATTGACCTCTTCCCTCGCTCTCCTAGGTGACAGCCTGCCTCATGGCTGTGGCTAAGACCGACAGCGACGTTCAGGTGCGCAGAGCCGCGGTCCACGTGGTTGTGCTGCTGCTTCGGGGACTCAGCCAGAAAGCAACTGAGGTAAGCGTGCCTCGCCCCGCGAGCGTCTTCCCTTCCTTGTGTTGTTCTGGTATCCAGTCTTCCTTGTACAGGTCCCGCTCAAACCTCTTTCTTAGATAGGAGTTGGTCAGCAGGGTTTTCCTGGCCAGAAAATGGTACCATTTGCGTCTTCAGTAAGGGTCTCTGTAATGCATTAGACACCTGCACAGGAACTGCTGCAGGAAATCCACACACGTTTACAGAGGCCGTGAGTCCTGGCCGTGAGTCTCGGGCCAGTTCCAAGGTGAGCTAGCTGGAGCACACTCACCCTGCTCTGCTGCCTGAGCTCGGGTGGCTTGTCTTTCTGACTCACTTCATTGTTCATACGGGAGGCTTCATTTAAGAGACTTCCTTTCCAGCTCCGAGTTCAATCCGTATTTTGTTGTGGTATAAAACACACTTTCTTCCTTCCGTCAAGTGAGTTTGGTTGGACCTCTCCCCATCGTATGGTCAATAAAGGGAGAAAGTTTATGAATCCAAATGTGTGCTAAGATTGAATGAACTCAAAATTAATTTCCCTCTTGCTTCTAATGGAACCGCCTTCCCAGCTGATTTCAGATTAGAATCTGCATTAATAATTCACTTGCTGGCATCCACAGACTCATCTGTGGCTTGCACATCAGTATTTAACCAAACCTCCGGGAAGCTATTGTGAGAGTGATTGTTCTGTCGCACAGAGAGGCTTTATTCCTGCTTGTGTTGTACCATATCAGGTTGCTGATACCTGTTTGGACATGTAGCCACTCTTAGTTATCCCTTCCGACCTTGCACAGCCATGCTGTCTCCATAAATGCCTACTTGCTATTGTTCAGCCTGGCAGCTGAGTTTCCATACAGCCACATCCCTGTCCGTCACCCTCAGCTGCACTTCTCATGTGCCTTGTCTAGGGTAAGGTTTGCCTTGAATGAGCTCATGTGGCACGAACATGTTCACTTGCAAGTTCTAAAAGCTTGACTAGAGTGGCCTCGACAAGTGAGGATTTGTTTTTATCCAGTCATAAGAACCGTGTGTTTCTTAGCTGCTTAGCCATAGCGAGGCCAGTGGATCTGGGATTGTCACAGCCCTTTGTCTCCTGACTGCAGCATGATGGCAGTAGCCATGGCCTCTAGCACTGACGTAAATGAGAAAGACGGAAGGGGAGAGAAAGACCTTCTAGGCATTTTTAGGTCCTTTGTGGGGGGACAGTTTTCTAGCATCATCCCCCAGCTTACTTTGTTTCATTCGTCAGCCAGAATGCTCACCTAACTACTCCCCTCTGTAAGGTGTCCGGATGCTGCATTTAGCTGGCACATTTCTGCTCGCAACAAAAATCAAAGTTTAGTTAGCAAGAAAGATGGCAGGAAATGAATATTGGGATGTGACTAATAGTGACCCAAAGGAAGTAGGGAAGACTGGTCTAGCTGAGTCACAAGGGCTTTCCTATAGGAAGAATTGTGCAGTAATGGAGTTCTCACCTATTTGTCTGTTGATGAGATAGGGAACATGTGCACCAGTATTCACAGAATTAAATGAATCGCTGTAGGATACACACAGCTTTTGTTGAGAATCTGCTGTACAAACGAGAGTTAAGAAACATCTGTATTTTCCCTCTTTGTTAAGATCTACAGGGCTGGGGATATAGCTCTGTGGTCTAACACTTGCCTGGCACTCAGCACAGGAAAGGCCCTGGACTCAATCACCTTCCACTCAAGAAAATAACTTAGGCTAGGCGTACTGGTGTATATGTATAATCCCAGCATTTAGGAGGCAAGGAAGGTGGATCATGAGCTCAAGGCCAGCCTGGGCTAAGAGCAAGAACCCATCTCAAACAACAACAAAATCTGTGAAGCTTCTAGTAAATATATCATGGTCCTTGTGTTGTTCTTGTTACAGTTTTTCTTTTTGGAATTGGGGGTTGAACTTAGAGCTCTACTCATTCCAGTCTGCACTGAACTGTGTCCCTAGTCAATACCACCGTTTATGTAAATCCTTAATAATAAAAGCTGACTTAAGAGGCCGGAGAAATGGCTCAGCAGTTAAGAGCATATATTGTTCTTGCAGAGGGCCCAAGTTTAATTCCCAGCACCCACATCAGGCAGCCCACAACTGCCTATAACTCCAGCTTCAGCAGATCTGACATACCTCTGACCTCCTCAGGCACATGCACAGAGATACACATGTGCATGCAAATGAAAAGAATATAAATAATAAAATATTTTAAAATATAAGTTATAACTTTTAAAAGAGAAATCTAAGCTCAGTGTGGTGTTGTACCCTTGTAATCCCAAAACTTGGGAGCTAGAGGCAAGAGAGTCAGGAGTTCAAGTTAATTGTCTGCACAAATAAAAAGAATCTATAAAACTCTGGACATGGGGTATAGCTCACTTGTAGACCTCATGCTTAGTAATTAAAGGCCCTAAGTTTGATCCCAAATATCAAAAAAGAAAAAAATTCTTAGTGTATGCATCCTTACTGAGTATGTGTTACACTATGCACATATGTACGCACACACAATAAAAGAGAATGAGAATATACGTGTGTTAACTAGAGAAAAAAATGATCGGTTAGCGCAGTAAAAGCTGAAGCAAGAACTCTGAAAGTTGAGTGTGCTGTTGTGTGCTTATAATCCCAGCACTCAGGAGTTGGGAGCAGGAGGTTCAGATCACCCTGGCCACATAGCCAAATTTAAGACTAACATGGGCTACAGGGGGAGGGAGGACAAGAAGAAAGGAAAATAAAAGAAAGAAACTTTATCTAGGTGTCTCACATCTGTATGTAGCTAATGAAAGCAACGCTGTTTGCCTCACCAAACAGGAATTAACCTGTGGCCTTGAAGATCTTTGTCACTTTCAAAAAGCAGTGTAAATGGAAAATGCCTCTCCTGTTCTTCTTCACACCTCTAGTCCTTACTCACTGAAATTTTTGAATTGTGCTTACTCAGTGGATGAAGGAAGGAAATGGGATAGATGGATGCCTGACTCTCCCCTACTGCATCCTTGAGACCAGGTGTGTTAAATCTCGTAATCGTAGCTGTGATTATAACTGGGGCCACTGTAATGAGGAGTGGAGATAACTGCAAAGCTTACACTGACATTTCTCTTTGGAGCTGTTTTGCCCCCAGGAACAGCTGAAGTGAATGCTACTCTGTTGGTGAAGTTTTAGGTTTTCCTTTCTGTCCTGCTAATCACCATTTCTCCAGCTACAGCTTAGCTAGCCAAAAGACAGTGCCGGGTTTCATCTGCTTCTTGTGGGGAGCCATCACTGCCTCTGATGATGATGAGGTAGTTTTTAGTTCATTCCCATTCGGAAGTAGCCAGAGTGTTATTTTGTAGTAGTCAACACAAAATCTGCACTCACTGTCTTACTGAAGAAAAATGTCTCTTCTTTGATTTAGCTTTAGAGTCTATTCGTTGAATATACAGCATTACAGTATATAGCCAGACATTACCTTCTTTAAACTCCTATCTACCTTACCTTGACAAAAAAACAAATTTACTAGGAATACCCAGGAGAGGAGGCATGGCATGTTCAGACCTGTAACTTGTGTTGGTTTCGAAGTGAAGAATAGGCCTTCTCAACACAGAAAAAAACGAGCTAAGCAACAGAATAAAGAGATGGTGGTAACTACTTCTCTCTTCCCAAGTTTGATCTTTGCCCAGTGACTCATTTATTCTATGTAGTATAAATGTTTAGAGTATACCTGTTCATAGATCTGGTCCAGAGGCAGTAATTAGGGCGTAGAAGTTGAGCACTGTCCTGTGAAGCTGGCACGTCTTCGGATAGCAGCCACACAGTCAGTCCAGTGAACAGCCCCCCGAGAGAGGGACGAGGAGCAGGCAGGTTCTGTTTTCTTTTTTTTTTTTTTTTTCCCGAGACAGGGTTTCTCTGTGTAGCTTTGCGCCTTTCCTGGAACTCACTTGGTAGTCCAGGCTGGCCTCGAACTCACAGAGATCCTCCTGGCTCTGCCTCCCGAGTGCTGGGATTAAAGGCGTGTGCCACCACCGCCCGGCTTTTTTCTTTTTTTTAATTAAGAAAATTTTTTTTTTCATTTTACATACCAAAGATCCCCCTCTTCCCTCCTCCTGCGCCTCAACTCCCCCTCCCTACTCACCCCACCCCCCATTTCCTTCTATAAGAAGGTAAGGCCTCCCATGAGGAGGTACATTTAATAGAGGCAGGTCCAAGCCTCCCTCTGCCTCAAGGCTGTGCCAGGTGTCCCCTCATTGTAGTAGGCTCCAAAATGCAGGCAGATTCTTAAGAGAGTGCAGGCTTGAAGGGCCCACTGTGTGCATAGGACTTTCTGCTTTCTTGGCTTTACTGTAGGGACAGGTTATTTGATGAGGCATGTGATACTGTAAGGACCTTAGAAAAGAAGTCTTTTTAGCCAAAACTAGAAGATGGAATCTAAGTGAAGAACAGAGGGGTTTTTTGTTTGTCTTTTTTTTTTTCCCCAAAGAACTTACAGCTGGGCAGTGGTGGCACACACCTTTATTTCCAGCACTTGGAAGGCAGAGGCAGGCAGATCTCTATGAGTTCAAGGCCAACCTGTCCTACAAAGCAAGTTTCAGAACAGCTATAGCTGTTATACAGGGAAACCTTGTCTCGAGAAACCAAATAAAAAGTAAGTACTTACAAAGTAAATGCTTTAGCAGAACCAAGGCTGTGAGAGCCTACCTTGTATTTCCAGTGGAAGCAGAGCGTCAGTACCCTCTAATTCAGCACTCGCATGCTTTAAAAGGTGTAACTGCCATGAACAAGGGAGACCAGCCGCATATACAATAGGAAAAAGGAGCAGCTGGGCCTCGTGTCACATGCCTGTAATCTCAGCCCCAAAGTCAGAGGTAAGAGGATCACTCAAGTTCAAAGCCAGCCTCATCTACGTAGCAAGTTCTAGGCCAGCCATAACTACATAACAAAGCTATCTCAATTAAATAAAAACAAAAACAGCTGGTTGGACACACTGGTAGGATATGCTGAAGAAGAAGAAGATCACGAGTTCCAGGACAGCCTGAGCTACACGTTTAAAAAAGAAAGGCGCCAGACGGTGGTGGTGCACACCTTTAATCCCAGAGCTCATGAGGCAGAGGCAGGTGGATCTCTGAGTTTGAAGCCAACCTGGTCAACAGAGCAAGTTCCAGGACAGCCAGGGATACACAAAAAACCCTGAATCAAAAAAAACAAAAAAAACAAACAAAAAAAAAGTATAGACCATCATGTCTAGCTTTTTTTTGTTTTTGTTTTTTTTTGTTTTTTGAGACAGGGTTTCTCTGTGTAGCTTTGCGCCTTTCCTGGATCTCTCTCTGTAGACCAGGCTAGCCTCGAACTCACAGAGATCCGCCTGGCTCTGCCTCCCAAATGCTGGGATTAAAGGCGTTCGCCACCACCGCCTGGCCTAGCTTTTGTTTTTTGAAGTGGAGTGCCTTAGAGTTATTATTGCTGTGATGAAACACCAGGACCAAAGCAACCTGGGAAAGATTTATCTGGGGTTTATTTGACTTACATTTCCACATCACTGTTCATCATTGAAAGAAGTCAGGACAGGAACTCAAAACAGAGCAAGAACCTGAAGGCAGGAACTGATGCAGAGTCCATGAAATAGTGCTGCTTACTGGCGTGCTCCCCATGGCTTGCTCAGCCTATTTCTTTTAGAACCCAGGACCACTAACCCAGGGGTGGCCCCAGCTATAATGGGCTGGACCCTCCCCATCAATCACTAGTTAGGAAAATACTCTACAGGCTTGCCTACAGCCCACTCTTGTGGAGGCATTTTCTCAGTTGAAATTCTCTCCTATCAGATGACCATTGCTTGTGTTAACTTGACATAAAAGTAGCAATCCCATGGGGTTTCTATGTAACCCAGGCTAACCTAGACTCAAGATCTTTTGCATCTGCCTCAGAGGACTGGACTCATAGGACTATGCCACCATAGCTGATATGCAGTGCTAGACTGGTAGAAGCTGGAAGGCACGAGTGTCCATACGGTTAGCGTTCTATAAACACCAGGCATCTAATAAGAGTTTAGCTTTTGTTGATCCTGTTCGAAGTGTATTGGCGTTAGGGCATAAAGGGATTTGAAAGTAATTTAAGTTTCTAAGTTGCCTCTCACCCCCTTCTCTCATCCTCACTCTTAGCCATCATAATAGCGGTTTCTGTGAAAGGAAAATCATGCTGAAAAGAAGGACGTGGTTTGGGTTTAGTGCTCTGCTTTCTAATCACAGAAGGTGCTTGTGGTCCACCCACGAGACAGAACGCCTGTGTCCCAGGTTCACCTGCTGCTTGTCTGTCTAGGCCAAGTAGAGACTGGGGAGTGGCACTTGATCACTGGCAGATTCGAGTTATAAACAAGCACAGATCAAATGCAAAGTTTCTTTCCTCTTATTTGTTTTTTTTTTTTCCTTATCTTGGAAGTTATTTTGAGATCATTTGGTTTGTTTTGTACTGTGGGTACAGTAAATAGATGAGTGTCCGTCCCAGAATGATCTCCACTGACACTGCTCTTTTTAGCATAGAAGTCTCCATGCGGGGAGCAACGGAAGGAACATTTCTGTATAACTGACTGGGGTCCAGGTAATACATCTTCCTCTGCAACCCTTAAAAATGTGGATAGGAGAGCCCTAGAAGAAGCTAAACCAAAGAACCTTCCTGGCAGCATGAAGCACTAACCTGTCAACTAGGCAGCACCCGGCCAATCAGCTGCTGTGACTGGTGTGGTCACAGGTTTCCCGTTAGTACCGACACTTAATACAAACCCTTGTTGTCATACATAGTCAGAATTTCATAATAGACTGTATGTTTATAGTCTCTTCCCTCCATACAGCTCCCTCTTGACATGCTTTTAGATATTCTAATCTTCACTGTTCTAAGTGTCAAAGAAAAAAATCCTCTTTAGGTCTTGAATTCCATTGCCATGGCACCATAACAGAGCATCCCACCCCGAGTGTGGTAAAGCAGCAGAATCTCACTGCATCCTGTTTTGATTTGTCATGGTTATTTACCTATAGATACAGCATTTCATTCACATTTCTGTATTACTGTCTCCTAACAAGGACATCTGTCTTGTTGGATTGTGGACTTTATTAGTTACCTTTCCCATTGATCTGAAAAATATCAGACAGCAACTTCATGAAGGAGGAGTTTCAATTTATGGTTCAAGGGGATGGTGTCCATCTTGGCAGGGAAATCATGACAGCAAGAACATTTGTAGTCAGGAAACAGAGGGATGAATGCTCTTTCTCTTAACCCCTCACAGCTGTGCCCAGAGACTTATCTCCTAAATGACTATAGATCCCATCAAGTTGACAAGCAGTATCAACCATCCCAGGCTCTACCCTACTCTATTATGGCCTTATTTTAGGTAGATGTGCCTTCCTCACAATGACACTGTTTCTAAACAACATCACGTTCTGAGGTACTGGAGTTTAGGACTTCAGTCTATCTTTTTCAGGAAATAGAAACACAAAACGTCTTAGGAGTCCACAGTTTACCACCTTTTACATCCACTTCTCCATCTGTTATTGCTGCCTGCCATCTTGAGAAGAGCTTCTTCCTAGTATAGTATCTCTGGTCCTCTTTCTCCTCCTCTACCCACCCCCACACTGTAGCTCCAGCAAGACAAAGGAGCAGTGTTTCTCACATGCTTACCTTGAAAGAAGTCAGTTCTGTCACTTGAATAGAGAAAGCAGTGAGAGACCCAAGGATAATTTTTGGAGTATTAAACAAGATCTTGGTGCAAATCCCTAAACCTCTCTAAACCTGTTTTCACATCTGTTGTATCTGTGTGACAGAGAGGTGCCAAGAAGGAGAAGGTACTGCATGTGTGAGTCTCCAGACTCTCGAGGTTGTCATGGAAAAGCAGCAGTAAGGTGATTGCTAGTGGTCATTATGTTGCTGTGCTGTTACTGTTACTGCCATCGTTACCGCTACCACAACCTGCTCAACTCTGCGGTCCCAGCGGGTTGTTGGTTATCTTGGTCTGGGGTTGTATTTTTCTTGGTTTATTTTTTTTTGTGATTGGATTCTTTCTCTCCTTTCCTTTCTTTCTTTTTTGAGACAGAGTCTCACGTAGCCCAGGCTGGCCTCAAACTTGCCATGTCTCCAAGGATGACCTTGAACTACTGGTCCTCCTGCAATCATCTCGGGTGCTAAGGTAACAGGTGTGCCCCGTCAAGTCTAGTTTATGTGGTGCTGGGGATAGAAGCCAAGGCCTATGGTGTGCATGCTGCCCGAGGACTGGACCAGCTGAGCTACAGCCCCAGTCCTTTCTTTTTGTTCTTTATTCCCCTCACCCCTGCCAAGGCTGAAGCTCTCACTCAAGACCTAATAAATGCCAGGCAAGCATTCTACCACTGAGATATCACAGCCCCAGCCCCTTAAAATGACTTTTAAAAAACTCTACCGAAGATAATTCTGTAATGACTGGTCAGATTGTGTCCATGTGGATAAACAGGCAATTAACTTGATGGCTACAATTTTTTAAATTTTTTATTTTAGCTGATGCATAAGAACATAAAAGCACACACATTAATGGGATGGCTTACACTGTTTAATACATGTATACATCACTTTAGGCTCAGACCAAGTACAATATTATACATAGGTACAATAAGTTTAAATGGCTGTCTAAAACTTTTGGTACATTACATTTTTTTTTTTTTTTTTTTTTTTTTTTTTTGGTTTTTCAAGACAGGGTTTCTCTGTGTAGCTTTGCGCCTTTCCTGGAACTCACTTGGTAGCCCAGGCTGGCCTCGAACTCACAGAGATCCGCCTGCCTCTGCCTCCCGAGTGCTGGGATTAAAGGCGTGCGCCACCACCGCCCGGCACATTACATTTTTTATACCAGGTTCTCACCATGTCACCATGGGTCATCTCAAAAAAAAAATTAGGGGGCAACAGATCTCTCACTGTGTAGCTTTAGGTGTCCTGGAACTCACTATGTAGACCATACTGGCCTCCAACTCACAAAGATCCATCTGCCTCTGCCTCCCAAGTGCTGGGATTAAAGGCATGCACCACTATATCTGGCTGGGTCATCTCAAATTTTGGAAGTCATGCATCATTACTTGGAATTCAGTCATCTCAGATTGCATGTGCCAGCCCCATCCCTCCTCATGTAGGACATCAGTTGGCTCTACTAGGACAGTGTGTCAGAACTCAGATGCTCTACAGTTATTGAACCAAAGGATTCAATGTAGATTTGGACTTGATTTGGCTTCTGACACCATTGTTTTCTTACTTTATTACTCCCACTGGGAAACAATGGATAGAGGGCCACGACTAAGGATACTGCATCTGCTTTTAGAAAGTGGCACTGAGGGCTGGAGGGTAGCTCAGTGCAGTATAGCTCATGGCCTCTTAGCATGCCCAAGACTCTGGCTTCTATCTCCAGCACCCCCACCCAAAATTTAAATATATTATTAATCTCAGTTCATTCTCCTGGGAGCTCTGGGGGTGGGTGTTGTTGGTTCCTTTTTACAAATGAGTGCACTCACTAAAATTAAGCAGACTTCATTGGACCATAATTTAATAGGTGGTAGTGTTTTAAACTAGGCCTTCTGACCTTAAAACCTGTGCTCTGACTTGTGCTATCTACCATTCCCTACATTTATTAAATGTACTATGTTTTAAAGAAAAAGACAGAAAAAGGTTTTATCTGTGTGTATGGTGTGTGTGCATCTATATATGCATGTACACACATGTGCAAGAGCACATGTCTATGCAGGTGCACATACATGTGTTTCCATTTGTGTGTGGAGACCTGAAGTTGATGATGAGTGCCTTTCTCAACTATTCGCTGTTTTATTTATCGAGACAGGGTCTATTGCTGAACTTGAAGTTCACTGATTCCAGCTGGTCTAGCTCGCCAGTTCTCCCTGTCTCTGACTCTAGAGTGCTAGGATTCTAGGTGGCCCCTATGCCTGTCTGCAGTTCTGTGTGAGTACGGATGATCCTAACTCTAGTCTTCATGCTTGCCATATCCTAAGCCACGTCCCCAGCCTCCTGAAAACATTATCATAAAGCAAATAATTGACTAGTGATGAATGAAAACGGACAACAGCCACGGGTCTAGTCGCCCACACTGACAGAATTTAAAGTGACTTCCAAACAATGGCCTAGAGATTCAAAATGTGGCGACATCTCATGGCTCCTCTGAGCAAGCTGTCAGAAGGTTGTATGGTGGTTTGAATGAGAACGGCCCCATAGGCTCATATATTCGAGTATTTGGTCCCCAGGTGATGGAACTGTTTAGGAGGTGTGGTGGTATTGGTTGTTTTTGCTCTTTTGGGGGGCCTGCCACCCAGCTCCCAAATAAATCACACATGGAGGCTTATTCTTACTTACGAATGCCCAGCCTTAGCATGACTTGTTTCTTGCCAGCTTTTCTTAACATAAATTATCCTGTCTTGTTTTACCTCTGGGCTTTTCCTGTTCTCTTACTTCTGTATCTTACTCTTACTCTGTGGCCTGCTCTGTAGCTGGGTGGCTGGCCCCTGATGTCCTCCTCCTTCTCTGGCTACTTCTCTCTCTTCCTCCCAGATTTCTCCCTCTATATATTCTCTCTGCTTGCCAGCCCCGCCCATCCTTTCTCCTGCCTTCCTTGGCCATTCAGATCTTTATTAGACCATCAGGTGTTTTACACAGGCACAGTAACACCACTTCACAGAGTTAAACAAATGCATCATAAACAAAAGTTACACACCTTAAAATAATATTCTACAACAAACAGTGTGGCCTTGGAGGTGTGTTACTAGGGGTGGGCTTTGAAGTATTAAAAGCCCATGCCATTCCCAGTTAGCTCTCTCTGCCTCGTGCTTGTGGATCGGATGTGAACTCTCAGCTGCTGCTCCAGCGCTGTGCTCCCCACTGTGATGGAAACCCCTGGAGTGGTGATCCTCAAATTAGATGTTTTATTTTATAAATTGTCTTGGTCATGGTGTTTTGTTATAACAATAGACAAGTCACTAAGACAAAAATGATGACTCCACCTGTGTATATTGAAACATTGTCTTATTCTGTTTTGTCTCAAGACTGACTTATCTGCTATCTTTTACTTTTAAGGAGCCGATCATACCAGAAGCACAATTTTCAGTGTTTGTTCCCACACATTAAAAACAATGTTTAGCTGGGTGTGGTGGCGTATTACCTTTAATCCTGGCATTCAGGAGGCAGAGGCAGGCAGATCTATGAGTTCAAGGCCAGCCTGGTTTACAGAGTGAGTTCCAAGATAGCCAGAGCTACACAGAGAGACCCTGTCTCGAAAACAAACAAACAATGTTTAGTCATGAATTGATACCTGTTTTTTTCAAGGTCTCTGTCGTCTGCCAAACATGAGATACATGTGTGGGATTGCAGCTGTGACGTCATTGCCCCAGACTCTTGAACTAAAGAGAGTAAAGTGAGGTTCCCTTCAGTCTTGAAGAGCATATTTCAGGGGCACATTTGTTCAAGGATCTGAGCCAGAACCCTGAGAGAACAAGACTAAAGGGTATCAGGAGTGGAAAGGTGCCAGGCCAAGGACAGACACAACCCAAGGAAAGTTGGTGACCTGGAAAAAGGCCAGGCTAGGACCAGCCAGGTGGGGACAGGCTTCTAGAAGGCCACTGCTGCTGACACAGAAAGAGATGGAGTTATTGTGTGCTCTTCCCTCACAGCTTGTTTTATTTTCACACAATTGCTTAAATCCTGTAATTCATATATCATAAAGTTTACCCTTTTAAAATAAGGAATTCACCACTTTAGCATATTTGTAAGGCATGCAGCCATAACTCTACCATCCATTCCCAGAACATTTTTATCATCACAAAATAAAGCCCCGTAACTGGCCTGGGTTGCTGCTATATTGCTGAGGCTAACCTTGAATTTCTGGTCCTCCTGCTTCCTGCTTCCACTTCCCAAGTGCTGAGGGATTACAGGCATGTACTACCATGCCCATTTTAGTTCATTAATTAGGTAATCTTTCCAAACTATACTGCGTGAAAGTGAAAAGGCTGCTATTAGTAGTTTACCAGAATACTGAGGTAAGATATGCTCTTCTTGGAAAATTAGAACTGTGACTCCAAGATTCATCCAGCTGCTTTCTAGCATCCCCTGGAACTGGATCAGTTGGTTGTGAGCCACCATGTGGGTGCTGGGAACCGAACTTGGGTCCTCTGTAAGAGCAGCCCATGCTCTTAACCACGGAGCCATCCCTCCAGCCCTGCAAGGGGACTTTTTAGCCTCTTGTGCTCATAAAAGAAGGGCTGAACCATCATGAGGTGGGAAACACAGAGATGGAACCAGGAATCAGACCCAGTTGGTTCCTGCTGCACCTTGTGTCTGCTCCTCTTGCATTTGCTCTTCCTAAGGAGGCAATGTCACTGCTGACTGTGGCCCACTGGTACAGCTGGTCAGCACATGGTACTTACAACATCCAACACTGTTCTGTTCTGGCCCTAAAGGCAAACATTACAGAGGAGAGACTTGATGTTCCAACTAAGATTGCATGGCCATCTCCAGTTTGCATGGGCTGAGTGGGGCATGGGATTCCTGATCTGTATAAAATCAGGTTCACCCTCAACCTCCGTGAGAGGTCAGTGCTGAGGACATGAATTTAGTCCCATAGATTCCTCAACAGAGACAAATCTGTATGACGTTGAAGATGGATTTGAGAAGCAAAGGTACAAATATTAGGCTTCAGCATCTTACTGCAACTGCTGAATTATAAACTCTCAGTCTCTTCTATTGATAACATAGAGGCAGTTTGGAAACCCTAACGCTGAAAACTTCTCCCTTACTCCTCTACCACATCCCCATTTACTCCGTGTGGAAGACCTGGCTTTGACGTCTGGATACTTCAGTTTCTGTAGAAAGCCTTTTCCTCATCCTTCTCATTCTGATCTAAAAGGACCAAGAAGAATCTCTCAAGAAGTAGAAGAAACCTTAGAGATACTTAATTTACATGCCACAAAGATGTCCTTGGCATAGTAACCTCTTGAGTTGCTCCTTTGAAATAAGGCCAAAGTTTGGGAAGTACTGTAGGCATGGTGTCCCTCCTAGAGATTCAGTTCACGTTGACCTAGTAAGGAGTCTGAGACGTCTTATAGCAAAAAGACTACCACTTTCCTAAATTCAATTACCAAGGATCCTTTGCCATCATAAGTGCCCAAGTAATAATGTTCCATGGAACAAACTTTGGGGAGGAATCCAGACGTCTCATTTTCTGAATGAAGAAAGTAAGGCTTGTAGAGAGACTGTGTTATAGTTTTCCAAAGCTAATGCCAGGAAGCAGCAGTACTGGTTTCCTCTTGTCTCTGGCATTTGACATTGGCCAAATGCTAGTGAAAATATAGCTTCTTCCCTCTCTTCCTTGTGTTTAATTCACTTGATCATCAGGAACAAGATTTATCATGTTTTCCAGGGTGCCTTAGCTGACATCATTAAGGTGAGTCAGTATGCAAAAGAAGAACCAGGTTTGGGGCTGAGGAGATGGCTTAGTGGGCAAAAGTGCCTGTTGCTCAGGTGTGAAGACCTGCATTAGACTCCTCAGACCCAAGCTAGACAGTGGTGGCACACACCTTTAATCCCAGCACTCAGGATGCAGAGGCAGATGAATCTATGAATTCGAGGCTAGCCTGGTCTACAGAGTGAGTTCCAGAACAGCCAGGGCTACACAGAGAAATCCTGTCTCGGGGGGAGGGTGGGGGAGAATCCTTAGACCCAATGTAAAAGCTGGACAGATAAGTATTTGGAATCTCAGTGTTCCTATAGGCAGATAGGAGGCAGAAACTCATGGGTCAGCCAGCAACCTGCATACTTAGTGAAAAACCAAGAGGCCCTATTCCAAACAAGTAGAAGGCAAGGACCTTCACTGAGGTTGTCCTCTGACCTCCTCTACATAACATTTACACACACATACCAGAATCAGGTTTGAAAAAATCCATTCTATCAGCCGTTCTCTAGATCAGACCAGTGTATTTTTATGAGGACAGATTGTTATAGCATATTTTTAGAGTATTGCCTATGTTCTGATAAATAGCAGCAGGTATAGCTACTTACATTGCAGGCATATTTCTAAGCCAATACAGTGACCCAGCCTCAACACAGAAAAGAAATAACAGGATAATAATTCATAGTAAGACGTGTTCATTCAGTTCTTCTTGCGTATAGAATCACCATGAATGGGGCAGCTACAAATCCAGACTGAGAGGTCAGAAGGACCATGCATGACAACACCACACAGTCTGATTTTCCAAAAAAGTAAACTGCTTTCGGTAAAATCCCCAAGCAAATCAAAATATTATCTCTCAATATGCATAGAAGTTTCCTCTTCAAAAACTGAATGTGTATGAAAACTACCCAAAACACTTTGAGCGTTTATTATGTAACAGCGCTGATGTCCGAGTGCTTTCCATGAATTAGTCCATTCAGTCTCCGTAACCAGCCTGTTTAGGTGTGGTTTCAGATGCCTGTTGTAAAGATGAAGAAACCAAGACAAGGAAGATAGGTTAACTGTTCCCCAGCTCAGAACACAGTCTCAGTCTTCTATGTCCCTGTTATCCAAAGGACCCTGAAACTGAGTCACCTGGATATTTATTCCCACAGATCATGACCAGATAAAGTCTACTTGGGATCTGGGAAGCCATAGTATCCAAAAGGAATCCAGACCAGGCCACCTCTACACAGCAGTTACTGTCTGCCCAGGAGCATGACAGAAGAGCAGTTGGAGAGTGTTTGAGTTGGCTTCCGGCCCAGGTGCCCTCCAGGACCTGCCAGCAAGTCTTCAGAGAGCAGAGACAGGAAACAGGCTGGGTGCCTTTTGCCCTCCTCATGGCCCGCCATCTCTTGCCAAAAGCCCAGCCCTAGATTTTGCATCCAGCAATTTCTCATCTCAGGAGACAGGAAAAATCAGGGAGCAGAGAGAAAACACAGGAGACCAAGCCCATACTAGGTTGCCAGGCTGGGGAGAGTCTTGGGACTTTTCTCCCTCCAAAATAATTATGCTGATCTAAGGGGCATCTGGATAGCAAGCCCTTCTCTTCTCTTTGCTCCATCCTCTGAAAAGAACTGAGTGCACCTCTCTTGGGGTGATGTGAGATGACCCCAGATTGATGGTAGGAAGATTGGGCAAGGGATGGGACTGGGAAGTGGAGGTTGGGGGCAGCCCAGGGCCGGTGACCATGGTCTTTGGTTCCCTGTATGCACCTACATTTTCTTCAGGCATCTGATGCCGATTTCTACAACTCTGCATTAGGACAAAAGTAATGAATCTTGCCCTGGTAGTTGTTGGTGGAATAATAACTCATGGTATTGGTTGCTTCACTACCCAATGAGTGAGTGAATTAGACCTCTCAATTTTCAGATTGTCTAACAGTACTGCCTATTAATAAGGAGGTATATGATTTTATATTCTAAAGCTCTACAGAATGATAATAACCATGAAAAAAAATTTTTTGTTGTTTTTTTGAGACAGGGTTTCTCTGTGTAACTGTCCTGGCTATCCTAGAATTTGCTCTGTAGACCAGGCTAGCCTCGAACTCACAGAGATCTGCCTGCCTCTGATTCCAGAGTGCTGGGATTAAAGGTGTGTACCACCACTGCACAGTATGAATATGAAAATTTTAATGAGGTTAATCATCTATTTAAGACTCAAGAAAAGTATTGTGTTGATGATCTATAGACATCATTTACAAATGGTATCATAGTAGAAATTGAGGTTCATTTTTCAATAAAAACTAAAATACGTTTTAAACATAAGGAATCTGGAAAGATGGCCCAGCGGTTAAGAGTACTGGTAGCTCTTCCAGAGGATCTAGGCTTGATTTCCAGCACCCACATGGAGGCTCACAGCTATCTGTAACTCTAGTTCTGTGGGATCCTCTTTTGGCCTCTGAAGGCACTGCTAACATGGTACATTTACATACATGCAGGTAAGACATCCATGCACCTAATAAAGATAAAAATGTTAAATTAATAATTTTTTTTAGAAACCAGGAGTTGAGCCAGGTGGTGGTGGTGGTGGTGGTGGTGGTGGTGGTGGTGGTGGTGGTGGTGGTGGTGGTGGCACACACCTTTAATCCCAGCACTCCCAGGAAGCAGAGGCAGCGGATCTCTGTAAGTTTGAGGCCATCCTGGTCTACAGAGTGAGTTCCAGGACAGCCAGGACTACACAGAGAAATGTGTCTCCAAAAACAACAACAAAGACCAGGAGTTGAAGGCCGTCTCCAGTGTCTTTGTTTGAGACCAATCTGGGCTCTATAATACTGTCTCAACAAAACAAAACAAAACAACAGGATGGTGAGATGGCCCAGTAGGTAAAAGCATTTGCTACCAAGACTGACAGCATGTAATTTAAAAAATTAAAAACAAGAAAACCATCAAACAGATCGAGCTGTAGGTTCTGTTCTAGCTCCTGGGTCATTACCCCATGGTTTGTTTGCTCATGGCAGTGTTCCTAGTAAACCCCACATCCTCCAAGATTATGTATTTAATATTGCTAACATTTATTAATGGCTTATTGTATGCCTCTAAACTCTTTATATCCTCAATCCTCATAGCAACTCTGTGAGACGAGCAGGCTCACAAACTCTATTTGCAAATGAGAAAATTGAGGTCCAGCACATTTGTATTTAGATGCTCGGGTCACACAGTGAGAGGCAGGGTTGAGGTGGCAGCCCAGCTGTTCTGAAAGGGTTAATCAGAGCACGCCTGAGGCTGTACTTAAGAGACAGGTGGACTTTTGTTGGTTGTTTTTTGACTTTTTTGGGGGGCCCACCACCCAGCTCCCAAATAAATCACACACAGAGGCTTATTCTTAATTATAAACACCGAGCCTTAGCTTGGCTTAGTTTCTGGCCAGCTTTCCTCAACTTATCTCATCTACCTTTTGCCTCTGGGCTTTTCCCATTCTTTAATTTCTGTAAATCGTACTCTTACTCCATGGCTGGCTGTGTAGCTGGGTTGCTGACCCCTCCTCCTCCGTCTCCTCCTCCTCCTCCATCTCCTAGAGCTCCTTCTCCAAGGTTTCTCCTTCTATATATCCTTTCTCCTGCCTCGCTATTGGCCTGTTCTTTATTAGACCATCAGGTGTTTTGCACAGGCACAGTAACACAGCTTCACAGAGTTAAACAAATGCAACATAAGCAAAAGTAACACACCTTAAAATAATAATCTACAACAGTGAACCGATTCAGATGTGCTGAGACAAGCGTGGGTTCCTTTCCTTCACCACGGGGCTTTCTTCTGGTCTCCAGTTCTCCTTAGTCGGTGGGTATTGAGTTCGTCAGGATGAGGGAACTGGAGCCTTTCACCTTGTTGAGGCAGGTCTTTCTTTTTGTGTTAACTGGGCTTCATACTCCGGACTAGCTGGGGGCAAGCTTCTGGCTAATGCTGTCTTAGTGAGTGCTGGGATTATAAAGGTGTGCTCCCGAATCCAGCCATGTATGTAGGTTCCAGGGATCAACTCCGGTTGTCCAGCTTGCACAGCTTGTGCTCTTACCCGCTAAGCCGTCTCAATGACCCAGGAGATGCAATCTGAACATATGTGTCAAAAATTATTCTCCCAGTTCCCTGTTGCTAGGAAAAAAAACCTTTGTGTTCATAATTAGGAAAACTCCAAGAAATGCAGTACTAGGCTAAGTCATTGCCCTTGTTATTAACACTTAGCTGCATCATGGGCACCTACTTATGACATCTGAAATCATGGCACATCCCTCACTGAGTCTCCTATCATTTGTTTTCTGAGATCTTGTACTGTTGCATCCTTATTTTAGTAGATTATTAAGTTTGGGGGAGCTGGGAGATGGTTCAAGGGTGAGGTGCTTGCCCCACAAGCATGAGCATCTAAATTAATATCCCCATTACCCATGTAAGAGCCAGTGGCAGAGATAAGCCGATCAGGATAGCAGCCAGTCTTGCAGAGAGTTAGGATCAGTGAGAGGCCCTGTCTCATCAAACTGTACAATAGAGGAAGATACCCAAAGTTGACCTCTTCCACACTCACGCACACACATGTGCACACACACCTGTACACACATGCACATACACACACCCCTTGTTGAGTTTCTTATAGACACATCATTGCTATTAGATTGTGAGAGTTACCTATAAAATATAAGAAATTTTAAAAAGTTTAAAATGGTGAGTCCCAGGCATTTTAAGTTTTTCAGATGGGCAGTGGTGGCACACATCTTTAATCCCAGCACTTGAGAGGCAGAGGCAGGTGATCTCTGTGAGTTCGAGACCAGCTTGGTCTACAGAGTGAGTTCCAGGACAGCTAGGACTGTTACACAGAGAAACCCTGTCTTGAAAAGTCAAAGCATTCAAACAAACAAAATAGACAAAACAAATAAAATTTTTCAGAGAGGCTAGGGCCGTGGCTTGCCAAGCATACACAAGGTATGCCCTCTAGCACTACTAAAATAATAGAGGTTTTTCATGAGCAGCTGTAGAATAAGTATAGGGGTTCATTGGCTACAGCAATGGTATTCCTCGGGGACAGTGCGGCCACCTCTGACGAGGGCTGGGGTGACATTCTCCAGTGTGTGTCACACTGTGTATATACTAGTGAACAGTACAGACCCTCCCTCCAATGGGTGTGTCTGCATCTCCTGTTCTCTCTGCCTTCTGTCAAACTCTACAGCCTTTTCTTCCTCAGTCATGCCAGCACTGAACCCACTACACAGATGCTCTAAGGACTGCAACCAGCACCTTCTCAACCTAGAAAGGCCTGGCCCATTCCAGGGATGCCAAGGCTGTGTGACCCAGCTAAGATTGTGATGATTCAGGGTGTCCCAAAGCAAACTGGCACTTCCTACCCTGGAATGAGCCATTCATCCATCAGCTCCCCCAGAGCCCCACTAGCCAGGTAGCATCCAAATAAGCAAGTTAGGGCCGGGCAGCAATGGCACACGCCTTTAATCCCAGCACTCGGGAGGCAGAGCCAGGTGGATCTCTGTGAGTTCGAGGCCAGCCTGGTCTACAGAGTGAGATCCAGGACAGGTACCAAAACTACACAGAGAAACCCTGTCTCAAAAAAAAAAAAAAAAAAAAAGAGCAAGTTTAGGTAGTGCAGGAAAGGGACCAAGTCCTCCCTACAGATCAGATTTCCTAGTAATGCACACATTTAAAGACAAGGCTTGTGAAGCCAGACCCCGCAGATACAGTTTGGACTCTAAACCTCTAACCTTCCCTAAACCCCAGCCCAGTTTTGCAAACTGGGATTGATAATCCCTGTATCACAGGATTCAAGATAAAACATGTGGAATGCTCAGTGACCGATGTAGAAACACCAGTAAATGGCAGTGGTGACCCATTTTCTGCCCAGCGGCTGTCTAGTCCCACGCAGAATGCTTTGAGAGAAGGAAGGAAACGGGACCTCCACCCTTGGCAGGTGTCTGCATAGTGATCCTGGGGGTTGGAAACAATAAAGCCTGTCTCCAGATGTGGCAGTTGAGTGCCCTTTGAAGGGCGAGTTTGTCATGGCGCTCTCAGATGCTGCCAGTCTCTCCCCAGAAGCTGCAGCAGCAGCTGCCGTCTTTGCACAGGCTCTGGCCATTTTCCCTGCCGCCTTTGTTCTATTTCGGTGCCTGTGGAGGTGCAGGAAAGCTGCTGCCTTCCCTGTGTTGCTATTTAAAGGCATTCTGAAAGATGCTGCCACCGCTGTTCCCACCTCTGTGACAGCTGCTGCTCCTGTCCCCGCCACAGTGGGCTGCATGGCCTGTGACCCCCGAAACCTTGGGTGGAGTGCCTTAGCAAGAACTAGCCCAGAAGCACACACATTGGACCTGGGGAGTCTTGCTGCCTACCTTTTGTTTAGGACCCCTGAGCCGTCGTCCCTACCAGGGCTTACGCCAGCTGCCGCTTTGGTCTGTGTCCCTGTGCTGTCTCACCTGTCTGCATCCCTAGAGCGTTTTTCTCACTTGACCAGTTAATTTCCCCCCTTCAGAGAAAATCATGCAGATCCTCCTGTCCCCTTCCACTCCATCTGCAGTTCACACGAGATTCTTTTCCCACTCCACAGTGAGGCATAATCCAGGAGGAGTCAGGGTGCCATTATCTCTAGGTCTGACCAAAACACTTTGAAAATAAATGCTTTCTGAAAGGTTCAGTACCCTCCAGGTAATTCAGTGGCAGCCTGGGCTTTAGGGAGTCTGTGTTCTCTATCCGTCAGGCATGGATAGAATCCCTTAGATGTCAATAATCCTGCCTTCTTTGCTGACTTCCCTGGATTCTCAATGCAGTGTCTCAAAAGCTTGGCCTTGCTGTTTGAGTCAGCCCTGATTTCTTTTTCATAGACCTATCAAAGAGAAGCTTCAGGTTTTATCAGTAAAGCATCTGGGCCAGGCAGCTGCCTCCAACTGGCTTCCCCAACTGTTCCCTTCCCATTATCATGGAGCGGCTGCCTGCTTGCAGGCTTGGAGTCTGTTCTTCCTGCTGGCCCAGCAGAATCCCCCCAGTGCCCTCAGTTCTGCACAGCAGCACCATCAGATGTTGCAGTGTGATACACGCCACTACCACCTAACCCACACTGGCCCAGGACTGCACTACAGCTTTGTTCCCAAGGTGCACAGCTCGCTGGGCTGTTCTGTGTTACGGTAATCCTGTGTCGTTTGTTACACTCAAGTGGAAATTGAACATATTAGAGGAAACGTAAAGCTCTTTTCCATCTAAACCTCCTGTCTCTCTGGTTTTTTTCTTTCTTTTTAAACATTCTAATGATGATTTGGACAGAAGTTCTTCTTTGTGAGTCAGTATTGGTTGCAAGCCTTTGAATTTCATATCTGCTTTTTTTTGTTGTTGTTGTTGTTGTTTGTTTGGTTGGTTGGTTGAGTGGGTGGGTGTTTTTGGTCCGCGCCCCCCCCCCCCCCCCCCCCCCCCCCCCCGGAGCTGAGGACTAGCTGAGCCTTGCGCTTGCTAGGCAAGTGCTTTACCACTGAGCTAAATCCCCAACCCCTTTTGTTGTTTTTTGAGTCACAGTTTCTCTGTGTAAACCTGAAAGCCCTGGAACTCACTTGGTAGCCCAGGCTGACCTCAGACTCACAGAGATCCGCTGTCTCTGCCTCCCGAGTGCTGGGATTAAAGGCGTGCGCCACCACCGTCTAGCTCATATATGCATTATAACATTAACTGACTGGTGGGATGGCTCAGCAGGTGACAGGCATTCCCTAAGTGAGAATGGTGCCTGGAGTTTGATCTCCAGAATGTACTTAAAAGTGGAGAGAACCAATCCACAAAGTTATCCTCTGACCTCTCTGCACATCCATCCACATCATTTACACACAGTAATAATAAACTGGGCATGGTGGCATACACCTTTAATCCCAGCACTGGTGGGCGGATCTCTGACTTTGAGGCCAGCCTGGTCTACAGAGAGTTCCACAACAGCCGAGCTACATAATAGAGATACCCTACCTCAGAAAACCAAAACAATAATAACTATTAATACATAAATAAATTTTAGGGTCTAGAGAGAGAGATGGCTCAGTAGTTAAGAGCACATACTACTCATTCAGAGGACCCAAGTTCAATTCCCAGCACCCACATTGGACAGCTCACAACTGCCTGTAAATCCAGCTTCAAAGGATCTCACAGCTCTGGCCTTGGCAGCGGGCACCTAACTCTCATGTACATACCTGCACACATATAGTTAAAAATAAGATAAATACGATTTTTAATTTAAGGGAGTAAGGGAACATTAAGACAGTTCAGAGGGTAAAGACGCATATAAGCACTTGCCACTAAACCTGACGTGTGAGTTTAATCCCTGGAGCCTACATGGTAGAAAAAGAGAACTTCTATCATGGCAAATGCACCCCCACATGCATAATACATGCCAAATAAATAAATATAAAGAATTAACCTGTATCTGTGTCACACATAAAACATTCACTGTACCAGTCCTTCAAGGTGTGGCGAACGGTGACACATAAATAAAGCCTTAGTGGGAAATAAGTAAATACTCTTTAGTTACGAAAAGCAAAGAAATAAGAAGTAAGCCTGTGTTCTCGGCTTGCTCACCCTGTCTCGCCCCAACACCCCTTTCCTTCTCCGCCTGCTCATATTTGGGGTGTCTGCTGTCTTCAGGGCTGTGTCTTTGGCCCTGATGACAAGCCAGGCTTTCCCCGTGTGCTGGTAATAAGAATACTGTCCTTTATATCATCTTGCTTAGGACAGCAAAATATTCCCACAGACGTTCTCTCTGCTGGAGCCGACAGCAGGTGTGTGAGGGATGCAGTGGCTGTGTCTCTGCACACTTGGCCGTAGTGATGAAAGGATAACCGAGGGACTACACCGGCCAGTGATTAGTACCACTGAGTCTGTTCTATCCGCCATAGCCATGGGGCCTGGGACACTGGAGGTGGTAATAGTGGCTTTCCTTTTATTAGGACTTTTTATTCCTTCTTTAGTGTAGGAAGCCATGGCTCCCATGGAGGTCAGAGGACAGTTTCTGGGAATTGTCGGTCCCGGGGTCAGACCCAGGTTTCCAGGCTCAGCAGTCAGTGGCTTTACGTGCGGAGCCATCACCACCATGACTCCTGTTAAGAGTCTCTTCAGGGGCCTAGAGGGTTGGCTCAGTGGTGAAGATCACATGTTGTTCTTACAGAACCCACATGGCAGCACACAACTGTCTGTAACTCCAGTCCCAGGGGATCTAATACCCTCTTCCGACCTCTGTGGGCACCAGGCACACACACACACACACAGTACATACACATACATGCAGGCAAAAACATTCATACACATAAAACAATAAAATAAAAAATTTTTGTGTGGAGTTTTAGTGTACACAGTTCTTGATCCACATGATAAGAACTGAAGAACAGCCGGGCGATAGTGGCACACACCTTTAATCCCAGCACTCGGGAGGCAGAGCCAGGCGGATCTCTGTGTGTTCGAGTTTAGTGTGTGTGAGCAGGCTAGTGAGGTGGCTCAGTGGTTAAGATCATTAATTGTCCATGCAGAGCATATGAGTTGGTTTCCCAGCACCAACATGGAGGCTCACAGCCACCCGTAACTCCACTTACTCTTTCCTGAGTGCTTGTATGACGATTTTTATTATTTTGTTGTTTGAGACAGGGCCATATATATCTCTGCAACTAGCCCAAACTTGCTCTATAGCTGAGGATAACCCTCCTGCCTCTACCTCCCCGCAAGTGCTGAGATTATAGGTATGCATCACTGTACCTTGTTTTATGTGGTACTCGGGAGCTAAACTTATCACACACACATGGTAAGAACTGAAGAACAGCTGGGCAGTGGTGGCACACGCCTTTAATCCCAACACTCGGGAGGCAGAGCCCTGCAGATCTCTGTGAGTTCGAGGCCAGCCTGGGCTACAGAGTGAGTTCCAGGAAAGGCACAAAGCTACACAGAGAAACCTTGTCTCAAAAAAATCAAAAAAAAAAAAAAAAAAGAAAGAAAGAAAGAAAGAACTGAAGAACAACCTCCTTGTTCACCTCCATTCCATTAGTAAATTCACCTTTAATTTAATTCTTACTTATTAAAATAATTTTTTAAGATTTTTTTTCTTGGCCCAAAGAAATGGCTGAACAGTTAAGTTAGAGCTCTCACTGCTCTTCCGGAGGACGTGAGTTCAGTTTCCACACCCATGTTGGGCAGGTCATAAATGCCTCATACTCCAGCTCCAACAGATACAATATTCTCTTCTGGCCTTCACAGACACACACACACACACACACACACACACACACACACACACACACACGTAAATAAAGATAACTCTTAAAGTTGAGGGGAGGGGTTGGAGAGATGTCTCAATGGTTAAGAGTGCTGACTGCTCTTCCAGAGGACCCAAGTTCAGGTCCCAGCACTGACATGGTGGTTCGCAACCATCTGTAACTCCAGTTCTAGGAGATCCAATACCCTCTCCTGGCTTTTATGGGCACCAGGCATGCATATGGTACACAGACATACATGCAGCCAAAACACTTATACATAAAATAAAATAAAATAAAAAATAGCCAGGCGGCGGTGGCACGCCTTTAATCCCACCAGGCAGAGGCAAGTGGATCTCTGAGTTCAAGGCCAGCCTGGTCTTACAGAGCAAGTTCCAGGACAGCCGGGGCTGTTACACAGAGAAACCCTGTATGAAAAAGAGAAAAAGCAATAGCCCAGTAGGTAATACCTGAGTTCAACTACCAGAACCCCTCCCAGAAAAGCCAGGTATACTGGTGTGTGATTGTAATACCTGAACTGGGAAGGTGGAAACAGCTAGATAGATCCTTGGGGCTCACTGGCCAGGCAGCATAGTGAGTTTGGTGATCTCCAGATCTGTCTGAAAAAAAAAAAGCAAGTAACTCCTGATGAATGCCACACAAGGTTGTCCTCTGACCCCCACATGTATATACACACAGGAACATACATACACACAAACCCACATGAAAGAAAAACTGTCTTGTCTTTTTGTTTGTTTATTAGGAAGTATCTGATGCAACCCAGATTGCCTCAAACCCACTGTGTGTGAATGTTTCACTGCATATATGTCTGCGGACCACAGAAGAGAGAGTTGTGTTTCCTAGACCTGGAGTTACAGATGGCTGGGAGTCATCAAGCGGGTGCTGGGAATCGATACTAGTCCTCTGCAAAGCTGTGGTGCTCCCAGCCACTCCCCAGCCAGTTCCCCAGCCTGCATGATCTTTTCTTTATTCACCCTACTGCCCTCCCCATCTCACCTCTAACCCTCACCCCACAAAAAGCTCCCCTCTGCTTTCACATGACATATACACACTACACATGATGGAAAACTGGTATTTTGTCTTCCGGCTTCCATTCCTCTCCCTTATATTTAAAATATTTTAAAAAATAAAATAAAAGTGAGGGTTGGAGAGATGGCTCAGGGGTTAAGAGCACTGGCTCCCCTTCCAGAGGACCCAAGTTCAATTCCCATCACCCACATGGCCTCTTACAGCCCTCTGTCAGAAACTCCAGTTCCTGAGAGTCTAGCTTCTGAGGGCATTGCCCACATGTGGTGCACAGACACACGTGAGACAAAATGTCCATACAGATACCCATACAAATAAAGTCAGGCATACACATATTAAAATAAATCATATATTTACACACTGTGTATGTGTATGTATAAATCTCGCTGGAATACATCTTTAATACCAACACCGGGAAGGCAGAGGCCTACATTGCAAGTTCTAGGCTGCCAAGGCTACATAGCGATACCTTGTCTCAGGAAAAAAAAAAAAAAAAAAAAAAAAAGAGCCAGGGAGTGGTGACACACAATCCCAGCACTCGGGAGGCAGAGGCAGGTGGATCTCTGTGAGTTCGAAGCCAGCCTGGTCTACAGAGTGAGATCCAGGACAGGCTCCAAAACTACACAGAGAAACCCTGTCTCAAAAAACCAAACAAACAAACAGACAAACAAAAATGTGTGTGTGCATGTCTGTCTGCCCACTACTGAGTACCCTCACTAATGCATCTTGTGTTAAAAAGGTAGTCTGGCTAGAGATGTTTTTTTTTCCTTCCTGTAGTTTCCAAATACTCTGAATTGTGGTTATGTGGCTTTTATAACCAAATAAATAAACATATTTAGGATCTAAAAAGAAGAATACCTGCCTTTTATTTCTTCTTTTGATCTTAACTCAAAGACACAGCTTTGCAGGAAAGAGTCAGTGGCCGTTTCTTTGCTTTTTCCATTTGAAGGTGCACCTGTATGCCCAAGGCAGTCCTGCTCACAATGTTCTTTTTAGTAAGCCTCCTTTGCTCGCTTCTCAACCACACTAACCCCAAACACCGCCCTTGTCACTGAACCCCCTGCGGGAGGGGTGGGAAAATGGATGTGTGTGGTACGGACCCTGGGTGAGGCAAGAGTTTTCACACAAGGAATCCGGGGTGCTTCTTTAACCTGTCCCTGAACTAGGGGTTGGGGTGGGGTTGGGGATGGGGGGTATGTGCAGCTCATTGGTAGAGGACATGTTTAGCATTAGGTATGTTGCCTGTGTGAGATCTCCAATGCCAAAATAAACTCCCCCCAAACCACAAAGAGCTTCTCCAAAAATAAAGTACTTGTCAGCCACCTGCTACTCTGAGTCCCTCCTGAATGAGAGGAGGCGCCTCACTCCCCAATGGGCACACACCTATGCCCCTCTTCCTCTCATGGAGCTTTTGGGCTTGATTGGGAGGTGGGCAGGGAGCTTGAAGCTCCCTGTGTGTGTGTGTGTGTGTGTGTGTGTGTGTGTGTGCAGGTGTGTTGAAGTCTTAATGAGAGGGTTCCTCTATAGGACTGCTTGTATCCTGCCCACCTCAGAGGCTCCTGTGAATAACTTTACCTTTGAACTCTCCTTGTATTCAGCCCCTGATCCTTAGGATTTGGTGACAATCCTTGGCTGGCAGGAAGCTTTGATCCTTGGGGAGTGCAGAGGAAGTCCTGTGATGTGTGAGATTGGAGAGAATCCGCACAGGGTGGGTTGCTAAGGTGGACCCATTAATTAAGAAGAAGGCTTTGCCTAACACTCACTTACCTATAAAAAGGTCCTGAGCCTGCTAACAGGAGCTCAGCACCCTGCAAGGATTCAGTGTTTGCACAGGCAGTTCTGTTATTTAAGGACATAGCAGTGCCCGGGGAAATTCCTCCCCGCACCCCAGGAAGAGCAGAGTGCCTCAGAACTTCCCCTTTTAAAGAGGTAAAGCTGCCTTTCCTTGAATGGTAGGTGGCTGTAGGAGAAAGAAATCTCTTAGGGCTCTGAGCTCAGCTCAGGTGGCGGAGTGCCTGCCTAGCTCTGGGTTCAATCCCTGCACTGCGGAAAAGGGACAGGATGGCACATGCCTGTCCTCTCAGCCTCTGGGAGAAAGCAGCAGAAGAGTTCAAAGCCGTCCTTGACTAGAGAGAGAGCTGGAGGCCAGGGCCAGCAAGATGGCTCAGTGGATAAAGGCACTTGCTGCCAAGTCTGATGACCCGAGTTCAATCCCTGGAACCTACATGGTATAAGGAGAGAAGTGACTCCCAACTTCACACATGTGTTAGTCATGGCAGATGTGCATTCACATACATTTATACACACCAAATAAATATAACTTTTATAATTATGTGAATATAATCTTTTTAACTACTTTTGCTTAGAAACTACCTTATCTCATGTGGCTAGATGGTAAAGGGACTTGCTAATGCATCCCAAAGCCATTACTTGGTTCCACCCAGTAAGTGTCACAGTGAAGCCTCTTTCACCAGCAGGGTGTTGCTCCTCTTCTCCCATCCACCTCCAAAGGCGACACCTTCCTTTGATCCAGATACTCAAGCACACTGTTTACTTCTCAGAGTAGAGACCTCACTGTGTGGCGGCGTGTGCCTGCCTCCTCATTGGGCTTTGGTCGCCAGAGGGACTGGTTCATGGATTGATTAGTCATCATTTTAGTACCAGTATACTGTCTGGGTACCGTGCAGGCCCTTCATAAGGATTCTTGAGAGAGTGAGTAACTGAGAGCAGAAGCTGAAGGTGCAGAGTCCTCCTCTCTGGAATCCTCTCATCTCACTCTGCCGAGGAAGAGGAAGAGACAGGTCAGGAGTGTGGGTAGTGCAGAGCCAGGGTCAGATGCCTGCCTTACTCCTGGTGTGTCATGTGCGGGCTCCTTGACAAAGTCCAGGACATGCCTCACAGCATTTGATGAGCTTGGCTCATGGGGCTCAGTACTTAATGGAGCAACGCTCAGAAAGGGACCAGATGTGGCAGGACTGACCATATAACACCTGTGTCCCGTGCAAAATCGGAATACAAGGCCCCAGTTAAAAGGAGGGGTAGAGGGTAGAGAGATGGCTCAGCAGTTGCACACTTGCCTGTCCCTGCAGAGGACCTGGGTTCAATTCCTAGCACCCACATAGCAGCTTACAACTGCCTATAACTCTAGTTCCGGGATGAATGTGATATACAGACATCCATGCAAGCAAAGCACTCATACACATAAGATAAATACATCTTTTAAAAAAAACTGATGTATTTATTTAATGTATATGAATACTTTATTTGTATGTACACCTGCATGCCAGAGAGGGTGCCAGATCTCATTACAGATGGTTGTGAGCCACCATGTGGGTGCTGGGAATTGAACTCAGGACCTCTGGGAAAGCAGCCAGTGCTCTTGACCGCTGAGCAATCTCTCCAGCCCCAAATAAATACATATTTTAAAACATTTTTAAAAAGAGGACGGAAGTGCCTTTAATAATAGTAAAATACAGTTTTCCCCTTTCTTTTCCAAAATCTCACTTGTCCTGGTGTTTACTGTTTGATTGAGGTTGCTCTAAGGAGAAAAAAAAGTGAAATGTGAAATAACTGCATGCTTTTCACAGCTCATCTTTACTGTGTGCAATGTCAATCTTAAATGCAAACAGAGGAGTGTTTAACTGCTGCACAGAATCACCAAAATTACGCAGTGTGTATCCCACAGCTTGCACATGCATATGCATTTCCGTCGTTGAGAAATGGAAGAAACTGCCCACGAGAGCACAGCCATTTCCCTTCCTGACTCACGCACCTGCTCTCAGCACTGTGTCCCTCCATTAGGCTGGCAAGAAGGGCAAGGATGATAGGCTGGCCTGCTTCCTTCTCTGTCACTGGTTTTAGTGTAAATGTTTGGCTAAGCCAAAACAGTGAATGAGTAAGAAGGGATGTTACATAGGGCCCCTGACATCTGTCTTTCCTAGAAAGCCATTATCAGCCGGGCATGGTGGTGCACACCTTTAATCCCAGCACTTGGGAGGCAGAAGCAGATGGATCTCTGTGAGTTTGAGGCCAGCCTGGTCTACAGAGGGAGTTCCAGGACAGGCTCCAAAACTACACAGAGAAACCCTGCCCCAAAACACGAAAAAAACAAAAAACAAAACAAACACATTACCTTCTTTGTGTGGTGAGAACAGATTCTAGCTAGAATGGAAAGCTGGAACTCTCCAGACTATTAGACCTTCATTGGTTCAACTGTACAAGTAACAGACAGTAACCTGCTTCTGGCTTCAGGGATGGCTGATCTCCCTTTCACTGTAAGCCTATCAGTGCTGCATTCATAGGGCATAATGACCACAATCAAAAATGCATTTGTGAGAGACAGTGTGCGTCTCCTCTGCTCACGTTCCTGCTCCATTCTCTCACTGGATGTCATTTACAAGCCATAAATCCAATAAAAGTTATTAGTAATTTTAACATTTCGATAGTAGGTCATTAAAGCAGGCAGCATGGGCCTTGGGGGACTAGACTGGCTGTGTGGCACTGTTTCGGTAGATGTTGTTAGAATGAAGAAGCTGGCCAGGAGTGGCATGTGTGATTTCCTTCCCTCATGAGTGTGTTCCAGCATCTGCCAGATGCCACTCATTTTAGAAAGTACTGGGCCACACTAGAGGAAGAAGGGAAGACATGGCCTTGACATCAGTAGTGGTCGGGATCTAATGAGGAAACATTTTTAATTACATAATATCAATCCCCAACATAAATGGAAAAACAGCATCACAACAAATACTTCAATTATAATTGTGATAGGGACTACAGACAGAATCCAAGGCTAGTTAGACTTAGCTTGGTGGACATTCGAGAAAAAAGCTCTTGGAAGTGATGTTTTGGGGTGTGTGTAGGATAAAGAGGACGGAAGTAGCCTCCCAGCATAAAGGGACAGCATGTACAAAGGCATGGATCAGAGAAGGAGCTCTGCTTAGGAATAAAGATCCACAGAGCCAGAGCTCAGGCAGCCAGAGGGAGGTGTGTGTGGGAGAGAGGGGCCTAAGGCTTTTCAGAGCGACCCTGATCCCTGTCTTGCCCCATCCTCCCCAGTGCTCATGCGAACTCACAGAGATCTGCCAGCTTCTGTCTGCTGAGTGCTGGGATTAAAGGCTTATGCCACCATGCCCAGCCTTAAAATCGTGTGTGTGTGTGTGTGTGTGTGTGTGTGTGTGTGTGTGTGTGTGTGTGTGTTGAGACAGGGTTTCTCTGTGTAGCTTTGGAACCTTTCCTGGAACTCACTCTATAGCCCAGGCTGGCCTCAAACTCAGAGAGAATTCACCTGCCTCTGCCTCCTGAGTGCTTACACCACCGCCGCCCGGCTTGCCTTAAAAAATTTTAAACTAGAACCAAGCACACCTGTAACCCTCAGAAGAATGAGGCACAGGAATCTCAAGTTTGAGCCCCGTCTATCTCAGAACAAAACCAGCAGGTGGTGGGGTGTTCCAGTGGGTAAAGGCGCTGGCCACCAAGCCTTCTGGCTTCGGTTCTGCCCTTAGGATCCACATGGTGGAAGGAGAGAACTGACTTCAGTGTGTGCCTGTACACACACACAGGCCCTGAGGAAATGCAGGCAGGCAGGGCTCTAGAATCATCTGTGCCCAGGCAGCTCTGCTTGTCTTTGTCCTGAGGCCTCTGCTACCCTTTGACTGGAGGATCCAGGAGCTATACTAGGGCCTGGAAATAATGAGGAGCAGCCTAAAAATCCATAGTGAAGTGTTGCAGGCAAGAGACACAAAGGAATCCTTTGTGGGCCAAGGGCCACAACTAGCTCTCCCTTCTCCAGGTTGAAAGGTCCCTGCGTTATCTTCACAAGGAAGCCTGAGATTGCTCCCCAATAGATGTGCTCATGACCTGTCTCTTTATCCAGGTGCTGAGCGATGTCCTCAAGGATCTCTATCACCTGCTGAAACATGTGGTACGTTTGGAACCTGATGATGTGGCCAAGCTACATGCCCAGCTGGCCCTGGAAGAGCTGGATGAGATCATGAGGAACTTCCTGTTCCCTCCCCAGAAGCTGGAGAAGAAGATCGTGGTCCTGCCATAGACCTGGTTCATAGGACATGGAAAAAGGCAGAGAGGGACCAAGCAGCCAAAGCGAAGACCACACACCTCCCAGCAGGTGGCTCCACCGCCTCCTTGGTGCTAGCAATATGGCAGGCTTTAAGGTAGTTTTATGGTGCAGGGCATTTGGATGTTCAGGGCTACCTTTCTAGAGAGAGCATCCATTTAGTCATCCTGCATCTGGCCCAAAGCATGTGCAGTTAGAAGAAGAAGGATGAATTCCATCTACTCTGCACATTTTCATTGTCCTGTGCTGTTTAGAGGAGATGCACTATGGCTGTTGACCATTTCCTTGCAGCTGGAAAGGCTGCCTGCACATGTCCTATCTTGACATTCTTTCATGGTGAGATGACTCTGCCTGTGATAATGAGGAGCAGGCAGAGCTAGCATGTTTGACTGCTCAAGAGTCATCTGGGTATGCAGCTCTGGGAACGGGGAGGAGACATTACTTAAACATACAAAAAGGAATAAAATTACCTTGGTTGGAATGATCAGCCAGGCTGAATCTGGTCATTGAGCTGGTTGACTCTTGAAGAGAAAGGAAGCCCTGTTGGTCCTCTGGAGCCATTTTCTTTTGCTCCTTCTGCTCTTATTTAGTTTTGTTTTTCAAGACAGGGTTTTTCTGTGTAGCCCTGGCTATCCTAGAACTCGCTCTGTAGACCAGGCTGGCCTCAGACTCAGAAATCCTCCTGCCTCTGCCTCCGGAGTGCTGGGATTAAAGGCGTGCACCATCACCACCAGGCTCCTCTCTTCCTTTGCAGGACGAAAGCTGAGACGATGGAGTGGTGTGAGACAGGCAGGCAGAATGTGCATTACATATGGGTGACCTGCCACCAGCTCACCGAAACCACTCCAGATGTGCCACCGTGGCTGCTGGTTCACTGATTTATATATTTTGGTGTTTTTATTGCACCTAAAAAAAGAAAAGAAAAGAGACTGAGGACTGAGGAGATGGGAGACACCTCAGTCCTTGAAGTACTTGCTGTGCGGGCATGAGGACCTCAGCTCAGGCCCCAGCATCCAAGTCAAAAGGCTCTTGTGGCAGCACACGCCTATAACCCAGCACTGGGAGGAGAGACAGGCACATCAGTGAGACTCACTGGCCAGCAGCTTAACCTGTGAGCTCTAAGCCAAGGAGAGACCCTCTCCAAAAAAACAAAAGCCAAGGTATGACAGCACACCTCTTTAATTCCAGCACTCAGGAGGCAGAGGCAGGCGGATCTCTGAGTTCTAGGCCAGCCTGGTCTACAGAATGAGTTCCAGGAAAAGAGAAACCCTGTCTCAAAAAACAACAACAAAAAAAGAGACAAAAAACGCTGAACAGTGGCTCCTGAGGAATAGCACCCAAGGTTGTCCTCTGGTCTACACGCACACATGCACAGTGTGTGTGCACCCTCGCCAACATCACACACACAGAAGAAAGAAGAAGAAGAAGAAGAAGAAGAAGAAGAAGAAGAAGAAGAAGAAGAAGAAGAAGAAGAAGAAGAAGAAGCAGCAGCAGCTGGCTGGCTGCTTCAGGTAAGCCCACTCTGTAGCCCACACCTTTACAAGGCTAATCCAGAGCTCATTACATTACAGGGTCCTCAGCATTACAGGGCTAACCATGGAACTTTGTCACAGGACTCTGTCTCCACTCTCTGGGCTGTCCTGCTCTAAAGGAAGCAGAACTCAACTTCTGACAGTGCTCTTGCCTGTTAACAGCAAGCCAGATTACACAGGGTTCTCAGCTCAGCCTTCCTGATAGGCATGCCCAGAAAGGCGCAAATCACGGTTACAAACCCCAGTCAGCATACCGAGCAGAGGGTTGGGACAAGGCTGCAGTGGTGGTGCACACCCTTGATCCCAAGTGCTGGGATTGAAGGCACACACACCACCACCACCACCCAGCTAAAATCCCTGTTTCTTAGCATGTAGAGGACATACAACCTAGGGCTGGAGAGATGGCTCAGAAGTTAAGATACATACTGTTCCTGCAGAGGACCCAAGTCTGTTTCCCAGCACCCACATCAGGCAGCTCCCCTTGACCTGTGACCAGCTCCAGGAGATTGACACCTCTGGCCTCTGAGGGCACCAGCACTCACCTGTACGTACACACACACAATTAAAAATTATACATATCTATTAAAGGCTACAACCTGCTCAGACCCAGGTCGAATATGTTAGGCAGTCTGTTACTATCTATGACATCATTTCCATCAGTGTATTCCAGTTTTGAGGACAGTCACTGATGTCTTTGAGGAACTTCTCCATCTACATACATATGCCCCTCAGAGCCTCAGTCCATTTATCTCTATGTATAAATTGACTTACGTTTGAACTGTTTACCAAAGGACTCAAAATATTTGACTTTATTGATTTAGGTATGTTTAATTTGAGAGTAATTTTTTTTTCTTCCTGACTTCAAATTCAAAGGGAAAAAGTATTTAATGAAACCCTTCTAAATATGACCAAATTATTAAAAATTACCAAATAACTCTTCTAAGCCAGGCATAGTAGTTAGTTCTTATAACCACAGCACTCAGGAAGCTGAGGCAGGAGGATTTCAGTGAGTTCAAAGTCAGATTTGGGTTACACAGTGAATTCTAAGACAGCTTGGATCACAGTATGAAGTACTGTCTGAAAAAAAATAAACTCATAGCGGCCGAAGATGTAGCTCAGTTGGTAGACTGCATGCCTAACATACACAAAGCACTGGATTTGATACCCAGGATCTTGAAAACCAGACACAATGGTGTAGACCTGTAATCCCAGCACTTGGGGATAAAGGCAAGAGCATCATAAGTTCAAAGTCACCCTCAGCTACATAGCAAGTTCGAGCCTAGCCTGAGCTACAGAAGACTCTGTCTCAGTTATAATTTTTAGTACAAATGTGTTCACATACATATTGTGTATGTGGATGAAAAGCTCTAGGGAAAGAGAATAATGGGACAGAAAAAGCACAAACTTAAATTTTAAGAATTCCAGCTGGGCCCGGTGGCACAGACCAGTGATCCCAGCTACTAGGAAGTTGAGGCAAGAGAGTGACAAGCAAGAGACCTGCCTGGGCTGCAGTGAGTTCGTGGAAACTGTGAGGGCCTGTCTCCAAATACAAACATAAAAAGGGCCAGGGGCAGACCTCAATGGTAGGCCGTATTGTTGCTTCCCCTACACCAGGCCTATGCTCAGTCTCCAGCATGCAAATAACTAAATGGCATAAACCCCAAAGACCTGAGACACATGGCAGGAAAAGTAATGCTTCCCTACATGATGGATCCTGAGAAGTGGATCTCTGTCGCCTCCTGCCCATCTGTCCTCTCTCAGGGAGCAGTCCTCTTCCTGCTGTTCCTCTGAGTCTCTCCCTCCCATATCTATCACTGAGGTTCTCCTGGCCATCCCTTGTCTGGTGGCTCCTCACCTGGGCTCTCTGGGTCCCTCTCCTCCCCTCTCTTCCTGGTCTCAGGCTGCCAGCCAATAGCACTGGAGCAGAGACATGCAGGGCCCAAGCATTGGCTGCATGGAGTCCCAGCTTCTGCCCTGAGATCGCTTCCTGTTCAGTTAGACTTCCTGAGTCTGGAGGGTCCCTGTGCCGTGGAGTTTCTCATCCTCTTCGGTACAAGCTGGTCCTTCTGCAAGTCCCTCCTCTTTGCTCTTTATCTTCCTCCACACAGTGTTTCCGGTTTCTGCACCCCTTTACCCTCCTATGACTCTGTCCCCATCCATGAGTAAGAGTCAAGGTACCAGAGACTGGAAGGCAGGAAAGCAAATCACAAACAGCAAGGACAATTTGTTGAGCCCTTACCATATGCTGCTGCCCACGGCACCGAGAGCAGCTCATAACAATAGACAAACCTTCACCCTTAGGGAGCTTCTGCTATAGTGAGTTCAAGGACAGCCAGAGCAGATTTCTGGGAGTTTAAGGCCAACTTGGTCTACAGAGTGAGTGCCAGGGCTACACAGAGAAACCTTGTCTGAGAGAGAGGGGGGGGGGGGGACTTGAAAAAACAAAACAAAAGCAAGGATAAAGGGCATAGATGGGATGTCAACTAGTAAAAAATGCTCTGGGTTGGCAAGACAGTGCAACATGTAAGGGTATTAGCTGCCAAGCCTGACAACATGAGTTCAAATCCCAAGATCCCGTGAAGAAAGAACTCATTCCCTCTAGTTGTCTCTGACTTTCACACACACCCTGGCACAGGATCACACCCCCATAAATGAATATAATAATGTAATAATAAAGTTATTTGTTAAAGTTCTAGGAGAAATGAAGTCAGGAGTGAGGATGGCGAGGGTCAGGTGAAAGCTGTGAGTTGAGTTCTGCACCCTGGCACAAAAGTCGGGCGCTCTGAGAGCCAAAGAGGTGACGGGGTGACCACAAAGATGTGGGAAGAAGATCTCAGGTGCCCCGGGAGCCTGACGTTTGAGGAAGAGCTGGGGTCCAGGGTGCCTTAGAGTAAGGGGGAGGGAAGGGACGAGAGAGGTGTTCACCGAACAAAGGATGCAGCCACAGAACATTTTCTCCCTGAAGCCACTTCCTGCAGCTTGTTTCTGGAAAGTGCTGGGGCGTTAATGTGCTGTGTGTTGTAAAGTTGGAAATAAATATAACCACACACAGCCTTTTCTATTTTCTCCTCAATCACAGAAAGCAGCAGGTTGGCTCCTCTCACTCCCATCCCCCAGTTTGGCTTCCGTCCCCCCAACAACAGAAAGGACAGCGAGTGTGTGCATCTGCCTGGGGTCCCTCCACCAGCCCTGTCCTGTCCCTTTATCTCAGAGGACACCTGAATGAAGTGCCACAGCCATCTGCCTGGGACTCTCACCAGGGGTTTGAAGGTGGCCATGGCATGGGAAAGTTGATTAGCTTGTGGGAATAGGCTAGGGGATGATCCATCTGTCTGACCTGTTAAAACCAGAGAGAGGCTTCTGCACTTTCCCACAGCCGGGGTTTCTATGGCACCAGAGTAGAAATGGCAGCTGAGTGCCGAATGGATGTTGAGAGCCGGCCGGCCACCTTTCCGCGACTGTGTGGCTGCCTTCCCTGAGCCCCAGCAGTGGCGATGACCTGGAGGGCCAGGCCGTGTCCTGCTGCAGGCTTGCTAGTGCTGCAGTCACATGCGCAGCCTCACTGCGGTGTGCTGCACCTCTGACTTCATGCACCACTCTGCTCTGAGCTCAGTGTCTGCTCTGCTGGGAGGCTGGGCATGCGTCTGGCTGCTGTCTCGGCCGCAGCCTCATCCCCGCTGGCCAGCTCACTTACGGGCAAAGGAAAAGGGAAGCCAGCCCTTCACATCCGCCTGGGAGGGACTCTGCTCACTTAGCATTTGAGGGTCATCCCTGGTCCCTCCCACAGCTCCTCTTAGTCACCCAATAGCTCTGTGCCCCCCTCCAAAGCTTCCTTTCTGCCCCTCCCCCAGGTGACCCTCTGTGGTCTCCAAAGACCAGAGTAGCAACATCAGTTGCTTTGTTTCCTTTAGTTTGAACAGCTAGGTTGCAAAATAGGGAGACAAGCTATTGTTTTCCCCTCCGGGGGAATTTAACTCCAGGCCTTGTGAGTCCCCGCCAAGGTCCTGCTTTCTACCTTGGAAGACCCTCCATGAAATACCATGGGCACTGCTGAATACTGCTGGAGTTATTTCTCCAAACTGGGCACTGAAGCAAAAGCCTTTCACAATGGGAATATAGCTCAGTGGTAGAGGGCTTGCCTGGCATGCATGAGGCCTGGGTTCAATTCCCAGCACACACAGACACACAGACACACGGGGAGAGAGACAGAGACAGAGACCACGATCATGCTTTCATGAATTTGAATTGCAAACTGGAGTGCTGTCCACCCCAGGGCCCTGTGGTGGTTTAAATGAGAATGACCCTCATAGGTCATATGTTTGAATACTTGATCCCCTGTTGGAACTGTTTAGGAAGGATTAGATTAGTAGGTGTGGACTTGTTGGAGGAGGTGTGTTATTTGGAGCAGGCTTTGAGGTGGCTCAGTGGTTATGAGCACTGACTGCTATTCCAGAGAACCTGGGTTTGATTCCCAGCACCTACAACTATCTATAAGTCCAGTTCTAGAGGACCTAACTCCCTCTTCTGGACTCCCCAGGCACCAGGTACACATGTGCATATACATACATGCAGGCAAAACATACACATAAAATTTTAAAACAAAACAGCCTCCTGCCATCTCCAGTACACTCTCTGCCTCCTGCTTTAGTTCAAGGTGCCAGCTCTTAGCTGTCGTTCTCCACCTTGCCTTCCCTCTGCCATCCTGGACCCTAACCTCCGCAACCATAAGCCCCAGGAAGCATTTCTTGAATAAAACCCGTGGCCATTGTTGGTTATGCCGCGGCACTGCCCCTTGTGGCTGGTCACGGCCCGCGGCGGCCATGCCGGCGGAGGAGCATGCTGATTAAAAGAATCATAGCCATGGTTACCTTTTTAGAGCTTTATTGGGGGGGGGGACAGAGAAAGACACAGAGAGAAAGAGAGGGGGGGGGACCGACGGGGGGGGGGGGAGGAGCGGAAAGGAGAGGGGACAGAGAGCCCACAGAGGGCTCAACCGCTTTTTTAGGCTGGGAAGCCGGCAAAGGCTGATGATGTAATTAAAGGACGTAAATAAGGACCAAATCCTTACAGCCATGATGGGTTTTTTTGGTTTTGTTTGTTTGTTTGAGACAGGGTTTCTCTGTGTAGCTTTGGAGCCTATCCCAGAACTCACTCTGTAGCCCAGGCTGGCCTCGAGCTCACAGAGATCCACCTGCCTCTGCCTCCCGAGTGCTGGGATTAAAGGTATGTGCCACCACCGCCCGACTGGTCGTGATTTTTTTTTTTACAGCAATAGAAAATAAACTATTACAGCCCCGGCATGAGAAGCCACTTGAGTGAAGATGTCACTTGTGTCCTCACTGAACTACAAAGGGCCACTCCGCTGTGTTTTCCTCCATCCGGTGGAGAAGTCCTGGGTGCCTCTGTCTGTGTGCACACTCACATGGAATTGATGTATGAACTATAAATTTAATGTAGCCAGGCGTGGCCTGTGCCTTTAATCCCAGCACCCCACTGAGGAGGATGGATCTCTCTGAATTTGAGGCCAACCTGGCCTACATGTTGAGCCCCAGACCCGCCAAGGCTACATAGTGAGACTCTGTCTCAAAAATAAATAATTTAAACATGTATATATAACAGAAATTTCCACAATCTTACCTCTACTCTTACTCCAAGACTACCACTGACAAACTGGTGTATGAGCCCTCCAGCTCTTTGCATGTATATGTGTGTGTGTACAGGTGCACATGTGTGCTTAGGGTTGTGAAGACCAGAGGATCGGGTGCCTTCCTTGACGGCTCCACCTTAGAGACTGAAGCAGGCAGGGTCCTCTTGAATCCAGCACTCACCTGAGTGGACTGGTCTAGCTAGCCAACCTTCCCCAGGGTTGATCTTTTCCTCCTGTGTTTTCCACTGCTTTACAGGTGGGCTACACACCCACCTGACATCCATATGAGTGCTGAGGAGCCAAGGGCTGGCCATAGAGCATAAAAGAAGACACCCAACAACAGCCTCTGCCCCCCAACACCTATGTACACACACACACACACACACACACACACACACACACACACACACACACAGAGGTGTAGGAGAGGTTAATGCTTGTTTGAATTGCACAGCAGTAAACAGTTGGCAAACCGGTGCTTGGACCGGGCAGTGCGGCTTCAAGGCTGTGCTCTAACCACCAGGCTTGCTGCGGTCCCGCTCTGTTCTCAGTGTCGGTGAGACTAAACAAAAACAGAAGTTCAGTGCTTATGTAGGTGGACCTGCCTCTGTCAAGGCCAGCCTCAGCCACAGTTAGTTCCCTTAAAACAGTGCCATCTTCAGCTGAGTGGGGGAATGAGGGGGGCATGGTGCACACCTTTCGTCCCAGCACTGGGGAGGCAGGGGCATTCGGGTCTCTGTGAGTTCAAGCCCAGCCTGGTCTAAATAGCAAGTTCCAGGCCAGCCAGAGACCCAGAGCCTCACAACTAAAGGAAGTAACAGCACTGCCTTACCTGTGAGCCCAGCCTTGGCTATCAGGACCCGCCATTGCTGTGCTGTCCATCTCTACAGTTGGACCTTGTGGTTTTTGTGGCTAGAGAGTGGGCTTGTTAAAGTTCTCCACCCCTGTCCCTCATACTTGAGTGGCTTTTTTTTTTTTTTTTAAACAGGGTTTCTCTGTGTAGTCCTGGCTGTCCTGGAACTCACTCTGTAGAACAGATTGGCCTCAAACTCAGAGATCCACCTGCCTCTGCCTCCTAAGTGCTGAGATTAAAGTGTGCACCACCACCACCTGGCACTTTGGTGGCTTTTATTCGTCTTTTATGGCGTGCTAAGGTAACAGAGTTCTAAGACAGCACCTCTGGAGATCAAGCCACAAGTATACAACCAAGAAAAGCGTAACATGCTGAACGGGATGGCGCAAGCCTCTGAGTTCAGCATTTGAGACATAGAGGTAGTGGATCTCTGTGATTTCAAGGCCAGCCTGAGCCACAGAGTGAGACCCTGTCTCAAAAAAGGAAAGAGCTTGTAGCAAGTGTTCCTTTGTGAAGGTGGTTGGTTAACCCTTTGATCTCTTGTAAAGGAGCCTTGGTTCTCAGACTTCATTTTCAAAATGATGATTAATTTGTATGGGGGTGTTGGGAGGGAGGGGGGAGGGGATAGAGGGAGAGAGACAGAGAAAGTGGGGGAGGGAAAGAGAAAGGGTGGAGAAGGAGGGAGAGAGAAGAGAGAGTGTGTTGTTGGCCTGCATGCCCAGGCAGGCTGGTGCCCAGGCAGGCTTAGAAGAGGGCATGAGAGCCCCTGGAGCTTGAGTTATTGGCAGTTGTGAGCTGCCTGATGTGGGTACTGGGAGCCAAACTCAGGACCTCTCCAAGAACTGCAAGCGATCTTAACCACTGAGCTATACACAGTAAACAGCGTCTTTCCTTTAGAGAGGAAAGATGCTGGAGGAGCCACTTCCTCCTGGAGGAGGAAAAAAAGATCCGGAGAGATAAGCTCCTTTCCCGTCTAGTTACTGGTTTGAGGTTTTGTTGCTGCTGTTTTGTGAGACAAGGTGTCTTGTAGCCCAGGCTGGCCTCAAACTTGCGATGTAGCCGAGGCCGATCTTGAACTACTGTGCCTCCTGCCTCCACCTCCCAAGTGCTGAGATCACAGACATTTCACCACACACCCACCTTAAAGAGGCAAATTCTGCACACAGAGGCAGAAACGCAAAGAGTGGAAAGGCAAAGGTAGGTGAGTTGAAAAACCTTCTCCCATTGGCCCACCAGCTGGACCGAGCTGCAGGAAGGTGAATAGCAGGAGGACTAAGACAAGACAGTCTGCAGAGCAGCAGTGGGCCTGGCGGCCTCTCTCTGCTGGGACCTAGAACAACTACTGGACTTTTAAGTGGTTTATTTTATCTTAAAATAAAGTGAAGTTTACTAAATGATTAATGCTTCTTCTTCGGTGTGCACCTTGAGACCTGAAACCTGCTCAGAACAGTGCCTGGCGGGGGCCTTGGGGAGGTGCGGCCCTGCTCATCTCACGCACAGGTAGCCACCTGGTGCTGCAGAACAAAGGCATCTCTCTGCACCTCAGAGCCTCTGGCAAGAACTTCCCCCACACCCACAATACACAGCCCTTATTGGACCACACACCACTCTCAAAACTTCAAAACCCACAACCACAATGTGAATCTGAAAGAAAGGCCAGCCCGAGCCAAATGTGGTAGTACAGGCAGGCCTGTACGCCCAGCTCCTGAGAGGTAGAAGCAGGCGGATCGGGAATGTGAGGTCAGCTACACAATGAGTTCAAGGCCAGCATAGGCTGCAGGAGGCTGTAACGGAAGGGAACGGGAGGGGGCTGAGCTTGAAAAATAGGTTGTTTTTGCTCGAGGGAGAAAAAGTTAATGCTGACATTGAGAGAGCTGGGGTGAAATGACTCCCACCCCACCAAAAAGTCATGTTCAAAGATTGCAAAGAACAAAGTTCTTGAGTCAGGCAAGTGTCCATTTCCCCATGGCTAAAACCAGGTCCGTGAACGTGATTGGGCTGTCCCTTGTGAGCCTCTGAAGATCATCCTTCACCCATCCTTTGGATAAGAAATCCCCTAAATACAGATACCGTATGAGGTAGTTGATGAAAGTTACCAAAGCTTGTTTGAGCAGCTCAGTCGCTCCCTGGAAGAACAGGCTACTTTCCCAACTTTTAGGGGAAAAAAAAAAAAGGAAGCATCGCTTTGCTAGTGAAAAGGTTGTTGGAACCCCACTTTAGGTGCATTAGCGAGGCCTGGGGACAGGGGCCTGGGGACAGAGAGGCTAGGGACTGGCCTTGTCATTGCTCTTCTCCCTGGCTTACCTTCTGATTGCCCAGTTCAAATTCGCACCTTTTACTTCCTTCCTTCCGGCTCTGGAGCTCGTTTCCTCATTGTTAAGTTGTTTTGTATACTTTTAAATTTTTATTTGTTTAATATATATGGTGTTTTGTCTGCATGTATGTCTGTACATCACATGCCTGGTGCAGCAGAGGGCATCCAATCCCCTGGAACTGGCATTCCAGGCAGGGGTGGGTGCTGGGAGTTAAACCTGTGGAAGAGCATCCAGTACTTCTACCCACCGAGCCATCTCTCCAGCCCAGTGGTTCTCAGCCTTCCTAAGGCTGCGGCCCTTTAATACAGTTCCTCATGTTGTGGTGACCCCCAACCGTAAGATTATTTTGTTGCTACTTCATAACTGGAATTTTGCTACTGATATGAATCATAATGTAAATATCTGATATGCGACCCCAAGGTGGTCACGACCCCAGGTTGAGAACCTCTGCTCCAGTCCCTCGTTAGTTTTTTTAGGTCAGTTAATTCCTGTGTTGTGGCAGGTGGTGGCAGAGGACAAGGGGTCTGCTCTGTCCCTCTGAGCTCGAGAGCACACCACCAGAGTGGCTGGCTCACATTTGCTTCTCGGTGCAAGAAATGCCCTTGCAGATCTCAGCTAAGGAGAACCCTTGGGATGTGCACTCAACCCTGGATGCATAATAGAGTCGCCTGGGAAATGTAAAATATTCAAGCCTGGGGCCTACCCCAGTGCCTGAGAAAAATTGATCTGGGATGGGTTCCAGCCATTAGTGTTTTTTAAAAAGCTCCACAGGCTTTAAAAATCTAATTTATAACAGACAGGAGTGAGAACCGCTGCATTGGTGTGTGCTTGCAAGAGGAATGAATTTTGAGGAGGCCATCCCCACACAGCCGTAGAGATTCCCGCTGTCCTCGGCTCTCCTCTGAATACATTTGGATGGTTTGGTTTTAGACCTCCCCTGTGACAGTGATAAATACTGCTCTTAAGCAAGAAAGAAGACAGACAGCAGACAGGCCAGCACATTTAAGAGTTATAATTGATGAGCTGGAAACACAGTTTGGTGGGAGAGCCCTTACCCTGCATGTGTGAGTCCCTGGGTTCAATCCCTGGTATAGGCTGAGTGGCGGCGGCAGCCTTTAATCCCAGCATTCAGGAGGCAGAGGCAGGTGGATCTCTGTGGGTTCGAGGCCAGCCTGGTCCACAGAGTGAGTTCCAGGACAGGCACCAAAAACTACACAGAGAAACCCTGCCTTGAAAAACCAAACCAAACAAACAATAAACAAAACACAACCGAACAAAATATCTGGTACAGCAAAACCCACCAACAACAAAACACTTGTACTTGGTGTTCAGGTAACATGAACCAAATGATCTGAGAGGTTGACTGCACACAGCGCTGTGTTTCATTAAGGTTGGGGGCCATTAAGATCTGGGGAAGTGTGTGTGTGTGTGTGTGTGTGTGTGTGTGTGTCCACTTGGTGTCACGGTGAGCGATGTGCGTGTGTGGGTGTGGACTTGCACATGGAGAAGGTTTATAACCCCCAAAGGAGAAAAGACCCTTGTGGGGAAGACACTGCTGTTGACATGAGTTTCTTTAGGGGAAGCTTCCTTCTGGGAGATTCTTGGAGCCTCTGATTAGCATGGCTCTGGCCTGGTTGTTTTGTCCACTATCATAACCTATCTGGGAAAAGCAACCCCAGTGGAGAAAATGCCTGTCTCAGATTGCCTGTGAGGAAGTCTGTGAGGTGTGTTCTTGATTAATGATTGATGTGGGGAGGGCCCAGCCCATGGTGGGTGGTACTACTTCTGGGCAAGCGATGCTGGAGTGTTTAAGAAAACAAACAGAGTGCAGGCCATGAGGAGCAAGCCAGTAAGCAGTGTTTCTCCAGGGCCTCTGCATCAGCTCCTGCCTCCCGGTTCCTGCCTTGAGCTCCTGCCCTGACTTTCTCAGTGACAGAGTGGGACCTGAGAGTTGTAAGCTGAAACAAACCCTTTCCCCCAAGGTGCTTTTGTTCATGGTGTTTCATCACAGCAGTAGAAACCCTAACTAAGTAAGACCCTGCCCATCCCTTGTCCCGGATCCCTATGACACTGTGTGGGGAGGACACAGGGGCTCTGAGCCCTGTATGTACCAGCCAGCCCTGTGTCCTGTGGTTCTCACAGGTGCCTGAAGAGCTGCCACAGCTCTGCACATCCCCCTCCCCCAACTCCCTCAACGTTTTTCCATATGGCCAACCACGAAGTGTTTCTGCTGCCGCCACGTTCAAATCTGCACCTCCAGACTTCATACCTCTCACTGCAGACTGAGGTTTAGACACTTTTCTCACCCACCTGGTGTCAGCATAGGAGCCATGTATTTAAACTCAGAAATCTAACTATTTAAAAATAACTTGTTGGGCTGGTAAGATGTCTCAGCAGGTAAAGGGTGCCTGCTACAGGCGCTATGGATCTGAGTTTGATCCTGGGGACCCACATGGTAGAAGGAGAAAACTCTCACAAATTATCCTCTGATCCATATGTGCTGTGGCATACCCACACCCACATACACAATAAATAAATAAAAATGTGTTAAAGGAAAAAAACAAAGGAGCTGGAGAGATGGCTTAGTGGTTAAGAATATTTGCTGCTCATGCAGAGGACCCAAGTCCAGTTCCCAGCACTGATAAGGGAGCTTAAACATTGAGCCATCTTTCCAGTCCCGAATTCATATAATTCAAAACAAAACAAAACAGAGAGATAGTCATAGATAATGGAGAAATGATAATTCAGAGTAGCAACTTTGTGTTCTGTATATTTATTTAACAATGCGCATGAACATTCTGGAGTAATTGTGTTCTCTTCATGAGCATAATTTTTAGTAGCTGATAGATGATAGGGGATCACTGCCTTCTGGGGTTTTCCACGTTCATTTAGAAGAAGACAAAGGAAAGATGGGTACACAAAACCTTTTCCTTTAGGGCTCAATTTAAGGGAAAAGGGGGAAAAAAGCATCCCCAGGTTGTTTGGGAGTTGTCGGTCTGGTCTGACCTGATCAAGCACCTGGCCACCGGCAGAGCAGAGGGTGCTTAATTTAAACCGTGCAGTTCCAATTCCCGGATCCAAAGCCAGAGTTGCAGCTGTAGCCAGGCAAGGTGTCCACAGGAGAGGTGAGCTACAAAAGAACGGCTTTGTGGGGAGTGGCCGCCTCTCTGTGCTCAAGGCACACACTCTCTACTTTGAGTTAGGTACTATGCAGCATTGTGACTTACACTGCCTTCAAGAGAAAGCAAGCCCTAGAAGAGGAAACAGAACATACTGCTACGATTTGAGAACGGTTTTAGATTGTTTTGATTTTTTTCGTTTTGTTTTGAGATGAGAGACATCTCTCGGGCTGGTCTTTTTTTTGTTTGTTTGTTTGTTTTTTGTTTTTTTGTTTTTGTTTTCGAGACAGGGTTTCTCTGTGTAGCTTTGGAGCCTGTCCTGGAACTCGCTCTGTAGACCAGGCTGGCCTTGTACTCACAGAGATCTGCCTGCCTCTTCCTCTTCCTGAGTCCTGGAACTAAAGGCATGTACCCCCACTGCCCGGCAAGTCTTTTTTTTTTTTTTTTAATTTTTTTTATTTATTTTGAGACAGGGTCTCTCTAGCTCTGGCTATCTTGGAATTCTCTATGTGGACCAGGCTGGCCTCAAATTCACAAAGCTCTCCCTGCCTCTGCCTCCTGAGTGCTGAGATTAAAGGTGTGTACCACCACACCTGGCTCAGGCTAGTCTTGAACTCACAGAGTCAAGAGATCCTTTTGCCTCAGTCTCTAAGCAGCTGGAATTGCAGGTCCATGTATCACTTTAGAAGGTGTTTTAAAATAACTGTGTATTGTTTTTTTTGGTGGTTGTTTTTGTTGTTGTTGTTTTGTTTTGTTTTGTTTGTATATGGTTGGGGTGGGGCTCCACAGCTGGGAAAAAATCCCTTCTTTTTAATTATTCTTCATCTCGTCATCAGCTACGCCCACAGTAGGTGACACTCGTCCCTTCGGAAACAGCACCGACATCACTGCCCCTCTCAGCCCTCTGTTGGCTTATTCGCCTATCAGATAGCTTAGGTCTTGTTTCTAGTCCTTGGCACAAAATGCTGCCTATGACCGAGCTTCGCCACTAACAATGCTTGTAGCCTGTTAGACAACTCCACAGTCACACACGACCTGTCCCTAGCCACCTTCTGTTCAGAGCAGCTAGACTCCATCAGTAGGCACAGCTGAAGTTCTTGGGATAAATGTCTTCTTTCACCCAGGCCTCCCTTTGCCATTCTGCAAACATACAGCCCATTCCTGGTAGCTTGTCTTCTTGTCTAGAATGTTCTCCAGGGGCCTCTGTCTAACTCATTCTAGCTAACAGAGATCTCTCTTCCGATGTCCTTGACTTCTTCCAGTCAGATCTTCACATCGTCATTAATTATAGCCAACTGCGTGGCCCATGCCTGCAATCTCAGCACTCTGGAGACTGAGGCAGAAGGAGCGCCAAGAGTTTGGGCTAGCCTGGGCTACACAAAATACACCTTGCCTCATAAAAAGGCAGAAGGAAAGAAGGAAGTTTTTCGATTATAAACTGCCTCTTGGGACAACTTGATTTTGCGAGCGGATTCATCTTCAACATGGACAAACTTCCACATAGTGGTAACTAGCCTGAGGCTGCTCTGCACGTTTCCCAAATGTGTTGAATGAGTGTGGCACAAATCTTTTTTTTTTTTTTTTGGTTTTTTGAGACAGGGTTTCTCTGTATAGCTTTGCGCCTTTCCTGGAACTCGCTTGGTAGCCCAGGCTGGCCTCAAACTCACAGCGATCTGCCTGCCTCTGCCTCCCGAGTGCTGGGATTAAAGGCATCTGCCACCGCCACCCCACCACTCCCACCCCGGGCGGCACGAATCTTTTGAGCCAGATTGAGGGCTTAGTGTCTAGAACCTGTGCAAAAGCTGATTCAGCAACATCTGAATGCACATTTGTAAGTGACTGGGTATGGAATTAACCCTATTTCTAAATCCCCAGTGGTACACAGAGATAAACTGCAGCCCCTTTACGACTTTCCAATGAAGGAATAAATGCAAACAGGGCCCCTCAAACTGGATACTAATTCCTGCCAATCCTCCCTGCTACCACCAGCCTTACAAAGGGAAAGACAGTTTTTATCTGCCTGACTATATGGTCCTGCACATCAGAAAGGGGCAGTTCACCACTTAGACTGGAGCAAAGCCAGTTGGTATAGGCAGAGCGCCAACAGTCCTTGTGGTGATATTGTATTCCCCAAAATATTGTGCACCCTAATAAACTTATCTGGGGTCAGAGAACAGAACAGCCACTAAATATAGAGGCCAGAAAATGGTGGCACATACACCTTTAATCCTATCACTTGGGAGGCAGAGATCCATCCAGATCTCTGCGAGTTTAAAGCCACACTGGAAACAGCCAGGCATGGTGACTCATGCTTTTAATCCCAGGAAGTGATGACAGAAAGCAGAAAGGTATATAAGGCGTGAGGACCAGGAACTAGAGCTGGTTAAGCTTTTAGGCTTTTGAGCAGTACCGTTCAGTGGAGAGGCATCCAGTCTGAGGATACAGGATCAGCTGAGGAATTGGCAAGGTGAGGTAGCTGTGGCTTGTTCTGCTTCTCTGATCTTCCAGTGTTCACCCCAACACCTGGCTCTGGGTTTGTTTTTATTAATAAGAACTTTTAAGATTCATGCTACAGGTCCTTAATGTGGCATTTGGGCCCACTGTTCCTATGGAAGGTCTTAATTGACTGGGAAGGTTGTGCTGAGCCAGCCCCACCCTAGAGTCAGCGGAGAGGGACAAGAAAACTGCAGGTCATAGTTGGAGTCTTAGAAACTAACTGGCATGCGCCGGCCCTGGAGCAGCTGCAGGGAAGGGAATGTGTACACAGAGAAGTCAGGAAAGGGACAGAATTGGGCCTTTTCAAGATGGCTGCCCCATTCCTTGAGCATCTAAACGTTTTACAAGCAGCCAGTTGGCAGACCATGACTGGTGCATTCTATCTAACCTATGGAATGTTTGTTTTCAACTTCTGAATCAGCTGCTAACACTTAAAAACGAAGAGATTTCACATACAGGTCTAGATTTCTGGCTTCTTCAAGCAGCTAAGCACCTGGCCATGCTAGGCCCTCCCACCACAGGGAGATGAACCTCTGTGTGGAACATCTGCTCTCCAGGAGGCCACTGCACCCATTGTTTGGCAATGCCGACTCCCTGCTTGTTTTCCTTGATCTAAGATGTTGTATACTGCAACTCTGGGAGGGAGGGAGGGAGATCAAATAGATCCCTAAGACCCTGGCCCCTCCAGACTCAGGTGCCTCTTGAGGTGGCATGGTGGCCCTGGGCTCCTAGGATCTGTAATGGAATCAGGACAAGATACTGTTTGTTTTTCTAAACACCAACTGGAGAACTGCCTGTCACTGGCGATCAGGATGGCCATGACGCCACCTCAGGCTGAGGTTGACTATGTACGGACTCTCTCAACGACTCTGCAAATCTTGGAACAGTCCTCTCCCTCATTTCTAGGAGGGAGACCTTGAAGTTTACTGTCACAGCCAGTGGCAGAACAAGCCGACAGACTCCTGAACAATTCTCTTTACCAAGCAAACACTTCTCTATCCGGGTATTTGCTGATGGCTATGGCCGGGCCCCTCAGACGGTCTGTAGCACAACACACATGCCACTGTGGCTTCAATATTAGCCTTTCTGTATTTTATTGATTTATTGTGGACCTATATATCACTTGTGCGGAGGTCAGAGGACTTGTGGTAATTGCTTCTCCCCTTCCAACATGTGAGTCCCAGAGACTGAACTCAAGTTTGACCCAAAGTATCTTTACTTTCTGGGCCATCTCAACAGCCTTTAAGAGCACACTCTTAGGCTTTAGTCCCAGCACTGGGGAAGCAGAAACAGGAGGATCTCTGTGAGTTCCAGGCCATCCTGGTCTATAAAGAGAGTTCAAAGACAGCCGGGACTGTTAACAGAGAAACTCTGTCTCAGCACACTCTTTGGAGCCGGGGATAGCACACAGTGCTTACCATGTATGTGCAAAACCTAGGGTTCATGCCCCATTGTTGAATAAACTGGGTGTGGTGGACCTCACCTGTCTCTTCTGAGTTAAAGGAAGAAGTTCAAGGTTATCCCCTTGGCTACATAGGAAGTTCAAGCACCCATCCTGGGCTAGAGAGACCCTGTCTCAAAATAAATAACAAAAAAAACCAAACTCACTGTGAAGCCTTTTAACCCATGCAGCGATGTCCCCTGAAGCAAAGTGACACATAGTGATTTTGTCTGTCAGGATGGGGCAGGTAAGCCAGGTGCTGTGGTTAAGTGACTGAGGGACTGTGGACAAGTCTGAGAGGACAGCCTTCCAAACTGCAGCTCACATGCCTATGACATGGTGTCAGCTGGCCAAGTTATCTCTGATGATGCCTGAAGGACACATCATTTTGTTGTTGTTGTTTGGTTTTTTGAGACAGGGTTTCTCTGCGTAGCCCTGCCTGTCCTGGAACTCACTCTGTAGACCAGGCTGGCCTTGAACTCAGAGATCTGCCTGCCTCTGTGCTGGGATTAAAGGTGTGCCCCACCATTGCCCGGCCCCATAAATTCATTTTGAAAACTAGTCTTTAATTATCATTTCTCTTCAAGTTTTTCCGAGATGTAAAAGCTCCAGGTCTCTAGCTGGTTCTAACTTCTGCTAATAGCAAGCATCCTCCTCTCCTGAACCCCTCTCCACCTCACCTCACCCAAGTCTAGCACCAGCGTTCAGAGGCCTGGAAACTATTAGTGAGGATGTCAGATGGAAACTTAAGAGGTCAGGATGTCGGAAATAAAGGTGTGAAGGTGGGGAGGAAGAATTGTTTGGGCTTTAAGACTGGAATCTCCTGGGTTCCTGCTAGACCAATCTGCAAAAGCTGCACCTAATGTCATCAGCGCCCCGCTGCGGAATTCAAAGCTCAGCTTGTCACGACTGTTGATTGTTAACATCTTCTTTGACCCGGGGCTCTTTTTATTTGACAATTTTTCTCTTCTGTTCCTCTCTCTTGCCACCGGGAAAGGTTCCAGAAGAAAATTGGTTTAGAAGTCGGGGGAAGATACACTCTGTGCTAGCTGGCTTGCAGGGTAGGTTTTCAGACTTCAGGACCGGGGTGTGGGGGACGGGGATGGACAGGAACGGTTTTGGAGGTCCCTACGGGTCATCTGGAAAGTTAACGACGCTTCAGGTTCTAGGCTGGGGACAATGGCCGCCTTTCCAAGGCTACTGGCCCGGAGGTCGGCGCGGAGCCTCAGGGCCTTGGGCTGCACTGGGGGTCCCCAGTTTTCCCAGAGTGCGCAGAGGCTGCGACTCTAGAGCCGGAGGGGCTACGTCCACGAGGGACCCCCGCATCTGGAGAGCAGCGGCCGGTGGCCGGGAACCCACTCTTGCCAACTTTCCCGGCGCCAGGGCGGGAGGAGGGCACAATACTTAAGGAGGCTGGGGCCGGCGATCATCAGTGGGAGCGCGCGGCAGCACGGTGGAAGCAGCGCGCGGCGGCGGAGCCGGAGGAGGGGCATGGAGCCGCCGCGGGCCTGCTGAGCACCGGAGCGCGGGCAGCCGGCGGCACGGTGAGCGCATCCAAGGGGCGGGCCGTACGGGGCTGCTCCCCAGGCGCCTCTTGCGGCGCCCTGGAGACCCTAGGGTTCCGGATGGTCAGGGCTTGCGGTCGTTCTAGGATTCCCGGCGGCGGTCCGTGCCGCGGCTTCCCCACCGGTCTCTCTTCCTTTCTTCCAACATCCTGGGCTCCTGCAGCCTCTCCTTCTCCCTTCCTCCCTTGCGGCTAGTGTTTTGTGAATGAATAAGGAGGCGGAGGGGGCGGGGGAGTGGGGAGACCGTGGTGCGGGGGCGCGAGGCTAGTGTGCCCCTCCCCCCACTCACGCCCGCAGGGGCTTCGCACCTGCGGGGACATCACGATTTCCAGCGATCCGATCCCCACAGCACGAGTCTGTTTGATGAGCTCCCACTCCTTGCCGGCTCAGAGGGGTCCGAGGGCGCCTAGGCTCGAGCGGAGGAGCCGCAGCCGCCAGTGCAAGTTTCCGTACCGCCGCGCGTGGGCCCGGCTGCAGGGCGCACCTGTCAGCGTACGAACCTCGCAGCCCCTCAAAGTTTCCCGGCTGGGTAGGGAGGCGTGCGTCCTTGCCTGGAGGTTTTCATTTCTTTCCTTCCGTTGTCATACGGGACATCGATCTTGTAAAGCACCCCAGCCTCGTGTCCTTGAACCCGGGTGCGCCGTAGCTAGCCTGGTCCGGGCTTTCCAGGATCTCGGGATGGGGGAAGCGGCCCAGGATATAAGAGCACACTCTCGTCTACCGGCTTGAGGAAATACAGTCAGTCCCCTGTCTAGGCAGGGGACCTCAACCAGAGCCCGCGCCGGAGCCTGACTGCACGTAGGGTATCTAGCTGCAGAACCTTCTTGGGTCTTCTGTGGGGAGGTGGGTACGAAGGTAGTGCCTCTTAATTCCTGAGGGGGGAGGGTCCGGCCGCGGATGGAGGGGACTGGCGACAGCAGGGATGCCGCCTTTGTTTGCAGGCACTCTTTCGCCAAGGTACCTGGGGCCCTGGGGAGCTGAGTAGGGCCTGGTTTGGCTGTTATTTCTTGGGTTTTCCGTTCCTTCCCGGCTGGGTCGTGGGAAACCGGCACATGGGTGTGGCCGAGTGGCTTTAGCTAGCCGGACGAAGCTCAAGCCGGGTCCGGGTGAGGAGCGTGGCGAGAGCTTCGGTAGCTGCCTTGGACCTGACCGGATAGCCTCCGGAACTGCACCGAAGCGGGGCGCCAGGGCGCAGGTTGCTGGGCTGGCCAGGGCACCTCTTGTCCCTTCCCAGGACAAGGCGGGCAGTGGGGTCCGCAGCGCCCCCCATGCGTCTGCTAGAGGGGGACCGGGCAGAGGACGTAGGCCTGGGGCGTCCTGGGCAGGGTGTGTGCAGGGAGGGCTGGGGGTCCTACAGGGGAATCATGCGGTGACTCCCGGGGCTGGTGGGGCAGAGAGCCCAGAGGCCAGGCTTCCCGGAGAGGCCAAGCTGCAAGAGCTCTTTCAGATCTACACTGTGGAAGACTGCTTTTGCGGATTTAAGCAGTGACTGTCTATTCCTCACCCATCCTATGTGAGGGGTGTCCTTGGCAGCAAAGTCTGTTCCTGTTGGGATGGTGCCCAGTTTCAGGGAGAGCAGAGTTGAAGCAGGCTTGGAAGTGAGAGGTCATTGTCTGAGACCAGGGGGGAAACGAATTCTCCAGATGGGGCAGGTAGCCCAGAGGGGAGGGCAGCCTCTCCTTGCCCCTCTGCTTCATACCCTCTCCCATCTGGGAAGCCCTTGCGGGCTAATGTGCATCCATTTTCTGGGAAATTACCTAGATTTGAGAAACAAGGAATCATTAGCACCACTCCTAGGGACAGGGACACTAAGTCTTTGGGCAAGGTCAGGTAGCCAGGAGGCAGTGAAGCTTGTCCAACCCTTGGTCTCTGATGCCAAGTCCTGGGCTCTCCTCATTAATGCACAGCTGTTCCCAACAGGGCAGGTGCTAGGAACCCCAACTTCGTTACAAACGGAAACCTGCATTGTTTGCCCAAGTGGCTGAGCAGGGGACGTGCTGGAGAGCCTGCCAGGGCACTAGGACCAAGAGAGCGGGGCTCCCAGCAGCCGGCTCCCTCCGCAGTGCCTGCAGCAGTTCCCTCTGGCCCTCGGTGCTGGACTTGCAGGAGAGCTGTCCCCCCCCCCTCCCCCCCACCCCCCCCCACCCCCCCCCCACCCCCGTCAGTTTCCCCCTGGCCTTTTCTCCTGCCTCTCAAGTAAGTAAAGAAAAAAGTGAAAGCAAACACGGGGCAGTTTCTTGCTGAGCTAGTGGAGGGAAAGGGAAAGGATGTGTCTGTCTACCTGCCACAGCCTTTATGTTCCCTGCCCCTGCATTCTCCATGGGCCCTTTTACTGTTACAGAGGAACAGTCCCCTCCCGACTGCACTCATCCGTTAGGCGATGGCTGTAGGCCACGGGCTGACACCTGACCCATCATGCCTGGGTTGCCTCTGTGCCCAGTGTCCCTGCTAAGGCTTACCGATTAGGAGCTTTGGGTCAGACAGGTCACTCTACCAATCCCAGGGGACTAGCCTTTGGTCTATCTGTGATCAACGCTACTCTACTTCCCATACATGTCACCTATTCGCTACTGGAACATGCTGTGAGGTTAGTAGTATAACACATTTTACAGACCACGCAGCTAGCGAGGGAGTGGGTTAGACAGACAGAAACGGCGGAACTGGGACTTGAACCCCAGCAGTCTAGTTCCGAGTTTCCATGTGGTCTTGGTCAAGTTCAATAAGTGATAATGGTTTTTATTAGTGGGTCATTTCTCTTGTTCTGAGCCTATCTCTGAGGATGCTCTAGCTCCTCCAACTGGGAATGCTGCCCCTGCCTGACCAACGTCTCTTCTGTTCCCAGATGCCGGTACAGCTGACTACAGCCCTGCGTGTGGTGGGCACCAGTCTGTTTGCCCTGGTGGTGCTTGGGGGCATCCTGGCAGCCTATGTGACAGGCTACCAGTTTATCCACACAGAAAAGCACTACCTGTCCTTCGGCCTCTACGGTGCCATCCTGGGTCTACATTTGCTCATCCAGAGCCTGTTTGCCTTCCTGGAGCACCGACGCATGCGCAGGACAGAGCGCCCACTGAAGGAACGTTCGGTGGCACTCTGCATTGCTGCCTACCAAGAGGACCCTGAGTACTTGCGCAAGTGCCTGCGTTCAGCTCAGCGCATCTCCTTTCCAAACCTCAAGGTGGTCATGGTAGTGGATGGCAATCGCCAGGAAGATGCCTACATGCTGGACATCTTCCACGAGGTGCTGGGCGGCACTGAGCAAGCTGGCTTCTTTGTGTGGCGTAGCAATTTCCATGAAGCTGGTGAAGGAGAGACAGAGGCCAGCCTGCAGGAAGGCATGGAGCGCGTGCGAGCCGTGGTGTGGGCCAGCACTTTCTCATGTATCATGCAGAAATGGGGAGGCAAGCGTGAGGTCATGTACACAGCCTTCAAGGCCCTTGGCAACTCAGTGGACTACATCCAGGTAAGTCTGCCTCCCTAGGAGTGTGTGCACACAGCACGTGTGGCCAACCAGGCATACTCTCCTCCAGCAACTTTAAACGTGCCGTGGGTCTTGGTGTTGTAGCCATCCTCCTTGCCCATAAACAAGGCATAACAGTGCTGAAGAAACCCTGGAGTTGACCAAGCCTGGGCAGTGGTTCTGATGGTAACTGGGCAGCCCCCTGAACTGATGTCCTCATAACAACAGCAACCGGGTGCACAGCACTGACTTCATACAGGGCACTGTTGGGGTGCCTCAAATATATCCATTCTTCTAACACTTAGAATAGCTCTGCTTATAACAGAACTGCTCTTCGGAGTTCACAGAAAAGTCAAACAGAAGTTTGGAGAATAACTTGCCTCAGGTCAAACAACAGACCTATGAGGCGGTCTATCCACGGCTTGCTTTTAGTCCTTGTGTCTGTCTCACTACTGGCAACAGGGTGACTGAACAGGGACTAGAGAAACAGCTCAGCAGTTCAGAGCACTGGCTGTTCTGGAGGACCCACCTTCCATTCCCAGCACCCACATGGCAGCTCACAACCTCTGTAACTTCAGTTCCGGGGATCTGACGCCCTCTTATGGCCTTTGTAGGCAATGCATGATGCATGCATGTGGTGCCGACTTACATGTAGATAAAACACCCATACACATTAAAATAAATCTTTTCTTTTTTTTTTTTTTTGGAGACAAGGTTTCTCTATGTAGCCCTGGCTGTCCTGGGACTCGCTCTGCAGACAAGGTTGGCTTTGAACTCACAGAGATCCACCTGCCTCTGCCTCCCGAGTGCTAGGATTAAAGGCATGTGCCACCACCACCTGACATAAAAATAAATCTTAAAAAAAAATTAAGTAGCCGGGCAATGGTGGCACACGCCTTTAATCTCAGCACTCAGGAGGCAGAGTCAGGTGGATCTCTGTGAGTCTGAGGCCAGTCTGGGCTCCAGAGCAAGATCCAGGACAGGCAAGGAGAAACCCTGTCTCGAGAAAAAAAAAAATTAAGTATAATGAGTAAAAGGATTCTGCTAAAAACCACTCAGCTTTGTTTGAGTTAGGACCACAAAGTCCCATTCTTCCTAGTGTTAAGTCATGTCTGACACAGCAGCTGGAGGGACTCGGGTCTATGAATGACCAACTTCCTTTTTCCAGTGTTGGCAGGTCTGGAACTCTAAACAGACCCTGCTCAGATCAAATGGTGACTGGCACCAGCCTGGACATTCCGTTAGACTGCAAGGTTTACACAGCTCAAAATTCCAAATACAAACTAGAGAGAGCAGAAAAGATTACAAGTATACATTTCAGTACCAACTAGAAACAGACAACTCAGTTGCCCAGGTTCTGGTCCAGAATTCCTCACAACCCCTTGTCTACATTTGCCGAAGGCTCCTGCCGATTGTTTATGAACACTTGGAAGAATAGTGGCTGTTTTGGTAGCTCACTGTGTACTGATTCCATCTCATAGGCATCATCTTCATCCTTGAATGATATTAAATGTTCTTTTCCTAACTCCATGGACCCAAGCATGTAAGGAGGGATGTGCCTAGAAGGCTGTTTGATTCTGCACTTTCCCTGAGGACTCGGGGTCTTTGTTAGACTTTTCTTAGAACCCAGAAACACAAGAAAAAGCCCTTGGTCTTGACAAATGCTCAGGCAACAATAACTTTGTCAGCCAGTCCCTGAAGCAGAGGAGCCAAGCTGCTTGGCCTCTCTTGATTGTGTGTGTTCTGGTGGACCTTCACAGACTCCCACTAAAGCAGCCATGCTCTACTCTTGATGGTCCTGGGCCCTACCTAAGGCAGCCCTGAGTTACATTCAGTGCGTGTTTGCTGAGTTCCAGCCAGCCTTCCAACAGCCCTGCTAAAGAGTATCTGCTTCTCTGTGGGGAAACCCTTGCCCAGCCAGTGGGGACACCAGGCAGACATTACTCTTCCTTCCCTAACTGCTTAGCTAGGACCTTCCTGAAGTGGATGAAGCAAAGCAGCATGGAGAAGGGGTTAGAAATGGTCACTGAGCCAAGACCAGCCGTATCGAGCAGTTGGCCTTTTAATTGAGGAGGCTCTGGGATTCTGGACGGAGGCTCCCTGGGACCTTCCCCAGCTCCAGCAGGATGGAAGGACATCTGGTGGGGAGGGCAGAGGAAGCAGAACTGGTGCTGATGGCTGTGCGTTTCCCCCTTAGCATTCTGCTGCTTGTTTGTGCGACCCTGTCTTCTAACACAACGAGAACCGGGAAGACTGAGGTGTCAGAGGCAGCCTTATTTAATTTTGCTTCTGGGAATTTAATTGAGGGTCTTATGCCAGCAACTTTAGTAAAAGCTTCGATGGAACAGGGTTTAAGTTCATCTGCTCTGAGAACAGTGACCATAGAGTCCAGTCAATGGGTTAGTAAACTCAGTTTCCTTGCCCAACGCAATGCCAGGACCATTTCAGTAATTTCAAAAAACAGACAGAAAAGGCTGGTCACAGTAGCTCACACCTTCAGTCCCAGCACTTGGGAGGCAGATCTCTGAGTTTGAAGTTTTCCTGGTCTACATAGTGCTCCAGCACAGCCAGGGCTACATAAAAAGACTATCTCAAAGTGAAAGGAAGGAAAGAAGGCAGGCAGGCAGACAGACAGACAGACAGGAAGTCAGCCACCGTGGTGTGTGTACCCAGAGTTCAGGTGCAACTAATAGTTATGTGTTAGACCGTGAGGGAAGGAGCTACATTTGCAGACAGGATTTGATGCAGGGTGTGATTGTTGGCAACTGCTGCCAGCTTCCAGCTTATTCAGAGTAGATCAGACAAGAGGAGCTGTTGGTCACATATACCTGTCATAAAGACTTGGCCAAGATTCCAAGCACAGAATACTTGGGCAGCAGCTTCATCTCATGGAGGTGCTTTTGGGCAGGTAGACTCCTTCTTATCACAGGCCATAGGTTCACCAGGAGGCCAGGGTTGAAATCAGAGCACTGTTAGCAAACTACTTATGAGATCACCTCAGCAGTAGCCCCTGACATCATCTCCTGGGGCGCTCTCCTTAGCCTCATGGTACCTGAACTGTCAGCTAGCTGTCCATCTTTCTTCCCTTTGTCCCCCCACCCTTTCTACCTAGCATAGAGCAGTTTGCTGGCAGTAAATGTGAGAGGGGGGCCAGGTTCCTCAGACAGGAGCAGCTTCCTGAAGCGGGAGGGAACTTACAGAGAACCTGACAATGCACTTCCCTGTAGGTGTGTGACTCTGACACTGTGCTGGATCCAGCCTGCACCGTTGAGATGCTTCACGTCTTGGAAGAAGATCCTCAAGTAGGGGGCGTTGGAGGAGATGTCCAAGTAAGAAGTAACCAGGAGTTCCTGGGGGTTGGGGTTGGCCTTTTCTGTTTCTAAACCCAGTGGAAAATGCGTGGGAAATGAATCTCTGGACTTACCAGAATCTGGGGAGCAGTTTCCCTCATAGCTTTTGCTGGCCTTCAAGGGCTCACTTCTCTGACTGCCCAACTCATTTCCTGCTCTTTGTGAACATGAGTAAGGGGAGGGGAGCATTAGAAAAGTTGAAGTGGGAGGCTGGGGAGATGGCTCAGCTGTTAAGATTACAGCTGCTCTTGCAGCCCAGGTTCGATCACCAGCATCTACATGAGGACTCACAAGAGGTCATTACTACAGTTCTAGGGGATCTGATGCCCTCTTCTGGCCTCCACAGGCATGCATGCCAGTGGTGCACAGACAGACAAGTAGGTAATACCCACACACTAAAATAAATTCAAAACATTTGTATTTGGAAGGACACAGGATTTGGATACTGCAGGTCTCAGAAACTACTTCCTTTTGGACTGATAGTGTAGCTGGTAGCTCCCAAGCAGGTTCCTTGAAAAGCCCATGCTTTAGGGACCACAGGCTAAAGAGCTACAGGCAGTATGTTGAGCACGCAGAACCAGAGGACACTGCAGGCCATGTCATGTCCTCTTAAAGGCTTACCAGCCAAGGAGCAAGACAGGTAGAGTGGCTTTGCTTTCTGCTTCTTCCTCAAGCCCTTTTCTCTGCCACCACCAATGCCTCTCCTAAGACAAGGCACTGACTACTGGAGCATCTTACTTGGGAATCAATCAGTGGAGGAGGTGCTGGCGTAAAGGTGGAGCTGGTGCTGGAGAGTGAGGTTTTATATGGCCACTCTGAGTTTCAGACTCCTCCGTTCTCGGAAGTCTAGAACTAATGCTCAGGAGTGTGAGCAGTAGGCCTTTCTACCCTTTCTAGTGTGAGCAGTACTACTCAGGGTAGAAAGGCCTCAGATGAACACAGCATCTTTGTTCCCTTACAGATCCTCAACAAGTATGACTCATGGATCTCCTTCCTGAGCAGCGTGAGGTACTGGATGGCCTTCAACGTGGAGCGGGCCTGCCAGTCCTACTTTGGCTGTGTACAATGTATCAGTGGGCCTTTGGGCATGTACCGAAATAGCCTCCTTCAGCAGTTCCTGGAGGACTGGTACCATCAGAAGTTCCTAGGCAGCAAGTGCAGTTTTGGGGATGATCGACACCTGACCAATCGAGTCCTGAGTCTTGGCTACCGGACTAAGTACACAGCACGCTCTAAGTGCCTCACAGAGACCCCCACTAAGTACCTGCGATGGCTCAACCAGCAGACCCGCTGGAGCAAGTCATACTTCCGGGAATGGCTCTATAATTCTCTGTGGTTCCATAAGCACCACCTCTGGATGACCTATGAATCAGTGGTCACAGGCTTCTTCCCATTCTTCCTCATTGCCACAGTCATACAACTTTTCTACCGTGGTCGCATCTGGAACATTCTCCTCTTCCTGCTGACGGTGCAGCTGGTGGGCATTATCAAGGCTACATATGCCTGCTTCCTTCGAGGCAATGCAGAGATGATCTTCATGTCTCTTTACTCCCTTCTCTATATGTCCAGCCTCCTGCCAGCCAAGATCTTTGCCATTGCTACCATCAACAAGTCTGGCTGGGGCACTTCTGGCCGAAAAACCATTGTAGTGAACTTCATTGGCCTAATCCCTGTGTCCATCTGGGTAGCAGTTCTTCTAGGGGGCCTAGCCTACACAGCTTATTGTCAGGACTTGTTCAGTGAGACTGAACTAGCCTTCCTAGTCTCTGGGGCCATCCTGTATGGCTGCTACTGGGTGGCCCTCCTCATGCTCTATCTGGCCATTATTGCCCGGAGGTGTGGGAAAAAGCCAGAGCAGTACAGCCTAGCTTTTGCGGAGGTGTGATATAACCCCGAGTAAAGTGGGAAAGTGCAATGGGTAAGGGAGGGGAGGGGAATGGAAAAGACAGGGTGGGAGGGAGAAGGGAGTGTTGTGTTCTAGTTTCATGGCTGAAAGGACAAATCTGAAATGCAAAGAACGGTGACTGGTGTGGCCTGGGTAGCTCTGCTCTGGAAGTGCAGCACTGATTCTTCAGGCACGGGGCAGATGGACTTGTTTTCAGGCTACCTGTCTGCTTGCCCTTGCACAGGCAGTGATCTCTGAGAAAAGATTTTACTTCCTTCTGGGAACTACAGAGAACCCAGAAATGTGCTAAACCAAGTGCTAATTCCATCCTGTGACAACTGGTACAGAAGCAATGACAGCCTTCAGGAAAGTGTCCTCCTAGTCCACTTGAACATGATGAGATGTAAGCGACGTGCCCATCAAGTCTGGCCAGCTAGTACCCCTTCCCCAACCTCTAATTAGCCATCAATGCATTAAGTTTGTGCCTGAGATAACAAGGCTGGGAAACCTGATCTTTGGTCAGAAAACAGGGTCTAAGAAATGGTGCTTTATGTAATAGACTCCACTCCACACCAAAACATCCCAGAGATGGGCCAAGCCACCAGGAGTAAGTACTAAGTTTAGTGGGTTTTTTTGTGCATATTATAAAGGAAAGTTTGGTCAGGTGTCATGGGTGTAATCCCAGCACTTGGAAGGTAGATAGATATAAGAGATCAGAGGTTCAAGGCCAGGCTGGGCTACATGAGATCCTGTCTCTTACAAAAATAATTTGACAGGAGGGACAAAGAGATTGTCATGGTGCTAAAAAACCATGGAGGCCTTGGACTGAATGTGTTCCAACTGGAAACTGCTCAGACTTTTACAAGGATTCCAAAACTGTCAAGAGACCTTGCTGGGCAGATCAAATCTACCAGGAAGTTCAAATGTGTTCAGGGAAGTCTTAGTTTTTTGGCTAATTCATACCTGATTCCTCTCAAATTCAGCTCTGATCCGAGGCTAGACTTCCTACTCGATATTTCATTTTCTTCAATGGCACATAGTCGTTCTTAGTTGTTGTTTTCTATGGGGGGGGGCAGCAGTCCTCTCTCCATTTTTCATGAGTAAGTTTCTTCACGTGGCAGAGCACGAACTCTTACAAGACCTACAAGACTTACAAGGTTGCTCCCTACATGCATGGAAAGAACATCACTTCTGACCACACTGCTCCTCATCTTACAACTGTCAGTACCTGGGCAGCTGGTTAGCATGTGTGACTTCAGATACCTGTTCTCGACAATCATCCCCAGTGGAAAGCCCAAACGAACCCTCAAATCCAAGTTGGTCATCTTCGAGACCATCCATTCTCCTCAGTGGCTTCTCCAAGGAATCCTATGGCCAGGTAATGGATACTCCTCCATTTGCTGCTTCAGTCCAGAAAAACCAACGAGAGCTGGAACTGGTCCAGCAGTCTCCAGTCACTTCAGCACTCCCCTCACACCCCCTCATAGCTGCTTGATTTCCCCTCTTCTTTTGGGGAGTGATGAGGAGCTTTTTATATCGTTTTGAAATCCAGACCAGACTTAACTTTTGGCTCTAAAACCTGGGATCATGACTAAGCCTTTGACTTTAGGGGTTGCTTCTACATTTTCCAAACATTTGTTCTCACAGGGGCCAGCTAACCCCTCAGAACCAACCCTAAGGTGGAGAACAGTGTACACAGGTGCTTCCTACAAAGGAATGATGTGCGCTCTGAACCACAGATGGGCAAACCCTGGGATTTCCCTTCCTCTCATGAATACAAGGGTTTTCCATGTGTAGCTTACAGTTGCCACAGCACACAGACCTCAAGTTTCCAATAAAATTGCTGGCTGATGTCAAGCCCAACTAATGGTGGCCGGGAAGCAGCAGCCGTTTGTTTAAAGGAGGTTGTTCTGGGCCCTTCTGCTAAGAAGTGAACTATTTTGAACACTGCAATGGAGGCAATCCAGTCAGCCAAGCACAGGGCTGACTCCACTAAGGATGTTTCTCCTCAGCTTCTTCTACTTGAAGGTTAGTACAGGACAATGGACTCTGGGTGAAAACTGGTTGTCCGACCGTCAGCTCCTCTGTCTTGTACTGTGCTCGACTCTCCTCAGATTAAAGATGCAGAGACAGTAGTGAGCTTACAACATTTGACCTCGACTGGATTTTCTAATTTATTTTGTAGGTTTTTCAGCAGCAAAACTAAACTGGCTCTACAGCTGGATCCCTGTTCTACAAGGGAGGAGCCTTTATACAATGAGACTCATTTTGTTTTTTCCTCATTGACAATTTCAGCCTCTTTTGTATTATTTCTACAATTTGTAAACATATTTATTTTTACCTGCTTTTTTTTAAATAAGGAGGGAACTTTATTTAACATTAAGGGTGGGAGGGAACCAGAAGGGAGGTGGCTTTCTTTGGTGACAATGTTCATATCATGTTCTTGGCACAGCCACTGAGCACAATGCATGGGCCTTTTGCCTCTCAGGCAGTCACAGTGCAGAAGTGTGCAGCCGGAGCTCTAGCTTCATTTTGTCCAAGTCCTTCAGATCGAAGCAGCAGTATGGCTTCTGGAAAACCTCCTTGGATTTGTGTTTCTAGCCTACGTATCCATGTACACAACCTTAACATGGGACTTATAGCCATCCCTCTCCTTGAAGTCTTAGATGAAGCCATGGCAGTCCTCTGGCTGTCTATACTTAATGATCTTGTTCTCAATGCTCTGCATGGCTAGGGGTGGCAACATGCTGGGGCCATCCTCTGTACTGCGGGATCCAGCAAAGGGACTATGACCAGCCCTCTTTTCCCAAGAAGCTCCTTGTCCAGGAATGGCCGAGGAGGTTGAGAACTCTTGCTGCTGCTTATGCAGGCTGCTCATGCTCCAGCTCAAGTTTTCCCTGACTATTTAGAAAGCATTCTGACTAAGGATATGATCCTTATTTAACTCAAATCCAGGAGCTGCTCCTGTTCCTCCAGGTGGCCAGACATACCATAGGTGGGAATTCCTCATAGAGTGCAGCAGAGCTCTCCCAGGACCCGCTTCTCAGGATGGTCTTTCTCCTGCTTCACAAGCTCTACCATCTTTCTCGATGCTGTCCTACAGCCGCTGCAGTCATTGCAGGGGCCACAACCAATGTCCCTCACCCCTCCCACCCCAGCTGCTTTAACTCTGCCTTCTCCTTCTGCACCTCCGGGACTCTGCTAGCAGAGCTCCACCTGTCATTCTTCTTGCTGATGTCTATGTTCTCTACTCCAGCATTATCAAGTGAGGATGCAGACTGAAGATACGGGCTTCCTCTTTCTCCAGGACCACCTCTCCACTCTGGGTAGTTGGTGCTGACCTTTGCCCAGCAGTATGGAACTTAAGTCCCCCTTGTGAGTCTACTGTTCAAGAGGCTAACCAGCACCTTCCCTTTCTGCTTAGTCATCTCAAAGGTCACCATCTCCTTGAGTGGAATACTTCAGATGAGCTGAGGCCCTGCTGAACTTGTAGTTGCAGGCCGACCCGGTTCTTTGCAGTTCTCATTCATGAGACCATTGGAGTACCATTCTAGCTCACATGGAAGGTGTCTAGCCAGTTCTTCTCCAATCCCCATCTTATTTGGGTACCAAAGAGCAAAGATTTTGCTGCGTCAAAACCACCTGCATGGTGAGGCTAGGTGCAAAGCAGGTGCTAGGGCCCCTTCCACAGTTCCACATTCTTCTCAGCCGACTTTTTACCCCCAGGTCCACATCACCAGCAGCACATCTCCTCTGGCAACACACCCTTTATCTTTAAAGGTAAACATCAGTGTCTCCTTGGAATTAATGCATGCTCTTCAGTGAGGTCCTGCGGCTCTCAAGCACTGTACATCCTCTACCCAAACTGCTCCACCAGCAATGATGCCAATCTCTTTTTTTTTGGTTTTTCGAGACAGGGTTTCTCTGTGTAGCTTTGCGCCTTTCCTGGAGCTCACTTGGTAGCCCAGGCTGGCCTTGAACTCACAGGAATCCGCCTGCCTCTGCCTCCCGAGTGCTGGGATTAAAGGTGTGCGCCACCACCGCCCGACTTGATACCCATCTCTTGCTCTAGCTCCCCCACCAGCTGTCCTCTTCTCTGGCGAGCCTTCTGTAGCTCCTCACCATCCAAGCTGTGGTGTTCCCACGCAGGGCTCACCCTCCCCCAACTTCTGGCTCAGGAAGGCCTTTCTTGTAGCTCTTCTCTAAGGGCCATGGGATTGAAACACTGGCTGCTTTAAGCTCCTTTTTTTTCCCCCCCTTTTTTTGGTTTTTCCAGACAGGGTTTCTCTGTGTAGTTTTGGTGCCTGTCCTGGAACTCCCTCTGGATCCACCACTGCCCGGCAAGCTCCTCTTTCTTAACACTAATCTTTAAGAGTTTCAACCCCAACTTGGCTGGACCTGGCTGTTCCAATGCCAAGTAATAGCATCTCCTGAGCTGGATGGGCCCCAGTAGTCTGCACACTTTCCAGCTTCTCCACTGCTCAGAGTACTGTGCAGCACCATTAGGGACCTGAGTTTCCACACACACACATACACACACACACACACACACACACCTCCGCCTCTTGCTCACCACAGGTGCCATTCTGGTGCTGTTTCTTGTACTCCTAACGTTGCTATGGCAGCTTGATGGTGCCTTGGCCAGCCACCACTGGTCCTAGCCACCTTTCTCTCAGAGGAGCTCGATGACCCCATAGTTAGTGTTAAGTTGGCCTTATTGGGCCCACCAAGCCCTGATAACACAAAATGCAAACAATTCCAGGTGACAAGGCAGCTGCCAACCTGTTGCTGGCAACCACGAGCGGCTGCTTCTGGCATTGTCATTTTCATCGTCCTTGGAGATTAGCTTTTTTGTTGTTTTCAGGTCAACAATTTTTTTACTGCACTTAACAAAATAAAAACCCTTACATAATGCTGGTGTGTCCGTTGCTGTGACAAAGTACCAAAGTGAACTTCAGGAGGAAAGGTTCACTGGGGCTCACATTTTGGTATCCTATCAATTGACTCCATTTCTGGGTACATGGTGAGGCAGAGTATCATAAAAGGGAGCCTGTCCTCAAGTAAATTTACTCACCTAGAAGCTGCAGGGAAGCAGAGAGCTAGAAGAAGCTAGGGACAAAACACACCCCTCAAGCTATGTTCACAGTGACTTGACTTTCTCCAGCTGTGCTCTGCTTCCTGAAGTCTGCACCACTTCCCAATGAGCTCTTAAAGCATGACTATCAACAGAGCTGCTTCTCCAGTGATGTTCAAGAATCCACCTCCTACCTCCATCAAAGAGCCTCGCTGGAGACCAAGCCTTCAACACATGAGGTTAGAGGCACAGTTCAGATGTAAAAAAACAGCTGGGATCTCAAAACTATGTCCTCCTGTACTTAATAAACCTGGCTCCTTTTCTCTAGTTTTAAAAGGACTAATGGTAGAAATGACAGCAGTAGAATTCAGAAGTAGGGTAAGAGGCCAGCAAGATGGCTCAGAGTAAAAGGTACCTACTACTACTTTCCCAAGGTCAGCTGCTGGGCACCTGGGCGCTTCTCCTGATAGCCCTGATGACCTGAGTTCGATCCTTGGGATCCACTGCCCCATCCCTCAATTGTCCTCTGAATTCCACATGTACATCACCAGCACAAGTGTGCGCACACACCACTCCAAAGTTAAAAATGCTGATTTAAAAACATTTCAAAAATAGGGTAAAGTGTCACAGGTACATCAGTTTCAGAAATCAAGCCACTTAGGCCACCCTGATACGACCCTGCTCATGAACATTCATGCATGTGCAGCATCAGTGAGTCTGAGTCTCATGAAATAACTATCAGATGAAAACTCTCCCAACCAAAACCTGCCAGTGCTCCTCCAATTACTCCACAAAACAGAAAGAGAAGACTGGAAGCTAAACCAAAGTTTGCTCCCTCCAATGCGAGCATGCTGGACGGCAGGTAATACAGCGCTGTTGTCACACCAAAACAAAGACATGTGGGGGTTAAACGTGCCGCTGTGGAAGAGGACAGAATGGAGTGACAGCAGCAGCCCTCTCATCCCATTTATTAAAGAAACAGTAAGAAAGATACAATGCAGGAAAACACCAATCATCCTTCACATCAGGCTAAACGAAGCACAGTGATTCTCCCTTTCATCCCTCCACCCCCACCCCAATTCCCCAATTCCCCTCCACATCAGTTTACATTTTGAGGTTCTTTGATTGGGAGTACCAGTGTGAGAGGGAGCTGGATGATCAGAGGAGCCTTAAATCTGGCCACCTAAGTCCCAGGAGAAAGGAGCTGCAGGCCCAGTCTAGCAGAAATGTGGTGGGTCTGTGACTTGAGTGTCCACCTCAACATTCTGTGTTCAAGCCCCCAGGGAAAGGTCTGGCAGTAGAACATGGCCAGGTCCAGGGTGCCCAGGTCAGTTACTGAAGCATGGTCCGCTCACCAATGCAGCATCACTAGACAGCAAGTGAGCCAATTCTCCAGTGGTGAGCGGGGAATTAGGACCTGCAGGCCAATGTATCCCTGAGGAAAAGTCCACAAGAACAATTCAAGAAACTAGTCAGAAACAAGGAGCAGACAGCTGTGGGACAAAAGCACAGCAGGCTTCCAGAAGGCCAGAGATCCTTTGTCTTGAGGCCAGGATCACCCCATCTGCCATAGTCCGTGTCTCACAAGTAACATTTTGCCTTCAGTCAAGGAAAAAAGCAGAGGAAAAAGAAGGCTCATTTGAACTTGAGCCCCAGCTGTGTTCTTCAGACTGTATGTAGTTCCAGATCTACTCTTTTATCTAAGAGACAGCCCCAGCCCAGAACCACAGTGCTGGAAAAACAACGTGGCCCTGGAAGAAAAATGGTATTTAAGGGGGTAACATTCCATTTGGGTACATCGCAGCCATTGGACCCCCTGGTCTGGGGAAAGCAGCTGGATTTGAACCAGGGAGGCTGCCTACCCTAGGAAAAGGGACCAAACTCTTGGCTACAGGGCCATTCATCCTTGGAAAGGAAGCTGGGTTAAGACCCAGGGTCCCTGTCGGTCTTGCAAAAGGAGCTGGGTTGATACCCACAGGGCCTGCTGGAGAAGAGCCCAGGTGCCCAGCAGCTGACCTTGGGAAAGCAACTTGACCCGGGCCTAATGGACCAGCAGACCTCGGGAAGGCAGCTGGATTTGGACCCTGCAGACCAGTGGCCCTTGGAAAGTTAGCCTGGTTGGGGCCTAGTGGCCCAGAGGCTCTTGGGAAAATTGCTGGATTTGAGCCCTGGAGACCAGCAGACCTCTGAAAGGTACCTGGATTTGAAGCCAATGTGCCAGAAGACTGAGAAAAGGCAGCTGGGTTCAGTCCTCCTGATCCTGTCCCCCTTGGAAAGGCTCCAGCATTTACCCCCATTGGGCCACCTGGCCTTGAGAAATGAGCTGAATTAGGGCCCATGGGGCCAGGAGCCCTTGACATGGCAGAGGGATTTGGCCCTGAAAGGCCAATTCCTCGAGAGCTAGGACCCGTGTTTGGGCCTATGGGGCCAGGTACTCTTGTCATGTTAGGTGGGTTTGTGCCCATGTTTCCAGAAGCTTGCGAGAAAGCAGCTGAATTTGCTCCTAAAAGACCTGCTGCCCTTAGAATAGGGGCAAGATCTAAGCCTTGAGGTCCAGCCATTCTTAAGTTAAGACCAGATCCTGTACCCAAGAGGCCACCTGCTCTGGTGTCCAGATTTGGGCCTGGGCCTAGGCCACCAGCTCTCGGGTTGGGTCCAAGGCCTGGACCTAAGCCACCAGCTCTCGGGTTAGGCCCCAGGCCTGGGCCTGGAAACATACCTGACCTAGGAGTCGGGTTTGTACCTAAAAAGCTTGATCTCAGATTAGGATTTGGTCCAGGGCCCATGCCGACTGGCCTAGGATTGGGAGGACCAGTACCAGAGGATAAAACACCTGCCCTCAGGTTGGGTACACATCCAGGGCCCACAGGGCCACCACTTCTGGGGTCAGGACTTACTCCCAGGAGCCCACCTGCCCTTGGGTTGGCCATAGGACCAGGGCCAGGAAGCCCCCCTAATCTGGGGTTAGACATAGGCCCTGGGCCTGGAAGAGCCCCTGTTCTAGGGTTTAAACCTGGTCCTGGTCCCGGTCCCGGTCCCAAAAGGCCACCTGGCCTTGGGAAAGAAACTGCACCTGTGCCAGTGGGGTTCATCCCTCTTGGGAAAGAAGCCATGCTTGGGTCACGAGCACCAGCAGGAAAATGTGCTGGATTTGAAGCCAATGAGCCTGATGAACTTGGAAAAGAAGTTGGATTCCTTGGAAATGGAGCCAGGTTTCCACCAAGAGATCCTGCTGCCATAAGGAAAGGCTCTGAGTTCACACCCATTGGGTGGCCTGTATTCATAACAGGCCCTCCCTGTGGTCCCAGGGAGCCGTCCAGCCGTCCTCGAGGTGGCAACGGAGCACGAGTCCAAGGAGTTGGCCGCTCTCTAAGGAAAATCCGGGGTTCTTTCATACTTTCTTGGGAACGTTGGTGATAATAGGCTTAGGGCGAGTCTTGAAAAGAATCTTGTTTTTGATGAGTGCTGTCACCAAGTACCGAGTGCCAGTCTCTTGACCAAGCTCATCACAGTCCTGCTCCCCAGGAGTGTGTTTGACAAGGACTGCAAAAGGTTTCTCCAGGTGGATGATTTTCCCATACAGGATATGATGCCCCACGATCAGCACAGGGATTCCCTTTGGCAGAACAAGAAGGAGATGCCTGAGGTTGAGGGCAAGGCCATTCCTCTCAGGTGCCTTTGAAAGCTGCTCTTGGCAGGAATGCTGGCACCTCTCAGTCCCTAATCTGTCCCGTACTGGACAATCCACCCTTGTCCCTTTCTATTCTTTCTAGCCCCATGTAAAGAGCATTTCCACTTTCAGGACCCTTGCAGATCCCCCAAGGCTCCATTTCCCTGCTACTGCAGAGGTGGGAGAACAGCAAGCAGACAGCTCGGCAGACTGGCTAACCCTCGGGCAACAAACCCGAGGGCAGTCCTCACACTGGGCCTGGGAGCACCACCTCGGTGGAGCGTGCTTTACTGAGGCATAAGGCAGGAAAAAAAAGACCCCTCACCTCAGTGGTGTAATGTAGGTCTCCCAGGAGGTTTCCAGCTAATCCGGTGCTGTAGCGAGCCTCGATCTCCCCCTGTAGTTCCATCAGCACCCATTCTGCCAGGCCTCCAGCCCCCGTACTGCAAGCAAAGGGCTGGCGGTTACAAGATTTTTGAGTGGTGAAGGATGAGTAGTCTCCTACACCTACACCACCATCAGAGGCCCAAAGGAGCTCTTTGTTGAATACAACTTCTTGGGAAATTGGGCAGTGCTGGGAACTGAAATAGAGATCTTAATGCAAATATTTATGTAAGATATACCCGTGGACCCTACTTCTTCCATAACAGTGTGAAACCAGGATAGCCCTTGACACTCAAGCTAAGTAAAATTTTAAAACGTACTCACCTGGAAATAACAATTTGCACCATGAGCCTTCTTTCTTTAAAAAAGCAACTGAAAAACTGAAGAAAAAAGAAAAAAAACACCTTTAGGTCAACAATAATTATAGCTAATATTTACCTTTTAACTTTGTGATAGGTACCTTTTCCTCTTGAGAGGGGATCTCTAGTTCAGGCTGTCCCTGAACTCTTCATGTAGTTGAGGATGACCTTGAATTTCTGATTCTCCTGCCTCTACCTCCAGCTTATGTGTTGCTAGGGACCTCACCCAGGGCTTCATACATGCTAGGCCAGCACTCTACCAACCGAGTTTTAAAGGTTTTACATTCCCAGCCCAATGTGTGACAGGCACTTTTCTAAGTGCTTTTAGACATGTTCTCTACTAGCAATGCCATAATAAGGGCTCAGTCTCCTTGCTGACTCTGGACATATAGAGTGCAGCTGCTGACAACAACAGCTGGACTGTGATACACTCAGGTATACTCCAGCAAATCATAAGGTGATTTCTTTCTTTTTTTCTTTTCGGTTTGGTTTTTTTCAGACAGGGTTTCTCTGTGTAGCTTTGGAGCCTGTTCTGGAACTCGCTCTACAGACCAGGCTGGACTCAACTCAGAGTCTGCTGCCTCTGCCTCCTGAGTGCTGGGATTAAAGGTGTGTGCCACCACCACCCAGCAATTTCTTTTTTGAGAGAGAGAGGGTTTCACTATGTAACTCTGGCTACCCTGGAACTGTGCAGAGCAGGTTCAGAATCCACCTGCCTCTGCCTCCTGAGTCATGGAATTAAAGACACATGCCATTCTAATGTGACTCTCAACTAGTGACCACCTTTCCCTTAGATGTGAAAAATACTTATACACTATACAACAGTGCCACCTGGTGGCGATTTTAAGTACCCTAAAAGCTTGATGCCACCTGGCTTCATTTGCCCTTGTGCCTGCCATTCAGGGAGAGACTGAGATTGACTGGACTGGGGGACCAAAGCTAGTTTCTGGTTGTCCCCTGAATGAGACAACATATCCAACCATGGTGTAAAAGGTATTATAATTGTACTCAAACGCAGCAAAAACACTAATCAGGATTTTTTCCCCAGTTTTTTGTTTTTTCCTGTTTAAGCCAAGGGCTTGCAACACAACTAAGGCTGGCCTGGGACTCTAGATCTACTCTTGCCTCAGCCTCCAGAGAGTTAGGACTACAGCTGGCACCAGCATGCCATTTAATAGGTTTCTTTACTGGTTATCACCACTCTGGACCTCCAGGAGGCTTGTATTATGACAGAACCTCTTCCCAGAGCACCAAAAACACTGCATCAGCAGCTAACAGATTTTGAATTGTCACTAGGGACCACATGCGAACATGGTATTTTAATCAACATGGCAACTCTAATAAGAGGTACTCATTCCTACTTTGCAGTTGAGGATACTGGGTCATACACATATAAAATCACTTATTCATATATGGCACATATTCAACTAGAGTATAAAAAAAACCAAGACAGGAAACTTGAAAAACTTACTTAAAATCACTACCTGATTTTCCCTTCCCAGAGGACAAAACCAAGTGCCAGCAAGAATGAAAAGGCATTTAGGCACTCAGTAACAACATATTTAAGTGCTGTTCACAACAGCAAGACTAGAACTTTGAGTAAGTTAGGCTTCTGCACCAAAATAGGTTGTGGCCCCACCCAAGAAAAGGCAATTTATCAGCTTCAAACAAGACCAGTGGAAGACCCTAACCTAAGTAGTTTTTTGAGACAAGGTCCATCTTTGAATTTGCAATCCTTCTGTTTGAACCTCCTGAGCACTGAATCAAAGGCATGTGGCACTAAAGCCTACTTCCAAAGCACTTCTGAAGTAAAAGGATAACAATCCAAATTCAAAAGGCTCAAGTTCAGGTTCTAGCTTGTAAAGTGGAAAGCTACTGTATGATCACACACAGGTCACTAAATGACTAGGGGCCAACACCTAGGTTATGACTCACTAGAGTCATGACTAAATATAACACATGCAAGACTGCTTAGACTAATAACCTATTGAGAACAGCTAATTTTTCAGATTGTGAAGTAAGCAATTCAGCTTACGTGAGGTGGGGTGTCAGGGCGAAGGCTGGAGGGGCAGGAAGAGGAAAGAGAGGGGGGATCTGTGGTATCTAAAAATGAATAAAAAAATTCCGTAATAAAAAAGTCTCAATAATTTATCAAGTATGCAATACACAGATTGTAAAAGGCCAGTGCTGCACACCAAATTCTTTCAAATAAGCTTCTGATAACTGATGATGCAGTCAGTGTATGATGAGAAGTGTAAGCTACAGCAAAATAAGGTGGTCTAAGGAAACTGACAGGTAAGTCATGTAAGTGAACAGCATAGTCTAAGAATAGGAAAAAGATAAAACCTACTTCCTGGGACTAGGGAGATGGTTCAGTAGGTTCAGCCATGCAAGCATGAGTACCTGAGTTCAAATCTCCAGAACTCATGAAAACACTAAACATGCAGCATTAGCACCTGAAATGGCAGTGGCCTTGTGAGATGGGAGCAAAGGCAAACAAACCCTTGAAAACTTGAAGGTATGCAGTGAAACCACCACCAAGACACTGTCTCAAGGCACAAGACAAGGACTGAATTTAAGGTTGTCCTCCATATTCACATTTACATACATACATCATACACATGTACCAAAATACCACACTTCCTGAAAACTAATTTCAATGTTCATGTGCTTTTTATTCACAGGAGTGAGATAAGATTAGAGACAATGTGGATACAAGGTATTTTCAATGCATTCTCAGATTCCTGGGTAAGAACTAACAACAATGGACTAAGAAGTGGCACTTGCATACCTACCCATGGGGCTTCAGTTTGAAAACATACATCTTTATACACAGATGCAGGAGGCCTTGCCTGAGCTATTTCTATTGATACTGGCAAACATCTGGCAATGCCCTGGAAAATAGTAATTCTATAGCACACAGCTTGGATATTCTGTTGCTGTACCCCATCAAGCCTGTAAAAGCTTATGATAAATCTACTTAGGTGCTTTACATACATAGAAAAAGAAATGCAAGCTCTGTGGGTCAGTCTAGCTTGGATGCACCTATGTACTGATATGGTTATATTTATTGATTTGTGTATATGAGGTTATATTTACCAAATAAGAAACACTGGGGAATGTTTAAATTCTTTCTAATAAATTTTGAAATTCTACTTTCATGCCTTAACATTTCCTGCACCATCTAAATTCTATTAGTCCTTTGTTTGCTCCTTGAGATCACTGGACAACTATCCACAGGGCTAAATTAAGTGCTGAACTGAGGATACAGCTGACGGAGTATGAACATGTACTCCAGTCAGCATGTATTTTATTCAAAAAGCTATGAAAAGCCAGCTGTGGTGGTACACATCTGTAATCCCTGTACTTGGGAGGCTGAGGTAGGAAGACTGAATTCCTACCCAGCTACACAGTAAGATCCTGTTTCTAAAAACAAAAATGAGTATGACAGTGAGCATCTTAATCTGTACCTATCTCCTTGAGACTAGGCAGGAGAAAAAACCTGCAAAAGAGGAGGTCAAGTATAGTAGGAGCAGAATACCTTTAATCTGAAAACATGAAATGCTACTAAATATGAAAAATTTAAAGCAGATCAGGGCACTAGTATCAAATTTCAGGTTTGTCAGATTTATCAGTTTAAATATGCTCATCTGCTAAATTGATGCAAATATTCCAAAATCTGAAGCACTTCTCATGTGAATTGAATAATGCTTAACCTGTAACAAGCCAAATTCTGTTAGTAGTAACAAAGAACAAAAACATTACAATGAAAATTCTCTGTAAGGCATCAATTTCTGAGTCTTCAGTCTCACTTCATCCTAACACTAAGAGATAACTACCATTTCTAGGTCGTCTAAGATTTGGCTCGTTTAGAAAAGCAGCAGTGTTATCCAATATAAAAAGAGCTCTCATATCGCTAATCTTTTAGAACATTTACTGATTATCTCTTTTCATCCTGCATAGTCATCACAATCTTGATAGGTAAACAGGATTAGAAAAGCCAAAGGTTTGGGCGGTGGTGGCACACGCCTTTAATCACAGCACTTGGGAGGTAGAGCCAGGCGGATCTTTGTGAGTTCGAGGCCAGCCTGGTCTATGGAGCGAGATCCAGGAAAGGCACAAAGCTACACAGAGAAACCCTGTCTCGAGAAAAAAAAAAAAGAAAAAGAAAAAGAAAAAAAGAAAAGCCAAAGGTTCAGCAACTGGTCACATACTAGTAAGTAGTAAAGGTAATGTGACACTAACCACTCCACAGTATGGTCCTTCTTTGGTCCTGTCACTAGCCCCTTCTCATACAGTACTTCTGAGATCTAGTTGCCTTGCAATTGGCCTCCTTCTACAAAACTGCAACCTTGTAACTTGTCTCAAATGTAGCTAATAATCCAAGGTAATACATCAAAGTAGTTAACAATTAAGCTAGCTGTTATCCACATTTAGGTTTCTGAAACCTTTAAAAGTCAAATTCAATGCCACTTTCAAGATTCAAAATTATACCCTAAACCTCTGGCCCTCATTGAGGAAAAGAAGCCATGAGGACTGAGGACATTTTTGTCATAGGTTCCTTTTAATCTCTGACCAAACTCAATTCTCACCCTCTGCTTTCTAAACCATTACATATAAAGGATTACAAATATAAATATTCTGAAGAACAGCCTGATCAATGACCCTCCATTAACTTCCCAAAATAAAATGTGATTATGATATATAGCTAATCATACAAAGAGAAAAACAAACGATTGTGATTTAATGATTTAACAACATACAAAATTTTCTAGGACTAAACAATGTTTTTTTTTTTTTTTTTATAAAGGTCCATTATATCAGCCTGGTCTACAGAGCAAGTTCCAGGACAGCCAGGGCTACACAGAGAAACCCTGTCTGGAAACAAACAAACAAAAAAGTCCATTATAACACATCTAAACATCTTGTGCTGTCTGTCACTTTTTCTGCTGTGGATTAAACCAATGTACAAGATAGGCACTACCTCCACCAGTATTTTTGGTTTTCCCTGTTTTAAAGGGAATCTGTTGTAATTTTTCAAAACTACACTCTAAAATTCATTTCTTCAAAAAATAGGGCAAAATGGTTTAGCCATTTTAAAGCATAAAAAAAATTAAACATTTCTTAGTATATGTCACTGTCACTAATACCACACTGATAACTATTGTCAATGTTTACAATGAATAAAAACAGCCTATAAAATCAGGTCATCAAAATCAACTTTATAACTGGAGAACAATTCAAACACTATAGTCATGGTTTACCAAACTGCTTCAGTAATTAAGCTCTAGAAGGTCATTTCTCTAAATATGACAACTATTTCTCTATGTGCCTTTCTGCCAAATGAGCAATCGAGGAAGTTTTATATATGACTGAATACAAATCACTTTTATTACCAGTGTCATGGTGGTTTTGTGACTGGAGGGAATGTTTGATCCTAATTTCTAAGGGGACCTTGATGGGGTTAAAGTCTAAACTACTTTAAGTGAGACATTTGCTCCCCTCCAAAAAGGGGCTGTGGAGGGGAAATGGAACTGAATGCTTCCGAACTTTTCATTAGTGAAGAATGTTTTCAAAACGTGTTTAGATACTATGCATACACGTGGTACGTTCCCATCACGTGGTAGGATTCCTCCATTGGAGGGAATCAATTACTGTTATTTGTAGACAATGGGTAGAAAAGATGGCTTCGGTCGATTTGAGTTACTCCGGTTTTCTCCATCTTCTGCTACTCTGCCACCCCCTCTCAACCTTTCCTCCATTTCCTGGCATTACAGTCTCTTCCTCCCAACCCTTTCTGGCCGCGCGGCAGTTGCGAGGGAGGTTCCCCTCTTTGCTAGACTCTTCTCTCATTTCTTCTATCTCCTCCACCCTTGTACCCCCTCCCACTCTCTCAACTGGACAAACTCTTTCTACTTGTAAGCCCACCCACTTTCTCGAACTCCCTCTCCCCGCTTTCAACTCCCTTCAAATTATCCCAGACTACTAGTGGAACTGTTTTACCAAGGTGTTTAGCCCTCTATCTACCTCCCTAAGAAACTACCCCCCCCTCTTATTTAAACTGCTTTCCTCCACAGCCCCCACCAGTCTTCAAATCCTTTATCCTCCTCCCAAAGATTCCTCTTTCAACTAACTACCTTCCTCTACCATTCAATACTATCTAAAATTGTTCCCAGTCCCGCTTCTCTAGGACACCACCCTCCTCAACTCTAGGCTTCACTCCACCCACAAAGCACCCGAGATCACTTTGCCACTACCCTCCAAATAATGTCTCCCAGCAACTTCCTCCCCCCCCACCATGATTTAAAATAAATGTCCCCTGGAACAAGCCTCCCATTTCTGTCAGCTCCGCCCAACACCCATTTAAGTCTCCTTCTGCCATTCCCGCTTCTTTCTGGGTTCCAGGTCCACTCTACTCTAGGCCACCTCCCGACGGGGGACTGAGCCCCTTTCCCCCGCACATACCTCGAGGATCCGGCCCGCGCCGCCCCCTGCTCCGTCCTCCGCCCGCGCTCCGCCAGTCTTTCCACCTTTCTCCCACTCCGCCCAGCTCGCTCGCTCCTTTCCTTCCGTCCTTGTACAGCTCACCGTCCCCAAGCTCCCCCGGCCTGCAGAGGGCTAGCCTCGGCCCCCGCGGCCCTCAAGCTCCCTGGCCCGGCATGCGCCCCTCCCCCGCCCGCTCCCCGCCCCTCCGCTCGCCATTCTTCTCCCCGAGCCGCGCGCCCCGCCCGGCCCCGGCTCCCTAGCTGGCCGCCCCTCCGCGCTCTCGCCCCGGTTCCCGCCTCCGGCCTCATTCCCCGCGGCCTCCCGCGCCCCCCACCCGCGGCCTGACCTGCAATGGCGGCCGCCGAGCGCGGCGCCGCGCGGCCAACGGGCGACAACCGAACCTCCCGCCGCCGTCGCCGCCGCCGCGAGCATTGCCTGCGCACTTCCGGCCTCGCTCCGCCAAGTACTTCCGGGACAGAGCTGGAGAGCGCGCGCGCGCACGTGGGGCCGGGGCGGAGAGAGGCGAGGTCCGCGCTAGCGAGTGCCGGGCGGTAGGGAGGTGAGTTCGGGAAGAACCTCTGGCGGCAGCTGGAACAGTGGGTCCTGAGGGGGTGCTGCTCACCCGGGGGCGGGGGCCCGCGGACCTTGTCAGATAGCCGGTTCCGAGGAGTGGAAGTCACTCCGTGGACTTAGGAGAGGGCAGGGGTGGCGGACACCTCTCGCTCTTCAGAACGTGCCCGCACTGCCTGTGTCTTCCTAACCTCGAGAAGAGACGAGTGAGGGTCGAGCAAGTTCCACTCCCAGTAGGTGTGCACGGGATAGCTGCTAGATCAGGCAGGCAGGGGAAAATCACCAAGTCCTGTCGCTGCCCACTTGGGCTGTGGGTTTCCTTCCCCTCCCCCATCAGCCTCAAGTCGCTGTCTTAGAGTGGATCTGTCATTTGCAAACTTAGTAAAGAGTTTAGCATTCTTGCTAAAATGCCCGTTTTCAAACTCTCTTCCTCCTCCAATAGGTTAGAAAGATAAGGAATGGAGTAGGCCTTTGGGGGTGAATTTATTGAAGCATCCGTATTGAGTTTCTGGAGGTTGAGCCTTGCTGGGGCACAACAGCATTATTAGAAATGAACTTAAGTGAGAGATCTTTGAAATCTCCCATCCAACAGTGATGAGAATAAAGTTGAATGCATGGTAGATTCTCCAGTTAATGTTTAACAATGTCTTTTTTGTCCCCCACCAGGAATGGGTGAATTTAAGGTCCATCGAGTACGTTTCTTTAATTATGTTCCATCAGGCATCCGCTGTGTGGCTTACAATAACCAGTCAAACAGATTGGCTGTTTCGCGAACAGATGGCACGGTGGAAATTTATAACTTGTCAGCAAACTACTTTCAGGAGAAAGTAAGTTTTTAGGGAGCCTGGTGTGGAGTTCCTGATGTTAATTTTAATTCAAGTCTACAACTTACATGTCCTGTCTTCAGATAGATCAAGTGACTCTACTTGCTATGGAATTGTTTAGAATTACAGAACTTCTGTAGCTTATATGAGACCCCTCGATTGGTGAAAGCAGCTCAGGAGTTTGTCTATCTGAAGTTGTTTAGAAAGATCCTACCTAGGAATTGTGTGTCACTGTATGCTATTTGGGGACTGAAGTTTGCTGGGTCTTTTGGCCACTACAAGAAAGAAAGGAACTTGTTGAGATCATGTGATTTTGGTAAAATATATATATATATCCGTTCTGGGGGTCTTTGTATGCATTCCATTGTCAATTTAAAGTCTTCAAATGTAATATCAGAAAACTCTGGTAACATGACAGCAAGTAGACTCCCAAGTTCACCTGTCTCCGAGGATGTGGACTTAATTGTCTATATTTGGAAGTAGACAAGGTTTTTAATTAGATGAAATGTCTTTGGGTACACATAAAGAATCATTTGTGTGTACCAGTATTTTGCCTACCTACATGTATGTGCACCTCAAGTGTGCCTAATGCCCATGGTAGTCTGGAGAGGGCATTAGATCTCCTAGAACTGGAGTTAGAAGTGGTTATGAGCTACCATTGGGTGCTGGGACCCTTTGCAAGAGCAACAAGTGCTCTTAACTGTTGAGCCATCTCTCCAGCTCCAGAGACTTTCCTCCCAAGGGCACTGGTTCCTAATTTTCTTCAGGTGCAAAATGCAACTCAGTTCAACAGAGAAGACATGGGTAAATTAGTGTTCAGTGTCCAGCAGCCTGGCATTTGATGAGACTTAGGCATTCTGTAAATGTTTCTATGAGAATGAGTGAGTGTCAAGTACTGGTATTAGAGTACAAGTGTTAGAGCCTTTACATTCATGAAGAAAGATCCGTAACAGTTTCTGACCTGTATAATAAAGCTGGCAGAAGTAGTCTTGGCAATTAGGGATCCTTCTCAGAGTTGATGTACTGAAGAACTAATGTGTGTATATAACAGTTCCAGGCCCTTTCCCACAACAAATGGGTCATTGCTAGAAATAGGACAGAAATGCTTGGGTGTACACTTATTGCACGCTGTGACTTTTCTGTTTGCCATTTATAACCGCTATACTTGCATAATTTGTATATTTGCTTAATGGCCTCGTTACTGCTTAACTTCAAATTCTGTAAAATGGGGAACTACTGTGGCAGCAATGTTTGTGACTGTATTCCAGCTCTTTGTCTAGTACAAAGGCATTGCTAAGGTAATGTTCAGTGGTAAGTCCTCCATTTCTTACCTACCTTCCCTTGTGTTCTGTCATTCTCCTGTGAGTATTTTTTTTTAAAGACTTATTTATTATGTATACAGTATTCTGCATATGTGTCCCTGCAGGCCAGAAGAGGGCACCAGATCTCATTACAGATGGTTGTGAGCCACCATGTGGTTGCTGGGAATTGAACTCAGGACCTCTGGAAGAGCAGTCAGTGCTCTTAACCACTGAGCCATCTCTTCAGCCCCCATCCTGTGGGTATTTTTAACAGCTAACTAATTCAATCTCATCTTCTGTTTTCTCCATTCTCCTGTTCATTAAAATTAGGCCAGGCGGTGGTGGTACACACCTTTAATCCCAGCAGAGGCAGGGGGATCTCTGAGTTCAAGGCCAGCTTGGTCTACAGAGTGAATTCCAGAACAGCCAGGGTTACACAGAAAAACCCTGTCTCAAAAAAACAAAAAAAGATTACTAACCTCTGGCTGGGTAAGATGGCTCAGTGGGTAAAGGCGTTTGCTTCCAAGACTGACAACCTGAGTTTGATCTTTGCTACCCCTGGGTAGAAGGAGAGACCGGCCCTGCCGGTTGTCCTTTGACCTTTATATGCACATGCGCATGTATGCATGGATACATACACATTAAATACAAAACAATAAAGGATTGCTGACCTCAATCACATCATTAGAGAAAGAAAAGACGAGGAGCTAGGAGTAAGGAGAGCTGTGTTCCCTTCGTTCCATTGATGTCAGCCTTTTGGACAAGCTGCTTAACCCATGTGTCTCTTGGCCTTGCAAATTCAGATAGGAAACATAGTCTCTTTGTGTCAAAGAGGCATAAAGTTAAAACGCCTTGATATATATGAAAATTTGGAATATCCAGAAAAAAAGGGGGGGTGCTGGTACACACCTTTAATCCCAGGACTCAGAAGACAGAAGCAGGCTTATTTCTGTGAGTTCTGGGCCAACCTGATCGCCAGGCTCTGCCTCCCAGTGCTGGGATTAAAGGCGTGTGCCACCTGGCCTATTTTGCACAACTCTATACACATAAAGTGAACACACTGGCCTTCAGCCTGTGTGCAGTCGTGCGTCTCTTGTGTTTTTGTAATCATGTTTTATCTCTTGATACAGGTGTGTTTTGAGAAATGTATTAGTAGTTGATCATTAGAGAGTTGGCTTATGCAAACCCACCATTGTATAGCCTTATTGTATAGACATCTAAATCTGTATTGGAATGCTCTAGACAATTGTAACATAATGGATAATATTTGTGTGTTTAAACACAGAACAAGTACAGTAGAAATAACTAAAAAAGATTAGCAATAATAGACCTACATAAAGGCATTTAGTTTAAATGGTGGTTGCAAGACTGAAAGTTACTGTTGGTTAGTAAGCAAGTGATCAGTGAATTCTAAGGTCTAGGATAGGACAGTGCACTATTTCCGATTTTCTTAACACTATCCATTAGGGTACACTAAATTTACTGGCATTTCTCCGGGTTTGTGTGTGTGTGTGTGTGCCATGCATCTCTATAAATCAGAGGACAGCCTGGAGGAATCAGTTCTTTCCCACCGTGTGGGTCCTGGGTGTTGAATTTGGGTCCTCAGGCTTGGTAGCAGGCACCTTTACAAATTAAACCATCTTCCATTCCCCAAATACGTATTTTATGTCCTTGCTCCATATGCCATTTTACTTTACTTTTAAAACTTGGTTGGTTTTGTTGTTAAAAACTAAATTATCCATTGTATAGCATAACTGTGACTGCCTGGTTAAGTAAGAAGACCAAAAATCCTAGATAGGAAAACTGGTTTTGTGGGGTGGGGGTGGGAACGACCATCAGTTCTGGGGATCTCTGTGACCCCCACAAGCCTGCAGAGAGATGATCTTCGGACAGCAAGAAGGCAGTTAGGGGTATTGGTTCAGACATCTGGAGTCTGACCCCAAGTAGCTTATTTTTGGCATATTTAAGCACAGCACAATTTGGTGATGACTAATCAATCCTGCATATACAACAAAGCACACATAAATCCCCTTGAGGAACAAAGTAAACTAAATGCAGATCAGACACAACTACACAGAAACTCTTTGTGAAATCCATAAAGATGGATTCTATAGATTGACTGAGAAAAACAAGCTTACCATAGGGTCTGGGAGAGGGTTAGGTGCCTAAAAAGTCTAGCCACACAGATAGCACAAAGGCTGGTAAGCTCCCAGCCTTCTGGGTTGATAAGAGGTTATGCGTTCCATCACTTGAAAGGAACAACCCTATGTACTAACATTCCAGGTTCCCCTAGTGCTTATCTGTGAGCACAGAGACCTTTGTGTCTTTTAAAATCAACCAGTCAAGAAGTTTACGATTTATCTCACATCTAATTAGACACATTAAACCAGCTTTTTTTATGCATGGAGGTTCACTGTAGCCCACACTGGCTTCAGATTTAAGTAATCCTCCTGCCTCAGCTTCCTGAGTGCTAGGATTATAGTCATAAGCTACCACACCTGGCTAAATCAATCCTGAATATCTTAATTCTTAAATATTAGTTGAAAAGCTTCCGAATAAGTCCTAGTTTAAAAGAGAGAGAATCAAACATATAACTAAAGTACAGTAATATTAAGTAGCTAAAATTTGAAGCTGAAAGAAATAAAAGTATAATCGACATAAATGTTTGATAGTGACAAATTTTATATTAGATATTTGTGGGGAAATACTCGGCAAGAGCTGTTGATTGATGAATTCATGGCAAGTTGGTGTGTTACAATGTTTCTGTAGTTTTGAATTCATGGCAGGTTGAAAAGTTACAATGTTTCTGTAGTTTTTCCCAGGTCATGAGTCTCGAGCTACAGAAGCCCTGTGTTGGGCAGAAGGACAGCGGCTCTTCAGTGCTGGACTCAACGGAGAAATTCTTGAGTATGACCTCCAGGCACTAAACATAAAATATGCTCTGGATGCCTTTGGAGGACCTATTTGGAGTATGACTGCCAGCCCCAGTGGCTCTCAACTTTTGGTCAGTAAGCAACTATGCGTAATTCAAAATAGAGTACTTTTACGCTCACTCAAACTTCCTTCCCCATGCTTAAGTCACATAGAAATCCCAAGCTTAGCAAGGTATCAGGACTCATAAGACAAAATATTGGAATTGGCAACGAAGGTTAAAAACCCTGGCTGGAGAGATAGCTCATCAGTTAAGAGCACTGGCTGCTCTTGCACAGGATCTGGTTTGATTCCCGGCAACCACATGGTGGCTCACAACAGTCCTAACTACAGTTCCAAGGGATCTGACCACCTCCTAGCCTCCATGGGCACTAGATATAAGTGGTGCACATACATATATACAGTCAAAGCGCATATAGATAAACAATAATAAACCACTGCTCACTTTGCCCTTATGCTATTAGCTTGATGTTTTGGAATATTTGTACACTGTGTGAAGTTGTGTTGCTGTGATTGGTGTAATAAAAAGCTAAATGGCTAAGAGCTAGGCAGGAGGTATAGGAGGGACTTGAGGGCAGAGAGAGGAGGAAGTCAGAGGAGACACAGAAGAAGCAGGATGGGCAGTACATGACAGAATGCAGATTAATAGAAATGAGTAAATTTAAGTTATAACAGCTAGTTAAAAACAAGCCTAAGCTAAGGCCAAGTTTTCATAATTAATAATAAGTCTTCTTGTCATTTGGGAGCTGGCTGGTGGGACAGAGAAAGACTTATTACAGATTGGACCTTGTTTTCACTTGTGAAATGTCATGGTTAATTAATTTCAGAATTTTCTAAATTTCTTTGGAACTAAGAAATGTAGAGACTAGTTTTGTTTTGATTTTTTTTTGGGGGGGAGGGGGCAGGGGAGGGTGGTTTCAAGACAGGGTTTCTCTGTGTAGTTTTGGTGCCTGTCCTGGATCACACTTTGTAGACCAGGCTGGCCTTGAACTCACAGATCAACCTGCCTCTGCCTCTTGAGTGTGGAGATCAAAGGCCTGCGCCACCACCTCCCGGTGGTCACTAGATCTTTTATCTAGGCCATAGGTCCTCTGGCAGGTATGTGTGAAGCCCTACTTCTTTTTTTTTTTTTTTTTTTTTTTTTTTCCTGAATCTAAAGAGTTTATTGCCTTCTATGTTTCATGGAAAATGTAACATGTTTCTTCAGCATAACTCTGAAAGGCAGAACATAGCTGGGTGAAAAGCTTTACTTCTATTCTGTGTCATATGCAGAAATTTGGCCATTGGTTAGAACTCTTCAGGCCTGCTTTCTGACTAGACTATGGAGTCGGCCAGGAATGTACTATCATCCTCTTGATTGTAGGTCCCCTCCCCCCTCTGACAGGCTGTTTGGTTTGTTTTGATTTTAGGGCAAGAGATAGCTTTTGGAGAAGAAACAATGTATACATTTGTGTATGGGGATGTTAGTCCTAAAAAGGTTCATTTAGTCTGTTTTCTACTTCTGTCTCTAAAATAGGTTGGTTGTGAAGACGGCTCTGTGAAACTATTTGAGGTCACTCCAGACAAAATCCAGTTTGCAAGAAATTTTGATCGGCAAAAAAAGTAAGAGTTGTTTTTGGTAGGGTAATGAATAGTTTTGCATATGTCTTAGTTTGGGTTTCTGTTGTTGTGATTAACTCCATGACCAAAAGCATCTTGGAGAGGAAAGAGGTTATTGTATCTCATAGCTCCATGGCACAGTCCATCATCCAAGGTAGTCATGGCAGGAACTCAAGCAGGGCAGGAACCTGGAGGCAGGAGCTGATGCAGAGGCCATGGAGGGTGCTGCTTACTCCCTTGCTCAGACTGCTTGCTTGCTTGCTTTTTGTTTGTTTGTTTTTATTTTTCAAGACAGGGTTTCTCTGTGTAGCTTTTTGGATCCTGTCCTGGAACTCTCACTGTGTAGACTAGGCTGGCCTCGAACTCGCAGAGATCCACCTGCCTCTGCCTCCCAAGTGCTGGGATTAAAGGCTAGCTGTGGTTCTTAAGCCTGCTAGCCAATTTAAATGTCTTGGGAAGTACCACTGCTGGTGCCTGGGCTCTGGGTTGTACTGGCACTGAGGTGCCGAGCAGGGATTGACAAGCAGTTTCTGTAAAGTACTGTGCACAACGGTACTTGAGGCTTGAAGGCAATATAGTCTCTGCTAACTCTAGGTGTAGGACAGAAACAGCCAAAGACAGTGCATGAGCATATGTGTAACTGTGTGCTGGTAGAACTTGATTTACAAAAGCCAGCAGTGGGCTGTAGTGTGTTGGTGCCTGTGTCCTTCAGTAATAGTTATCCACTGTAATCAGAGTTTTGTTATTTCTTAATTGGAAAGGTGATAGAATAGTTTTTTGTAAATGTCATAGAGTTACTCTAGTATATGTCAAGTTGACAAAACACTAACCAGCACAACCAAAGAAAGAAAGAAAGACGCTTAATTATGGTTGGTTAACATCCGGGATCTGTTCTGAGAAATATGTTAGATTATCTCATCGTGTGAACATCATCAGGTATGCTTACACAAACTGAGGTGACTGATGTCACTGGATGATGGGATCTTGTGAAGTCACCGTCCCATAGTCAATGCATCTTTGTTTGTAATGTTAATGTTTATGCATGACCGTACGTGTCTCTTTAGTCTGAAGTCAATGTCTGTGCACATTGAAATTTTGTAGTATGTATTTATTTACACATTTTCCTCAACTATTTATATATTATTAAAGCAAGTTGTCAAATACTCCATTGTGGGTCCCAGGACAGTTTATCAACTGTGGTGAATGAGGAAGCTAATACTGAATTACAGAGCCCTGTAGGAAATTGTGGAAGGAGGGCTCAGTTTGTTTGGGCTGCATACTTACATGTCACCTTTTTTATTGTTTTGTTACTCCTAAGGTCGGATCCTGAGTCTTGGCTGGCATCCTGCTGGTACCCACGTTGCAGCTGGCTCCATAGACTATATTAGCGTGTTTGATGTCCAATCAGGTGACTGTTTTTCTGTTTAGTGCACTTGGGGTGTGGGTGTTGTCAGATTTACATTTCTCAGTTCCCAAGAGCGTAACTTTGTCATGTTTCAGTGACCCTGATGACCTAACTTCTCATTAATCCCTAATCATGTACACCACAGATTTTGCCCCGTGTTTTCCATGTGTATGTTCTGTGTGTGTGTCTCTGTCTCTCTGTGTATTCTGTGTTATATATGTGTATACATGCCTTCATAGGTGGTGACCAGAGGAAGACTCTAGATTTCCTCCTTTCTCTATTTGAGGCACAGTCTCTTGTGAACCCCAGGGGTGAACCCCAGGGGTGGAGTTTGCTTTTTTTTTTTTTTAAGCATAGGTCATCAAGAAGCTAGTTCCAGTGATCCTCCAGTCCCCAGCCCCTCCATGTTGGGGTGACAGGTGTGAAACGGCCATGTCCAACCTTTACACATGTCCTGGGATCCAGACTTCTCCCCTTTTTGACTTGTGTAGTAAGCACTCTTTCCACTGGGCCGTCTCTCTAGCCTCTCGTTCCTGTTTTTGATCACCATTGCTGCATTTGGGGGAATCTTTGTTCTTCAAGGGGTACAGCACTTTCTTCATAAGAGGGTATGACAGTAACATGCACTCTCAAGTGTATGTCCTAGGGAAAATGGAATATAAAGTAGAGAACCATGACTTTTTCTGTTCTTGGCCTGGAAAATTGGCTAGTAGACTCCTTCAGTGGAGAGGTTGCCTTTAACTTGTTAGATGAACGTGTTTGTACATATGTAAGATACGGAGACAAGCCAGGCGGTGGTGGTGGGTGCCTTTAATCCCAGCACTCAGAACGCAAGGCAGGTGAATTCTTTGAGTTCGAGACCAGCCTGCTCTACAGAGTTCCAGGACAGTCAGGGCTACACAGAGAAACACTGTCTCAAAAAACCAAAAAAAAAGCTGGGCAGTGGTGATGCATGCCTTTAATCTGAGCACTCAGGAGGCAGAGGCAGGCAGATCTCTGTGAGTTCGAGGCCAGCCTGGGGCTACAGAGTGAGTTCTAGGACAGGTTCCAAAGCTACACAGAGAAACCCTGTCTCCAAAAAAAAAAAAAAAGAAAAAGAGAGAGAGAAATAGAGACAAAATGGATTGGACATGTCTTTTTGTTTTTCTTTTTCCTCAATGCCTGGGATTTTCTTTGTTTTGTTTGCCTTTAGTTACACATGCCTATAACCAAAGAATTCTTAAGGCTTACTACAAAAAGTGGGGACCTCCCTATATCCCTTCTCCTGATCCCCAAAATAAACCACTTCAACCCCTAACTGATTCTTTTGGGGTTTATCTCTGCTGTACATGGCGTGTTTATAATTCTACATTGTGATTTTAATTTTAATTTTTTTTTTTTTTAAATTTTATTTATTTATTTATTTATTTTTTGGTTTTTCGAGACAGGGTTTCTCTGTGTAGCTTTGCGCCTCTCCTGGAACTCACTTGGTAGCCCAGGCTGGCCTCGAACTCACAGAGATCCGCCTGGCTCTGCCTCCCGAGTGCTGGGATTAAAGGCGTGCGCCACCACCGCCCGGCTTTTTTTTTTTTTTTTTAATTTTGCATGTTATTGACTTCAACATCTGAGTCTTCCCTGTGTGTACCTTCTGCCATAGTGTCCATCACATTTTGGTCTATCTGCTTATTTGTAACTATGTTCCCATCAGTAGTCAGGTGTTTTTGTCATGGCCTTGTGTACTGCTCCCATAGGAAGTTACTTTCCTTCCTGTCTGCTTCCTGGTGAATATTCCCATTCTCCCTACGTTTCTGCCACCTCATCCATAAAGTCTTTCAGTTATATAAATTAGTACAAAACACATCTGAGTATTTTGGTGTTTTTGTTTGTTTGTTCCTGCCATTTCTATGTCCTTAAAAATACATCTCTCTGTTTTAGCTTCTTCCTTCCGGTCTGGCTTAGCCACTTGGTCCATGCTGCACAAGTGTGAGGTTGGAAGGCTGGTGTTTCGGGCTTTCTGGGGTCCCTTTTGCTTCTGTGTTGTTTAGAATTCTCCCTTTCCCTGTTAGAAAGTCTGGTGCGGTGCTGATGGTTGACCTGTGAGCATGTGCCTTTTTCCCTTTCCCTTTCCTTTGTAGGGTTTTCTTTGTTTCTCTGGTGGAGAGCCAACTCAGGCCCTTTATGCACTAGGTGAACCCTCTGCCTCTGAGCTCTGTAATACTTGATGTGTGAGTCTGTTGGTTGTGGGTTTGTTTTTTTCTCTTTTGTCAGTCAGTTGTGCTAGATATGTAGGAGATTGTTTTAATTCAAACCCTGGGTTTTGGGGGACATTCTTACAATTACTTGGTAGATCAGTTTCTGTTTTCTCTTTCTGGAATTTTGTTACTTCAGTGTTGGGTCTTCTAACTTTTTTTTTTTTTTTTTGGTTTTTCGAGACAAGGTTTCTCTGTATAGCTTTGCGCCTTTCCTGGGACTCACTTGGTAGCCTAGGCTGGCCTCGAACTCACAGAGATCCGCCTGGCTCTGCCTCCCAGTGCTGGGATTAAAGGCGTGCGCCACCACCGCCCAGCTCTAACTTTCTTAGTCACTCTTTTTTTCTTTGTTTGTTTGTTTTTTCAAGACAAGGTTTCACTTGTAGCTCTGGCTGTCCTGGAACTTGCTTTGTTTGAACTCACAGAGATCCACCTGCCTCTGCCTCCCAAGTGCTGGGATGAAAGGCATGTGCCAACACCACTGGGCTTTAAGATTTATTTATTAGCCGGCTAGTGGTGGCGTAAGCCTTTCATCCCAGCACTTGGGAGGCAGAGGCAGGCGGATCTCTGTGAGTTCGAGGCCAGCCTGGGCTACAGAGTGAGTTCCAGGAAAGGTGCAAAGCTACACAGAGAGAAACCCTGTCTCGAAAAACCAAAAAGCAACAAATAAACAACAAAAAGTTTTATTTATTTATTATGTATACATGCCAGAAAGAGGGCATCAGGCCTCATGATAGATGGTTGAGAGCCACCATATGGTTGCTGGGAATTGAACTCAGGACCTCTGGAAGGGCAGCCAGTGCTCTCAACCACTGAGCCATCTCTCCAGCCCTCATCTTTTTTATTTTTTACTGTTCACCAGTATAAATTTGTCACCTTTATATCTTAAATGTTTGTAGTAAAATTTTCACTTAGCCACCTCCAAAGGTCTTTTCTGTTTTTAGCTGCAATAAATAAATAGCCTATGCTAAGTTTGTGTTCTGTGGTTATGCCTGCAGCCTCTGAGGCTGTTCTTTCTTTTTAAGAGTTGGACCTGGGCAACGGTGGCACACACCTTTAATCTCAGCACTTGGGAGGATCTCTGTGAGTTTGAGGCCAGCCTGGTCTACAGAGCAAGATCCAAGACAGGCACCAAAACTACACAGAGAAACCCTGTTCAAAACCCCCCCCCCCCAAAAAAAAAGAGTTGGGGTTTTGTTTTTTGGTGGTGGTGGTGGTGGTGGTGGTGTGTATGTGTGTGTGTGTGTGCAGGAACCTGCTAGAGCTATAGTTAAATGCTGTTGTGGGTGCTGGTAACCACACTCCAGTCCTGCAAGAGCAGTAAATACTCAACAACTGAGCCGTCTCTCCAGCCCCTCACTCTGAAGCTGTGGGTGATAGTATTTGGCAAGTGTTCTGTACTCTTGCTGTCCTACTGTTCATTTGTTTGCCTTTTCTGTTTGTCCAGCTTTTCTTGTTCGAGGAGGCTTTCTCCGAATGTGTACTGTTTGTTCTTGTTCCATCAGTGAGACTCTTGAGCATGCTCTCCACTGAAGAGTCATCTGGGTGGCCTGTTGGGGAACTTCTGAAGTCAGGATCTTAGAAAAAAAATTTTCCCTTCTTGTATGACTTGGTTCCCAGAAATCAATCAATCAATCAGTTGGTTTTTTGGTGCTGGGGATCAGGTCAACCCTGGGTATTATACATCCCCACCACTGAGCTGCTTTCTCAGACTCTCTCCATTGTCCTCCCTGGTGAGTGCAGGCCTCGCTGTCACCGTTCTGAGAGTAAGAACTCTGATGTCTCTATGTCCTGTTAGCAATTTTCACTTGACCCCGCTTCCCCTCTAGACACCCTTGTCCCATGCTTGGTTCCCAGTCCTTTCATGTAAGAGTCTTCAGTTAAGACAGTTTGGTTACTGTCTGCTGCTTACTCAGGTCTGCAGCCTCTTAGATTAACTTCCAACCATCTCCTCCTCGGAGGTCCCTCATCCTCCAGTTTCTGAAGTACGCCTGGGTCCCTAGCTCCTGGGGGTTCTGGTATAAATCAAGTTTTCCCTAAGGCTAACCTGTGTCTTGGTTCCAAGGCTCTACTTAGTTACCACTCCCTGAGTTTTTGTCTCTGTCTTCTTGTCTCCCTTTCCTATATACAGAGTGTGGGAAAGAGAGAGTGTAATGTGTGTATGCAGTGTGCCGGCTTTTAAGTGGACGTTACACCTTTCCATCCATCTCCCCAGAAGGGATTTCTGGTCTTCTCTGCCTCCCTCCCTCTCACTGAACTCTTTCCTCTTCAGGTGCCCTTTTTGGAGTTTAAAACAGTTCAACACAGCTGCCATTTAATGACTATCTGTGTTCAGGCATCTAACTCAGCACATTATGCTTGTCCATGCAGTTTTGGAAAACTGAAACTAAATACCATCTACATGTGTACCTTTCTTGTTTTTCAGGGAGCATTATTCGTAAGATGGTTTTAGATAGGCAGCACCTGGGAATAACTAAGTCAAGGTGTATCGTGTGGGGTGTTGCCTTCTTGTCCGACGGCACTGTCATAAGTGTGGACTCTGTTGGAAAGGTGCAGTTATGGGACTCAGCTACCGGGACGCTTGTTAAAAGCCATCTCGTCGCAAATGCTGATGTGCAGTCTATTGCTGTTGCTGATGTGAGTATGGTCCCAGCCCAGGTAGTCCTTGAACTTATGATCCTCCTGCCGAGCCTCCTGAGTAGCTAGGATTACCACCTTCTGTCACCAAGCTCAGCTTCCAAGTCATTCTTGGGGTCTGTCTTTTCCCATATATTGCTTACGTGGTTTAGAAGGATTCAATTTTTTCTCACAACTAACATGTTTAAATCTATTTTATATTTAATATTTATTTAATATTTAAATCTATTTTAGGTATTTCATTTCTTGTACTGAGCATAGTTTCTATATAGTAACATGTCACCTAATAGCAGAAATACATTCTGAGAAATACATCAGTATGAGATTTCAACATTGTATGAGCATCAGGGTATACTTATGTGAACAGGTAGTAGAGAAAGCTACTACATTGCACACCTAATGTACCAATTGTATGTGCTATTCTTTTACACAACCAGCAGCAGAGAAATTTAATTCTTTCTAAACCACGTAAGCAATGACCTGGCATCTACCGCATTCTTTAATAGAAATATTTAACTTCATAAAGAAGTTATTACTAGGCTGGCAAGATGGCTTAGCAGGTAATGACATTTGCCACCAAGTAAGGAGGGAACCAGCTCTGGAAAGGTGTCATCTGACCTCCACACAAACACTGTGATGCATGTGTGTATACACATACAAAACAAATAAGTTTTTTGTTTTTGTTTTTGTTTTTGTTTTTTTAAAAGATGCTATGCCGGATGATGGTGGCGCACTCCTTTAATCCCAGCATTCAGGAGGCAGAGGCAGATGGAACTGTATGAGTTCAAGGCCAGCCTGGTCTACAGAGCTCATTCCTGAATATCCAGGGCTACACTAATGAGCCCCATCTCGAAAAATGAAAAAGAAAAAATTAATAATACTAAGAAACATTATGTTTTATACAATCAAATAAAAATACCAAGTGCTTTACTTGAAACTGTAAGAAATTTTTGCTTTTGTTTTTTTAAGATTTATAGCCAGGCAAAGAGAAACTCCAATGTAAAAAAATATATATATGTATATATATGTGTATGTATGTATGTTTGTTTGTTTGTTTTTGTGGTGGGAGGTTATTTTGTTTTCCAAAACAGGGTTTCTTTGTGTAGCCCGGCTGTCCTGGAACTCTATAGACCAGGCTGGCCTCAAACTTACAGTGATCTGCCTTCCTCTGCCTCCCGAGTGCTAGAATTAAAGGTGTGTACCACCACTGCCCACTTTTTTTTAAAACGTGCATTGGTATTTTGCATGTATGTGAGTCTGTTGGATCCCCTGGAACTAGGGTTGCAGACAGTTATGAGCTGCCATGTGGGTGCTGGGAGCTGAACCTGGGTCCTCTGGAAGAGCAGCCAGTGCTCTTAACCACTGAGCCGTCTTTTCAGCCTTTTGTTGTTGTTGTTGTTTCTAATTGTGTGTGGATGTGGGTATGTGCACTGGAATATAGACGGCAGAGGCTTCAGATCCCTTTGGAGTTGGAGTTATAGGAGGTTGTAAACTACATTATGTGTGTGCTAGGAACTGAGCTCAGGTCCTCTAAAAGAGCAGTAGTGCCCTTAACTGCTGAACCATCTCTCCAACCCTGTAATTCTTAAAATCTTAATGCAAACTAAAAATCTCCACCCAAATCAAACTGAGTACAGTTAAAGGTGTGTTGGCTCTGCCCACCCCAGCATCATTGCAAATGGTGAGTAACGTTTGGTGCTCCATTTTGACAGCTGTGGTGTCACTGGGTAGTAGGAACTTTTGGTTCATTAGACTTTTATTGACCATGTATATGGTTTGTCGTTGAATGTGTAGCATATGACTGCATAGCACTTTGGTGATACTAATTGTTAGCGTTGTCAGTAGTGGGCGATTGTTGCCTATGTCTGAGCTTGCTCCTCTGATGGAACTGCTTTCCCTGGGAAGCTCCCTTCTTTCTCCCCCTCCCCCAGGCATGGTTTCTCTGGGTAGCCTTGGCTGCCCTGGAACTCTGTAGATCAGAATGGTTTCAAACTCACAGAGCTCCACCTGTGTGCTGGGATTAAAGGCGGGTACCACCTCCGCCAGACAGGAACATCCCTTCTAATTCAAGGCAGGATTTTTCTTTTCCCTTGAGCTTCCCAGATAGAAAACCTGAAAGAACATTTTTCCATCTGGCCCTTGTTATGTTGACGTCTCCCCCTCATGATTTGATTTCTCAGCAAGAAGACAGTTTTGTGGTGGGTACAGCCGAGGGCACGGTATTCCATTTTCAGCTGGTCTCCGTGACTTCCAACAGCAGTGAGAAGCAGTGGGTGCGGACAAAACCATTCCAGCATCACACTCATGATGTGCGCACTGTGGCCCACAGCCCGACAGCTCTGATATCAGGAGGTAGGTCCTCCCCCAGCCAGCTGCTCTTGACTCTGCCCAGCTCTGATTGTTTTCTCTTCATGAAGGATTTCTCTCATTGTGTGCCTTTGTTTCAGGCACTGACACCCATCTAGTTATTCGTCCTCTCATGGAGAAAGTGGAGGTGAAGAATTATGATGCTGCCCTTCGAAAGATCACTTTCCCCCATGTGAGTACCCCTCTCACCCTCAGCATCTCCCCATCCCTCTATCAGTCAGACTGAACACAGCTCACACTTCTTAAAGCTGTCTTCATTCCTCTCTGAGGCAAGCTTCCTCGAATACACTTGCTCTGTGTGTGTGCGTGTGCATGTGTGTGTGCGCGTGCGTGCGTGCGCGCATATATATATATACATATTGTGATAATGAGGTAGACCCAGTTTAGTTACTGGGGAGGTCTACTCAACTTGTGGGGATGATACCATTTACCTTGAAAGGAACACTACAAGCCTAGCTTCTCCACCTGAATGATAGAGCCTACCCTTAAAAACAAGCTAACAAAATTCCTATAAAGTACATACAGTTACTAGGGGTGATGTTTGCTTTTAAAACATACACAGTTTGGGGCTGGAGGAATAGGTCAGTGGTTAAGAGCACTTATCCCTCCTTCGTATGACGGCTCATCTGGCAGCTAGTAACTCTCTGTACCACCAGTTCAAGAAGAACTAATACTCTGTTCTGGCCTCCTCGGGCACTGCATGAATGTGATGCACGGACATTTCATGCAGGCAAAACACTCATACATATACATTTAAAAATATTTTTGAAAATTACCCACATATTTCATGTATGTGGTTTGATGAAGTCAGACATAGTCCTCATTCTTTCCCCTACCTCTCACTTTGTAGCACTGGTTGGCTTGGAACTCCCTGTGTGGACCAGACTAGTCTTGAACTCACTAGCCATCAGATGCCTCATTAGCTCTTGAATTGAATCATTTCTGTGCTACTGTTAGCCTACTTGGATCATTGTCTCTTCTCATGGATTCCTTTTCAGTGGCTTTTTAAATGATTTCCCTTTTTGTTTGTTGGTTTGTTGTTTCTGAGAAAGGGTTTCTCTATGTAACAGCGCTGGCTGTCCTGGAACTCGCTCTGTAGACCAGTCTGGCCCAGAACTCAGAGATCCACCTGCCTCTGCCTCCTAAGTGCTGGGGTTGAAGGTGTGCGCCACTGTTAGTTACTTTTATTAATGACTAGGTCATTCTGACCTGTTCTCCACTGGTCATTGTTAAACACCTTGTTCATTCCTCTGGCTTTCATTGCTATTGTTGTCTTCAACATAGATCCTAATTTCTTCATGTGGCTGTAGAAACCTGTGCTGATCTTGGACCGGCCCATCTCCCCCAGCCTTTCCATTCTGAAGTCTCTTTTCAAGTGCTTTTGCATTTGACCCATTCTGCATGCTCTTTCCTCCCTGAAACTTATTACCCTTCCTTCTCTGCTTGACTAATCTTTACCAGTGGGCCTCATCTGATCTGTCTGTTCTACAAGGATAGGTTAGGTGTCCTTTCCATTCATCTGTCTTATCCATGTTAAGTCTTGTGACATACTGTAACATGACTGCCTAGTCTGTGTCACTTCTTGAGAAGCATCGTGAGATGAGTGGCTATTTCAGTCACTGTTGTGTTCAAGAATTCTAGTACAGTGACTAGATTGTGGTAGCTATGACTTAGGCTATATCTATCAAATAAATGGATTTTTTTTTTTTTTTTTTTTTTGAGCCTGGGTCTCACTGTTGTAGCCCAGTCTATCTTGGAACCCACTATGTAGGCTAGCCTTGAACTCACAGAGATCCACCTGCCTCTGCCTCCCAGGGCTGGCCACCATGCCTGCTAAGTAAATGGGTTTCAGCAGTAGAGAAAGGATTGTGTTAGGATGCTGCTGTTGCCTCTGGAACTGAAGCAGCAGGTGACTAGGTTTACCGATTTATGAATTTTCAATTCTTGGATGCAGCGCCGTCTGATTTCCTGTTCAAAAAAAAGACAGCTGCTCCTCTTCCAGTTTGCTCATCACCTGGAACTTTGGAGACTAGGATCTACAGTTGCAACAGGTAAAGTCAGCAGAGGGTTTGCGTTCTCTTGGTGTTTTTGTTTTGTTTTTTGTTTTTAAACTTAGTTTTAAAAACTGGCAAAATTTTAAAAATAGAAAAAGGGGGGTGGATACCAAGATGGGCTGATGTAAACCTCAAAAGTAAAGTGCCTGCCTGGGAGCACAAGTCCCCAGGTTTGAGCTACAGTATCATCCAACACACCCACACAAAAGAAAACTGGAAGCTAGCCATAGTAGTATATGCCATTAATCCCAGCACATGGGAGGCGAAGACCTGAGCCAAGAAAAGAAAAGAAAACTGGAAAGAGAATGTAAACCATCACAATTACAGTTGAAATTCTGCCTGTAGAAAATAAGTCAGGCATGGTAGCAAATACTTGGAAATGGAAACAAGAGAATGAGAAGTTCAGGACCAGGTTAGCAGAGACAAGAGGATCCCTGGACTTACTGGCCAGCCCAGTCTAGCCTAATTGGTGAGCTCTTAGCTCGGCAAGTGACCCTGTCTCAGAAAATAAAGTGGAGCTGGCTGTGGTGGTATGAAGCTTTAGTCCCAGTGCCAGCACTCAGCAGGGAGGGGCAGGCAGATCTCTGATTTGGGCCACCTGGTCTACAGAGTTAGTTTCAGGCCAGCCAGGGCTACATAGTCAGACCCCCACGGGGGAAAAAATAAAGTGGAGAGCAATTGAAGAAACACCTAATGCTCACCTCTGACCTGCTCACAGAGATATACATACATATATTTAGAAGGATAGATTTTTTTTCCTGTGTCTGTGGGAAATTATGGTTTTCCTATATACAAGAAAAAAATTACTGAATGTTAAAGTGTTGTTTTGGTTTTCTGAAATAGGATCTCACTCTGCAGTTGATATTGGCCTTGAACTCACCAATTCTAAGTGATGAGATTCTAAACTATCTAAAAATCTTAACCAGATACCAATGTTGTTGTTGTTTTTTTTTGTTTGTTTTTTTTACTGTCCTAGAACTCAATGTGTAGACCAGGTTGGCCTGGAACTCACTATCTGCATAAACAACCATCACCTGGCCTTTGTTGTTGTTGTTTCTTAAGAGTTTAAGTTTTAGCCAGGCAGTGGTGGCGCATGTCTTTAATCCCAGCACTTGGGAGGCAGAACAGCCAGGGCTACACAGAAAAACCATGTCTCAACCCCCACTCCCAAAAAAGAGTTTAGGCGTCTGTAAGATGCATGTAAGAGGTAGTTGAGATGACACTTGTGGCCTGACTATATAAAAGCAGGCTACTGAGAATGAGAAGATGGAATGATGTGTAGTGGCGGTCCTGCGTGGCTCTGGAATGAGTCACCAGTTTAGGAAATGCTTGAATTCTCTTCTTTAGAATGTGTTAAGATCTGCCTCTGCCCACCTGCATGTCTGTGTGGTGAAGCTATGGCAGACTGTGGGCCTTAGAGCCGTGTTCCTTTGCTGTCCTTCACATAGCTCTCCAGATTGTGACTACGCACGTGGGTAATGTGGGTAAACCAGATCTGCCCCTGGGAGAAATCCTCTGTTACTCAGATTGACTTTCAAATGGAAAACTACACTTTCGATGAAAAAAAACTCAGGGAAGTTTCTGTTTTTAGGCAAGAATGGAGATACTCTCCCGCTCTCTAAAAATGCAGACCATCTACTGCACCTCAAGACAAAGGTAAGAAGGATCCTGTTCCCACCCAAGGTCCAGAGCACTTCTGCATTCTGAATCTGAGTGTCGCTCGGTGTTTATAAGTTAGCTATTGAGAATTTGGTAAGTGAGTGTAGGAAATGTATATTATAAACATACATGTACTTTTAATAATTAAGAGAGTGAAAGACTGTATAATCAAATTAAGCTTCAAGCTCACCCCATATCTTATTGTTCCACTGTTCAGAGATAAGCATTTCCACGGTTTCCTGTATATCCTCCAGAAAAACAAAAGAACTTATGCTCATTTGTATGTGTATGTTTCCTTTTTACATTAGCAACGTGCCATGTAAATTGCTTTGATCATTTTATCTTTAACAAAAATGTCTTTTAGCTGTTTGTGATAATCCTGACTATAATCCCAGTACTTGGGGCATGGAGGCAGGAAGTTTAGGAGTTCAAGGTCATTTGGTTAGTAGGGAATTTGAAACCACCTTGGGCTAAGTTAAATCCTGTCTCAAAAAAAAAAAATCTTTAAAAGAATAAAACTTTTGGTCATTTATGGTGACATGTGCCTGTAAGTTCCAACACTCAGGAGACTCAGAGAGGAGGCTTGCCCTGAGTCTGAAGTCAGCCATGGCTAGGCTATGTAGAGAGACCCTGCCACCCCTCCCCGCCAAAAAAGGACTTTGAAGAGGAGCTTCCTATGTCATCAGGATCAGCCTTGTAGTTCCAACCCCCACATCAACCTTGGTGCTAGGATTACAGATACGTATTCCATACCTGGCTTTATTTTTAACTCTATGTAAATATTACACTGCATTTTTTTCCTTCCCCTTCTCCAAATATTTTTCATTTTTTCTTAGAGATCTTTTGGTGGGGGGGGGCGGAGTTTCAGGACAGGGTTTCTTGTAGCCCTGGCTGTCCTTGAACTATGCTATGTAAACTAGGCTGGCCTTGAACTCAAAAATCCGCCTGCCTCTGCCACCTGAGTGCTAGGACTAAAGGTGTGCGCCACCAAGCTGAGCTCTTAAGAGGTCTTACTGTAGGTCAGCATGGACAGAACAGAAAATCAGCACTCCCAATCTTCTGTCCCCAGCATTTGCATTAATGCCTTCCTGCTCATCTTTCTCAGGTTGAGGTTTTCTAAGTTATCAAAGACCTAAGAAATTATAGTTATCTGCAGACCTGTGTTGGATTTGGAAATCAGAGTGCACCAGTGAGGTGTTAAGATTATGTGTAGAGCCGGGCGGTGGTGGCGCTCGCCTTTAATCCCAGCACTCGGGAGGCAGAGCCAGGCGGATCTCTGTGAGTTCGAGGCCAGCCTGGACTACCAAGTGAGTTCCAGGAAAGGCGCAAAGCTACACAGAGAAACCCTGTCTCGAAAAACCAAAAAAAAAAAAAAAAAAAAGATTATGTGTAGGCATTTGTGGAAATGTCAGAGCACCGAGAGCTTGAAGAGTCCTAGGAACCTGGTTTCAGGAAGCTTTGCCAGGCTTGATGACTCATTACTGTGAGCCCGGTTTGCTGTCTAATGTAAGGAAATTTGAGTGAGACTGTCTGAAAACAATTGATTTTTTTGTTTTGTTTTGGGCTTTTTTTGTTTTTGTTTTTTTGAGACAGGGTTTCTCTGTGTAGCTTTAGAGCATGTCCTGGAACTTACTATGTAGACCAGGCTGGCCTTGAACTCACAGAGATCCACCTGCCTCTGCCTCCTGAGTGCTGGGATTAAGGGCGTGCACCACCACCGCCCAGCTAACAGTTTTTTTGGTTTGTTGTTTTTTTTTTTCCCCACTCATGTTGCTTCCTCCAATTGCCAGGGCCCTGAGAACATTATCTGCAGTTGTGTGTCCCCGTGTGGAAGTTGGATAGCCTATTCTACAGCATCTCGGTTTTTTCTCTATCGATTGAAATATGAACGTGACAACATAAGCCTCCAAAGAGTAAGTGAGGGCAAAATGTGTTCCTGTAAAAGAAGAAACTTCCTTCATGTGTAATTTTGTTTAGCGTGGAAGTGAATTGGATAAGAACCCTTAGTGAGGGCTGGAGAGACGGCTCAGCAGTCAAGAGCACTGGCTGCTCTTCCGGAGGACCCGGGTTCAATTCCCAGCAGCCACGTGGCACCTCAGAACTGTCTGTAATCCAGCTCACAGTGATTTGATATCCTCATACCGACAGAAATGCAGGCAAAACACCAATGCACATAAAATAAAAATAAATTAATCATTTAAAAAAGAAGAATCCTTAGTAAAAGGTTAGGTGGTCATAGCTGTTACAGAGCAATCTTTTAGGGACCTGTTGCTAAGTCTGACAACCTGAGTTCTATCACCAGGACCCACATGGTAGAGGAGAGACTCCCACAAGTTAACCTCTGACCTCTATGTACATGCACACACACATACTTTATTTAAACGTTTTATTTACTTATGTGTATTAATGTTTTGCATGTATGCATACGTCTGTTCACCATGGGTGTGTCTGGTGCTTACAGAGGCCAGAAGTGGGCAGGTCCTCTGGGCCTGGAGTTACAGGTGATTGTAAGCTGCCATATTGGTGCTGGGAATCAAACCCTTGTCTTGTCTTCTGGAGAGCAGCAGTGCTCTTAACCACTGAGCCATCTCTCAACCCCTACACACAATTTTTTTCTTTGTTTGTTTTGTTTTTAAATCTTTTTGTTTTGTTTTTTTAAGATAGGGTTTCTCTGTATAACCCTAGCTGCCCCTGAACTTACTCTGTAGACCAGGCTGGCCTCGAACTCACAGAGATCCACCTGTCTCTGCCACTCCAGTGCTGGGATTAAAGGCGTGCGCCATCACCCGGCTTTGCTGTTATGTTTTTTTTTCTTTTCTTTTTTTAATTAATTTATTATGTACAGTGTTCTGTCTGCGTGTTTGTCTATACACCAGAAGAGGGTGTCAGATCTCATTATACATGATTGTGAGCCACCATGTAGTTCCTGGGAATTGAACTCAGGACCTCTGGGAGAGCAGCCAGTGCTCTTAACCTCTGAGCCATCTCTCCAGCCCTCAACTTTGTTTTTAAATCTTATAGAAGACTCTAGGTTCAGTCTTCAGCACTACCACTGCAATGCTAAGTATTTGGGGGTTTTTTGCTATTATTTTGTTTAATTTTTATACATTTTTTTATTAAAACAGAATTACATTTCTTTCCTCCCTCCATTCCCTCAGTCCTCCTCCCTCTAACCCTTCTCATACCTCCTCCACTCTCAAATAGGTAGCCTCTTTTTCTTTTATTATTGGGTGTGTGTATATGCACAAATATATAAACATAGCCTGTTGAGTCTGGTTTTGTTCTTAGTGTGTGTATGATCTTAGGGCTGATGTATTTATTAAATACATAAAAAGAAAAAGAAATAAAGAAACATTCCTAGCAAGAATGGTATTTTATTCCCATTTTAAGTTATTTCCAAGGCAGAGAATTGAGCAGTTGCCGTCTGGATGAAGAGACTAGATAGGTTATAGGAAGCATGGCAGTGTTCCAGGCCCTCTATGGGTCCTTGCCTGGAAGTTCCAAGAGTTAGTCTAACTTAAGCTGGCTGTGTCGGTTGTGGTGTGCTGCTTTCTCTCACTGCCTTTCACTGTTGATTTACCCAAAGGTTTCCAAAATGCCAGCATTCCTTCGCTCAGCCCTCCATATTTTGTTTTCTGAAGATTCAGCAAAGCTCTTTGTGGCATCCAGTCAAGGGTCTCTGCATGTCATCCGTCTGCTGGAAGGAAGCTTCAAGCACCTGCATACTTTCCAGCCTCAATCAGGTGGGATTTCTGACTGAACCAGGGATTCTCAGTGTCTCTGGTGACTTTTCCTCGGTAGACCTCAGTGCCGGCCGGGTGCCTGCTGCTCTTCTCACCTGGCAGATTCTCTCGCTCACATGTTTGCCATTTCAAGTAGGAGGAGATATCTGGCAGAAGACTCTCGATGAGGTCTGAAATGTTCCTTACACCTACTCCTTTCTCGCTAGGTTTTTGATTCCTTATTTGGGCCAGAGAAGTTTCATCATCCTTAGTTTTGTTAGCAGAGTTGGGGAGAAAGTAAAAGTCAACTGCAGTCCTGACATCTAATAGCTCCCCTTAGTGTTTTGGTGTTTTCTGGTGTATCTGTGTAGAGATTTTGGGAACACGCTACTTTTTTGTTGTTGTTTATTTCTATGAAATGTTTATATAAGATGAAAATACTGTTATACATACAGTTTTGGGGGGGTCATCTGTGCTTGTGACTGTGTTTCCTGCTCCGTGAGAACATAACATTGCCTCAGTAGGTGACTATATATACTAGCTAATGCTGAGTTAACTGTTGACTTCAACTTCTCCTCCAGTTTACATTGGTAGTTGGATACATTCCATGATCCTGTCCCTTGTCCCTTGCACTGGCATTTAGCTACTTCATTGCCATTTTAGACTCCCATCAGCCCGGGTTGTAAACGGTTAACATTAACTCATTGAAAAGCTGCTTCATGCCAGGCGTGGTGGCGCATAACTTTAGTCCCAGGACTCGGGAGGCATAGGCAAACGAGTCTCTGTGAGTTTGAGGCCAGCCTGGTTTAAAGCATGACTTCCATAATAGCCAGAGCTACATAGAGAGAGAGATCCTGTCTCATACCCCCACTGCACACAGACACACACACACACACAAAAAGGAGAAATAAAGAAAAGCTGCTTCAGAAGCATTCAGAAGAGGCCTACCACTTAGGAGTCAGATGTTCTAACCCGACAGTATTTTTTATTGTCAATCTTAGACTATCTTCCCTTACCATCTTTATCTATCCTTCAACAGACGGTTTATGACTGTTGTAAAGCTCTTTTTATTATTTGGGATTGTTAAATGCAGCACATATTTTAGCATATAATGTTGATGGCTGATTTTTATTCCACATGTTCTTGTTGCAAATTGATTCAAAACCCTTTGACAGAGGTAGCTCATCTCTGCCCCGTAGTGTTAAACAGACAACCGGCACTCAGTAAATTAAGTCTGTGCTTCAAGTCTGTTGCACTTGCTGTGTCCATAACTAATTTGAAAACATTAAGTAGGAAAAGGTAGTTTGAAATAATTAGCTTAATGTATGGTTTCAGTGATTTACTCAGGTTTGAACCAGTAATACCTCTAGTTTGATCTTTCTGGCCTCTCTTCACATGAGGGACAATAGTTTTTATATTTATTTATAATATACTTATTTGCACCATGTCTCATAATGTAGACCTAACTGCCCTTAAAATTGCTATATAGACCATGCTGGCCTTGAATTCATAGTCTCTGCCTCCTGAGTCCTAGGATTAAATACTTGTGCACCATGCCTAACAATAGCTAATTAAATTTAAAAATTGGAAAAAGCATAGCTACCTAACGTTTGGGAGGCTGAGGCACATGGATCCTAGGTTTAAAGCTGTCTTGTGCTACAAAAGTAATTTCCTGTCTCCAAAAAAAATTTAGGCCAGGCGGTGGTGGCACACGCCTTTAGTCCCAGCACTTGGGAGACAGGGGCAGCAGGATCTCTTTGAGTTCGAGGCCAGCCTGGTCTACAAAGTAAGTTCCAGGACAGACTCCAAAGCTACACAGAGAAACCCTGTCTTGAAAAAAACAAAACAAAACTTAAAAATAGGTTAGCATTTAGAAGTAATTTGTAAAACTCCAGTAAGGTCTCCTCTAAATGACTTATAGCCGTGAGGGTCTCATTGGTTTCTGCATGATCTCCAGGGTAGGGCAGGCCCTGCAGCCTAATTCAAGAACTTGTTTCTTCTGTCCTCGCAGGGACAGTGGAGGCCATGTGTCTTTTGGCAGTCAGTCCAGATGGGAATTGGCTAGCTGCATCAGGTACCAGTGCTGGAGTCCACGTATACGACCTGAACCATCTAAAGGTGAGCATCAGATTTCATAGCAGCAGTTTGAGTCATACAGGAAGGAGGCTCCTAGTCATGTTAAGATTCCAGGCCGATTGGAGTGACCTGGAAATTTACTAGACTTTTTTTTTTTAAGCAAGAATTTTTCCTGCTTTAAATTTCTGTTTTAGAATTCTTTAGAGCCTCAAAGCTGTACTAATATAATATTAAAATCACAAAATATTAAAAAATTAAAAGAATGGTATAATACTCAAAATTAGGGATTTGTGAGTGATGAACCCATTTTGTGGCTAGGGATATAGCTCAGTGGTAGCTCATTGCCTAGCATTCATGGTACCCTAAGGTCAGTTCCCAGTACCACAAAGCAGACAAAATGATAAAAAAGACAAAAATACACAGGTGTCTCTGCTTTGAGGAGGGAGGGAAAATTCTGATACATAGGTATCGAGCTGGAGATCATACCAGGTTTCCTTCCATCACTTGCCTTATAAATCAGTGTGGTTTTAAATTAGATAGGAGGAAATAAGAGCGTTGTTGGGGAACCCTTCTGACCGATGGGTAATAATACTGCCAGCTGTATGTTGGTTGAGTCTGTTGATGGTTTTAATGAGGCGCTGCAATGTGTGAAAAAGGCCACGAGGCACGACAAAACCCACTATCAGAGTTTTATTAGGAGAAGGGAGGGACAGGAGAGGGTGTGATTAGGCCTGTGGAAGTCATGTGCAGGGGTGGGGAGAGGAGGAGGGAGGCGTCTGGGATCCTCTTCTTATGGATTCCCCTGCACATGTGCATATGGGTTTATGGAGCTGCACCACTCATGCTCATAGATTGAGTGATCACGCTGCGTGCAAGGCCCCTCACTTGGCTACTGAACTGTGCATGTGTGGTCATGTAGCTGGGGGAGTGGCCAGGAATTCCAACATCTGTCCCCAGCACCGAAAAAAGAATGTTTCTGTGTAGTGCCCACATGCCTTAGAGTTGAACCCAAACATCCGTTCTTAGGCAATCATTTTTTTAGGCCCGGTGTAGAGCTTTGTGTTCTCAGTACAGTGGTATATTTGAGTGATTCATATTGACACATTTACTCAGAGAAAACTGCTCTTGGGTTTTCTGGTAATGCTCCATTTTGTAAGCAGTTAAGCATAATTAGTTCGTTTGTTTCTTTGAGAAAGGGTCTTACTGGCCTGGAACTCACTATGTAGTACAGGCTGACCTCAAACTCAAAGATCCGCCTGCCTCTGCCTTCAGAGTAGGAGCATTAAAGGCATGCACCACCACACCCAGACATTTAATTTCTTTTCTTTTCTTTTTTTTTTTTTTTTTTTAATGAAATTAATGTTCTTTGTTGTTGGAATGCCTGAACTTCCATAGAATGCTTTTGAATTCCAAAGAACCTTATTTTAAACTGAGTAGGCTTAGTAGTAGTAGAGCACATGTTAAGAATATTCAAAGCCCAGTAATCACTGACATCTAGTTTTCTTTGTTTTGTTTTTGTGTGTGTGTGTGTGTGTCTGTGTGTCTGTGTGTGTGGTGGTGGTGGTTTTTGAGGTAGGTTCTCACGGTGTAGACCTGGGACTGGCAGAGCCTGCCCTGTCCCTGGAGTGCTGCGATTGAAGTTGTCCAGCCCGTCTAACCTTTCTTGAGGGGAGATGGCTATAGAGTTGTCCCTTGTCTTTTCCCCCTAGCCTCACTGCACAGTGCCTGCTTACAACTTCCCAGTGACTGCTCTGGCCATCGCCCCCGGTACCAACAACCTTGTCATTGCTCATTCTGACCAACAGGTAAGAGATTCTAGTGCTTTCCAGGTCCCTTCTGCTAGATAGTAACCTGGAGCCTGAGATGATGGACAGTTTAGAGGAATTCTCCCTTGAAGATGTTGGAGGATACATAGGCAGGTTTGGTTTGTGCAAGTGAAGCTTTCATATGTGGCCTGTGCCCACCACAGGTCCACAGTATCCATTGGTTTGATGGGGCACAGTTTACAATGCAGCTCTAGAGCTAAGAAGTACAAAGGGATGGAAGAATTTTGAAGCACTCTGCTAATCCCAGCCGCTGCCGCCACCACTACTACAGCCTTGGCTGTCCTGGAACTAACTCTGTAGACCAGGCTGGCCTTGAACAAAGACGTCTGCCTGCCTCTGCCTCCTGAGTGCTGGGACTAAAGGTATTTGCCACTACCACCTGGCTACACTCGGCTAATTTAAACTAGAGATGACATGGGCCCGGGTATTAAACTAAAAATGAAATACAATAAAATTTTGAAAACAACCTAAAAATGTGTGGCTTGCTTTCATGAGGAAATTAGGCCTTACTAAAATTTAGGTATCTAATCTCAGCCAAATGAGAGCTAACTCCACAGCATTTTTTATGCCAAATTGTAAAGAGGTAGTCTTTAGAAACTTACATTATGAACTCATCAATGCTTGTATATCCTCATCTGTAAAATGGAGATGATGACATCAACTACACCCCACTGAGCTGTTGGAAAGATTCTAGATGTCTGGGAAGCACATTTGTTTAGATTGCTAAGCAAATGATGCTTACTGTTTTGAACAGTTTTTACACTCTCATGCACACACACACAGTATCCCAAAAATGCTCTCTCACTTTCATGGGTTTTCATTCTTGAACAAGATTATTCAAAGGTGTTACCTTAAGTGTCTTTGTCATTGAAACTGGTGCCCCCTGAATTTAATGGCAGTGACCTAAATCCCGTGGTGTGGGATATTGAGACAGGAGGATCACAAGTTTCAGGCCAGCCAGAACTGAAATGTAAAGCTTATTTTAGGTGGTGGTGAAATGTAATGCTAAGCTGTGCAGTGGTGCACGCCTTTAATCCCAGCACTCGGGAGGCAGGGGCAGGAGGTGGATCTCTGTGAGCTCGAGGCCAGCCTGGTCTACAAATCGAGTTCCAGGACAGCCAAGACTACACAGAGAAACCCTGTCTTGAAAAACAACAACAACGCCGGGCGGTGGTGGCACACGCCTTTAATCCCAGCACTCTGGAGGCAGAGGCAGGCGGATCTCTGTGAGTTCGAGGATAGCCTGGGCTACAGAGCAAGTTCTAGGACAGGCTCCAAAGCTACACAGAGAAACCCTGCCTCGAAAAACCAAAAAAAGAAAAAGAAAACAACAACAACAAAAATGTAATGCTAAATATGGTGCCTCAAGGTTTGCTACTGTTTGTGGTTAGGAAAAGATAAAACCCAGAAGGAATAGGAGCCTCTGAACTCCATGGGTACACACGTCCACTTGCTTGGTGTTGTGTTCTTCAGGTTTTTGAGTTCAGCATCCCAGACAAGCAGTATACAGAGTGGAGCCGAAATGTTCAGAAGCAGGGATTTCACCAGCTATGGCTCCAAAGGGATACTCCCATCACACACATCAGCTTTCATCCCAAGAGACCGATGCACATTCTCCTCCACGATGCCTACATGTTCTGCATCATTGACAAGTCCTTGGTGAGTTCTGTGATTTCTTTACTTAGGAATCTTGTGTGTATGTGTATATGCATCCCAACATTGATGTTGGGAACAGAATGCACATCCTCTGCAAATGCTCTTAACTGCTAGGCTGTCTTTTCCAATCCCGTTTTGTTTTGGGTTATTTGAGACAGGATGTTGTTATGTAGCCTGGCTAGCCTGACATTACATTCGCAGCAATCCTTCTGCCTCTACTTCCTGAGTGCTACTGGAGTTAGTTACCACATCCTGCTTTTACTTATGAATTTTTAAGTATAAATAATGACTGATTAGATAAAGGAAGGAACCTCAGAATAAAAATTGCTAGTATGTACTTCAGAAGATAGGTGCTTTTGTTTGGCACTCTCCCTAATTTGTAGTCCTACTGTCAAGTAAGGGCTAGCCTTTGTGGACTAGTTTTTGCAGCTGTGATCAGTTCTCTACCTGGCTATTCAGCACATAACCCTAAGTAGAAAAGTGATTAAGTTGGTATTCAGAAGATGTCCCTCGTCAGGGAATACCTTTGAGCTGGCTTTTAACTTTCATTCTTGGGTTACTGAGTAAAGTAGCTTCATTAAAGGAGACACCCACGGATATTTTGGCCACCCTGTCCCTTAACTGAAGACACTTTACGAAGTTGATCTTTGTGTTTTGAGAGAAGTCTAGTGAGGAAAATTCCATTGTCAGTGACTGTTATTTAGGTAGGGACACAACTGTTTTCTTCAGTTTGAGATACAAGCTTCTGTTTGATTCTTCCCAAATTTTATGCGTGTCTTTTCTGGGTAGGGGCTTTCTTTCCTAGGAGGCCTGTGGACCACAGCCATGGCTGTACTGCACTCTGGGTTTCAGTTATACCCAACACCAGCTGTTCTGTGGATCTGTGAGGGTGGGGGTGGAACATGCGTGGGTAAGGCAGCAGATGGCTCTAAAGGAGGTGTGCACAGGGATGTGTCACTGAATCTCATCTCCTGGCTCCTGGGTCCTGGAATGTGGGAAGCAGAGCTGGCTGGCAAGTGACTTCTGTGAGATGAGTGGTACAGGAAGGGCCCCCTCCCACTCACTCGTCTCTCTGTAACTCAGCCCAGAAGGCTTTCTCCCAAGTGCTGATGATAAGTCCCTCATGTCCTTGTACTAAGTAGAGCTAGTTCCCAAGGAAGTGAGAGGTGAAGTGTATCGTTTATTTGGCCATCTCTTGAAGTGTCAGTGACATCAGTGGGGGTGGTTTATGTTATTTTCCCTGGGGGAGAGAGAACCTTAGCCACTTGGCCAGTGTGTTAGAGATGGCCATGAGGGGGAGGTGTAGAAAGTACAGTGCCTGTGTGGGCTGAGATCCTGCACATGCCCATTTGTTCTTTTCTTACAAAGTATTACTGACAAGACTGACCAAAGGCTTGTGTGTCTTTAATCTTGCCATGGAATATGAAGCCCTTTCTTGCTTCATCCTGGCCATGAAGGCCCCGTTTTTTGCCTAAGACATTTTTACAGGACCTTAGGTATATTGATACCTAAGATAGGTATACAGATGAAATATTACCAACAATAAATGTATGTGTGTACCTGCAAGAGTTTACATGCCTGTGGACACCAGAAGAAGATAGCAGATTTCCTAGAATTGGAGTTACAGGCAGTTATGAGCCACCTGGTGGGGTGCTGGGAACTGAACCTGGGTCCTATGCAATAGTGGTAAGCAGCCGGGCGGTAGTGGCACACACCTTTAATACACCTTTAATCCCAGCACTCACTCAGGAGGCAGAGGCAGGTGGATCTTTGTGAGTTGGAGGCCAGATTAGTCTACAGAGTGAGTTCCAGGACAGTCAGGACTGTTACACAGAGAAACCCTGTCTTGGGAGGGGGGGGAAAAAACGGTTTTTTGGGGGGGTTGGGGATTTAACTCAGTGGTAGAGTGCTTGCCTAGCAAGTGCAAGGCCCTGGGTTCGGTCCTCGGCTCCAGAGGGGGAAAACAAACAAACAAACAAAAACGTTTTTGGCAATGGCTGGAGTGATGGCTTGGTAAATAATAATTAAACTTTTTTAAAGGTGTGTGTGTGTGTGTGTGTGTGTGTGTGTGTGTGTGTGTGTGTAGTTTTTGGTTTTTTTGTTGTTGATTTTTGAGACAGGGTTTCTTTATAGCCCTGTCTGTCCTGGAACTCAATCCGTAGACCAGGCTGGCCTCGAACTCAGAGATCCATCCACCTGCCTCTGCCTCCCAAGTGCTGGGATTAAAGGCGTGCACCACCACCACACGGAAAAACTTTTTCTTTATACATGTAATTTTCCATTTATTAAAGACTAAAGTAGAGGGGCTATTGTTCCCAGCACCCATGTGATGGTTTATAATTATCTTTAACTTTAGCACCAGGCACACACATGGTACAAATACATACATGTAAGCATGCCAGAAGAGGGCACCAGATCTCATAGATGGTTGTGAGCCACCATGTTGTTGCTGGGAATTGAACTTAGGTCCTCTGGAAGAACAGCCAATGCTCTTAACCACTGAGCCATCTCTCCAGCCCCAGAAAAACATTATTACACATAAATCTGTTTTTAAAAGTGGGCTGGTGAGGGGCTGGAGAGATGGCTCAAGTGGTTAAGAACACTGACTGCTCTTCCAGAGGACCCAGGTTCAGTTCCCAGCACCCACATGGCAGCTAATAACTGTAACTGGAAGATCTGACACCTTCACACAGACATCCATGCAGTCAGAACACCAATGCACATAAAATAAATAAGTTGTTGTTGTTGTTTTTCAAGACAGGGTTTCTCTGTGTAGTTTTGGTGCCTGTCCTGGATCTCACTCTGTAGACCAGGCTGGCCTCAAACTCACAGAGATCCATCTGGCTCTGTCTCCCAAGTGCTTGGATTAAAGGCATGCACCACCACTGCCCGGCTATAAATTATTTTAAAAAAAGAAATTTTTTTTTTTTAAAGTGGGCTGGTGAGGAGGCCTTTTGGATAATGGTACTTGCCTCCAAACCTAACAACCTTAGTTTGACCCCTTGAACCCAAATGGAGGAAAGAGAGAATTGACATGCTCCTATATTCGGTTTCTATGACACTGCCATGGGATAGTGACCCATAGTTGAAGAACCTGGAGGTCTTAGACAGGCACCGTTATGCATATCTGTAACTCTAGCACTCTTGAGGATCAGGAGAACTACAGTGATACCTTGTCCTCAAACCAAAGCAAACAAAGAATGGATATGAGCTGGGTCCATAAAGGGCAATGCAAGTAACTTCACTGTTTTGTTTTTATGGTGCTCGGGATCAAACCCCAGGTCTTAAAATGCTAGACAATAAAGTAGTAGTTGAAATGGTATGTCTTGTTGGACCTAGTGGTTCAGGCCTGTAATCTCAGTCACACAGAAGACTGGAGCAGAAGCAACGCAAATTCAAGGGCTGAGAGTGAATTCATGGCCAGCCTGGGCAACCTAGTGAAACTCTCAAGAAGTTCTGAAAAACTAAAAGATTGGAGACATCTTTCAGAGTATGCCTGTGTGTGAGTCCCTAGGCTTGGTCCCTTACACTACCCCAGTAAATAAATAATATATCTTTGTCTTTTTAGCCACTTCCAAATGACAAAGCCGTGCTCTATAATCCACTTCCTCCCAAAAATGAATCAGATGTCTTCCTGAGGCGCACGGCCCATGCATTTAAGATTTCTAAGAAATATAAGGTAAAAACCTCTATTTGTATCCTGGATGGTTGTTTCCCTGTGGTGTTGTCAAAATGTAATAACTAACAGTTGGAAGTCTAGTGTATCTTCCTTTTGCATGTAGAGACCCTGACTTGGGGGAGACTAGTGACCTTGAAGTTATCTCTATGTGTACCTCTGTGTTTCGTTGTTTTTGACTCAGTGGCAGGTAAATCATACTACCCTATGTGAGAGAAATTTATAGTAATCTTGGTGCTCATGTGGGGTCTTTGTTAGTATGAATATTCTTCTCAACTTCTCATTAAAGAATGTTTTGAGAAATAAAAGTAATGGAAGATATTGAACTTATATGATTTTCTTTTTTCTGACTAATCTTCTCACCATCTACAAAACCAGTTGACTATTTGCTACCGCAGCTGTCTGGCCTACCTCAAGTTCCCCGGTCACACTCCTTATGAGCCAGCTCCACTCTGGAGTCCTCGGGCAGGGAAGGTTGTCAGGGATTTTTGTCCTCTGAGTCTTGGCTGACGCCCTAGTCAGTGTATTGAGAGTGGTGGAGAATGACTCCTGGTGATGTCACTGTCCTCTCTCTGCAGCCCTTACTCTTCATGGATCTTTTGGATGAAAGGACACTTGTGGCAGTAGAACGACCTCTGGACGACATCATTGCTCAGCTCCCACCCCCCATCAAAAAGAAGAAATTTGGAACTTGAAAACAGGGCACTGTGTCCTTCCTTGAACTGTCTGTCCTGGTTTTTGTTGATGTTGTTTGTTTGTTTCTCCAGAATCATGGTAATAAAACAAAGTTATTCTTTAAGACTAGTCACTATAAACATTTTCCAAAATAATGGACAGGAATATCCTTTCATTGAGTGAAACGGAATGGAAGGTCACTATAAATCTCCAAAGTAGGTCCAGCAGCATGACTCTGGGTAAAAGCACTTGCCACTCAAGCCTGATATCAGCACTTGATCCCCAGAACCCATGGTTGAAGGAAAGAACCTTCTCTGAAAAGTTATCCTCTGACTTTTGATGTGTGCTATACACAAGCACACAATAGTAATGAACTAGAACTCCAAGGTATTTGTAGCTGCAGTAATGAGCTGAACTCATACTGCCCTTTTGGAATCTTGTTTGTTCTTGGACTATAGTCTCAGGAAAGAAGATAGTCCAGGCTCTCTGTTCTCTTGTCTGTTCTGAAGTATCAAAGAGCTGGGGCGTCATTGTCTACTAATCTGTAGCCTCCCAACATTACCCTGGAGGGTGCTACCAATAGCCATAATTCACTCATAGTTCAAGGAAGAATTTCAGCTGCAGCATCATAAGCAAGTACTCCATCTGAAAAGTAGATGCGTGTGGCAATCAGAGAGCTGGGAATAGACAGGTAGACTACATGTATGGCATGTACAAGGCCAGGTTCAATCCTTCTGCCGGACATGTGCCAGCTCTGGAGGGGAAGAAAGCACTGGGCAGGGAGTTTGCTGGAGAGGAGGAATCGGGGTGGGGACCAGAGAGGCAGCCTAGTGTGTATGTCACCCTTTCTGCTGTATCTGCTCTGACACTGTTATTCCCAGGGGTGTTCTCAAATAACTAGTTTTGAATATGATCTTTAAATTAGAACGTGAAAAGCAGTAGTTAACCTGAACCAAGCAGATAGATTTCTTTATCATCTCAGTGGTTGTATTCTGTTGCATGCTCTGGAAACCCAGTATGTGGAGTTTTGTGTGGTTAGGAAAGGAGGGAGGGGTGAGGATGTGGGTTCTGACAGCATCATGTAAAGTGCTGGGGGAAAGCATTTGCTACAATGAACCCCACTCTAGTCTGGAAAGAAAAAAGTGAGAATTTAAGGCAGATCTGTGGGGAACAGTTGAACAGTGGTTGGCAGAGCTCACTTACAGTGGACAGTGTGTCTGGGGTTTGATGCAGTGAGAATTTAAGGCAGATCTGTGGGGAACAGTTGAACAGTGGTTGGCAGAGCTCACTTACAGTGGACAGTGTGTCTCGGGTTTGATGCAGTGAGGTTTACAGTAGTCACCAATTTCTGCTTTGCCGGTTTCGCTTTTACAGTGGCAGGAGTAGCTTAAGCACAGTTGCAACTTCACGTTTAAGTCTGTTTCTTCTTGAGTGAGTTTCCTTCTGTAAAAGGCACTTGCCCAGTGTGTATTACTGCTGGTCTTCAGCAGAGCAATCTGATCCTGGCCTCCCTAGAAACAGGTTTTTGAAACATGGTGGGGCACGCCTATGAGTCCTGGCACTTGGGAAGCAGAGGCAGGAAGAGTGCAAATTCAAGGCTAACCCAGGCTGCAGGGTGAGCTCCTGTCCCGTGAAACAAGAGATACATGGGTATTCCAGGCTAACCAGGCTTTGTAGGGAGACACTGTCCCCGTCCTCCCCAAAAAATGTGGTTAAGGTCAAAGTTCAAGGCTGACTGTAGTGGCACATGGCCTTAACTGGAGGCAGAGACAGATGGATCTTTGAGTTTGAGGCTAGCCTGGTCTACAGAGTAAGTTCCAGGACAACCAAGGATACACAGAGAAATCCTGTCTCAAAAAGCAAGAAAGACCAAAGTTGAAGTTACTAGTCTGCACTGAATGTGAGCAGTGTCAGCCTAGGATGCCACAAGACTGACTTCACTTGGTTCTCGCTGGCTGGAGAGCTGTAAAGTTGAGGAGTCCTTGTTAACTGGATTAGTTTATGACTCTATTTACTTCACTGTTCTTGTGCTGGGGATGGAACCTAGAGCCTGAACAGCTCTATGTAGTTAAGTGCTGTGCCACCGAGCTCTACCACCAGCCCACCTGACTGTGACTTGAAACCTCTCAGATTGTGGAGGCTATGTTTCTGACAGAGGGCTCAGAGTGAGGTAATACTTCTGAAGCTGTCAAGCATTCCTTTGCAAGGTTTCCAGCCAGCGATTTGGACTTCCATAAATGGTATGGGAAATAAGAGCTTTAGGCCTTGAAAATCTTCCTAAGTAGAAAACTGGATACAAACACATGAAGCCCAAACGGATTGGGGCAAGTCAGAGAAATTAGGGGAAGGGAAGATAAACCAGTGTTAAATAACATTTCGGGGCATATTTCCCGCATGGGTTTTGTGTAGCCTGCTGCTAGAGGAGTTCACCTTTGACATCATTTCTAACTTGGTGCTTTTACTTGAGTTCTACAGAACAATTTTGACTAGAGACTGGCCTAGACATGGTCTTTTTTGCCAACACTACTCAGAAGGTTTAATAACTCATTTCTCCCATGTAATGGCAGGTAATATGATCCCTTTGCCATGGAAATACCAAAACTTAGACTAAAAATAACTAAAACTTTGGAATACTGAAAGTTAGAAACCATCCAGTTCTGGGGTTTTAGGAAGCATATTTTTTAGCATCAAAACTTTGTTCAGGCCAGGCGTGGTGGTCCACCTGAAGGGTAGAAAAAGGAAGATGGGGGGTTCAAGGCCAGCTTCTGCTATGTACTGAATTTGAGGCCTGCTTTTGAACTCCTAGAGATCTGCCTGTTTCTGCCATCTGAGTGTTAGGATTTTTTTTTTCTTTAGTGTGTAGGGGGGTACACATCATATAGATGATCCCCCAAAGAGACCCATGATCCTATATTGTTTTTTATAAGTGCTTAAAAACCTAAAAACCTAATAAATTTTATATTTATTTTACCTGTATGTCTGCACCACATGCGTGCTCAGTGCCCATGGAGGCCAGAAGAGGGTGTTGGATCCCCTGGAACTAGAGTTCCAAGCAGCTATGCCCTGCCATGTGGGTGCTGAGAGTTGAACCGGGGTCTTTCGGAAGACCAGTTGGTACCCTTAATTCTCTCTAGCCCCATGATCCTGTTTTAATCTTACTTTCCTATGATGCCATTCTATTTGCTTTGACAAATACCTTGGAAAAACAACCTAAAGGAGGAAAGATTTCTTGTGGCCCATACTGTTCAGTCCTTGGTCATCTGACTCCACTACGGGGGTGAGGGTGGGGGGTGGGTGGGAGGGGGGTGGGCCGGCGCGCGCCGGGGGAGGGGGGGTGTAGGGGGGAGGTTGTGGTGAGGCAGAACATAATGCAGGCAAGGGTGGGTTTGTGAGCAAACATGTTCACTTTACCATGACCGGGAAGCAGAAGACAGGAAGAAAGTCAAGTATGTCTTTCCAAGTCACACCCCAGTGACCTGCTTCCATCCCAGCTCACTGAAGAACTTGGCAGTCTCATGATCCCATCACCCCCTAACAGCACCACCAGTTGGGGACCATTCCTCTAACACATGAACTCATGTGGGGTGTACTTAACATACAAACCATAACTCCCAACAGCACTAACAGACACCACAGGCACCACTGGGTGTGGTGGCACGTTTCTGTACTTATAATCCCAGTACTCGGGAGCTGAAGATGAGTTCAAAGTCATTCTCAGCATAATGGCAAGTTCAAAGCCAGCCAGGAATACTGAGAACCCTATTTTTAAAACACTTTGGCACTAGCAAGATGGCTCAGTGGGTACAGGTGCCGACAGTCTGGATGACATGAGTTCAATCCCTATGATGGGAGGAGAGAACAAACTCTCATGTGTTGTCTCTGACTTCCACATGCCTGGTGTGGTATGTATATGACTCCCCACGTAAATAAGTAAAAATCTGAAGTTGTAAAAAAAAAAAAAAAATCCAGTCGAGTGACTCACACGTGTGAAAACAGAGGCAAAGTATCATCACCACAAGTTCAAGGCCTGGAGGGGCTACATAGTGAGTGCTAAATACATAGCTGGATTCTGGAGGTTTTTGTTGAGTTTTTTTGTTTTGTTGTTTTGAGATAGGTGCTCACTATGTAGACCAGGCTGGCCTCAAACTTACTGAGATTCCCCTGCCTCTCAGGTGCTGAGATTAAAGGCGTGTGTCACTATGCCCTCCCGGTTTTGATTTGGGGGCTTGTTTTTTGTTTGTGTTTTAACAACAACAAAATAGGCTGACAAGATAGCTCAAGAGCCAGGTGGTGGTAAAGAATCATTTTAATCCCCCGCAGAGGCAGGCAGATCTCTGTGAGGTCAAGGCCAGCCTGGTTTACAGAGCCAGTTCTGGGACAGCCAAGGCTACACAAAGAAACCCTGTCTTGAAAAAAACAACAAAATGCTCCAGAGGTAAAATAAATAAAGCATTCATGTTGATTCAGTGGCTCCTGGGGAAATGAGAACTTACTAAGTCTACAGGCTGCAGAGTGGTGTGTGAGACACTGAAAACTTAGAGCTGATGAGGACCAGGAGAGTGGACATTTATTTTTAGATCTTATTTGAATTTCATGGCAAATTATGTAATTTCCATAATTGTCAATAAAAAGCACTGGTGATTTTCCATAACTAAGTGGATTCAACGAAACTAAATTGCTTAGCCTGTCCTTGCTAATATTTTCCTATAAAGCAAGTCACACAGTTACAAAACTGTCCCCAGCTGCTTCCCATTAGGAATGTGGTTAGCAGATGTGGGTTTTCATAGTCCTAATGCAGGAGATAGTTAATCCATTTTTGTGGGTTTCAGATGGGTAGTGATTTATCTTGGTGGGATGGATCTTAAAAAAATGTGTCTGCATTGGCTGAAGTGTATTTTCTCTTAGTGTGTTTGTATTGGAGAAGAAATATATTGTAGAATATTTCTAACAAAGGGCAAAGTAAAACTACCTTAAATGGGACACTGGCCTCTTGTGAGGAACAGTTATCCGTGGTGGATGTTGGGATGGTAATATTACAAGCTCATTTCTCCCTTGGTGTCTTCCTTGGTAAGACTTAGGTTACTTTTGTGTGGCTTTTGCTTTTGTTCCCCCCACTTGGGGGAAGTGACCTTCAGGCTTGCTAAAAAGCTGCCATTTAGCCTGGGGCCCTCCTTTCTGATGAAATTCCACAACACTCGAGCCTTGGAAGCAGCCCCAGATCCACTTATTCTCTTCTTTGACGGCTCTTGGCAATGTGTGTTTCCTTCCAGCCAAAGTGTAGCTTTATACCAGATCTGTTTGTCACCAAAATTAATTTGGCCATTTGTCCTTTATGCCTAGAATCAAACGGTGTTATGGCAGACTCCTTCCTAAAGAAAGCGGAGACTCTGGGCTGGAGAGTTTCCACCACAGGTTTTATTGTTTGCCATTGCTGAAGGCCAACAGCTCACACTAGCTGGTGCTTTTTAATGCTTGGTGCTTCCTGTTAATACACACCTCACAACCTGAGAGGCAGAAGCTATCTGAAAAAAAAAACCAAAAAAAAAAAACCAAAAACTAAGGTTCATGACCTCCTCAGCCCCCTTAGACCATGGTAAGCGACCAAACTGGGCTTTGGTTTTGTTTGTTTTTTTGAGACAGTCTCACCATGTGGTCCTGGCTAGCCTGGAACTCATAAACTAAACTGGCCCTGAACTCACAGAGATCTGCCCATCTTCGATTCTTGAGTGCTAGGATTAGAGGAATATGTCACCACCTTGTCTAAACTGGGCTTCAGGTTCTTTTTTTTTTCTTTAAGAATTTTTTTTTCTTTATTTTACATACCAACCACAGATCCCCCTCCCACCCCTCCTCCATTATCAAGCTCTGCACAATCATTAGGGTTTGAAGCATAGAATCAGAGCCTGCCTCGGAATGTTAGGATGAGATTACAGAACCCAAGGAGCTAGTGACATGCCCTCATTTGGAAGTAGTAATGAGCTCTGCCTGTTCTGAGAAACGGTAAGATAACAATTGCTAGCTGAGAAGAGCTATCGATATAAGGGACAGGAAGGAAAGGCTATAGGAATTACCTCAGCCATTTCCTCTTTTAGAAATAGGTAAAATAATATGCTTGCCAGAAGAATTCTCTAAGCTTGTCTCCCTGTCCTTAGGAAGCCTTGGGAACAGATGTGTACCTATTTCAGATTTCATTACGCACAGTAAGTAGAGTTCACCGACTACTTGAGGTTTCCTAGATGGTAATTTTTACCCTGCAAGGAACCCATAACTCTTATAGGGATTATTTGAAAAGATGGCAGCACAGGAAACTCAGATGCCAGTCAGTCCCATGTTTAATGAGTTTCCTCTCTGCAAGGCAGTATTTTTCAAATAGTGGGGAGCAAAAGTAATTGATAGGTGGTCTATGACTTCCTGGAATGTATAACTTAGCTGGGCACTCCAGCCTAGGCATAGAATTACATTGTTCAAAGGAAAAGTCCCAAAGAATTCAGGAGTCACAGAAAGCTGGAATGAGGTCTTGCTGGGTGGGAAAGAAGTTAAAAGTATCAGGAGTATTCTGAAGGCCTTCGGTGTGAATGTGTGATGCATCACTGGAAGCTACTGCCAGGGTGAGTAGCTGAGCTGAACGTGGTGAAAAGAATGTGGAAATGCAACTATGAAGGTCGACTTTACGTTGGAAGCAGAAAATCAACTCAAGGTCATTCTTGGCTACACAGCAAATTTGGAGCTAGCTTGGGTTACATTGTCTGGGGCCAGGGGGCATTTTAGTGGCTTGGGGGGATGGGCAAGTATATAAAGTTCTTGCTGCATAAAAAGGAGAACATGAGTTTGAATCTTTAGAACCCAAATTAAGCTCAGTGAGGTAGCTCATGCCTGTAATCCTAGGGCTCCTATAGCAAAATGGGAGGCAGAAAGATCTCCTGGAAGCTCATGGGGCAGCTAGCCAGCAGCAAACAAGAAACTGGCCCCCAACATGGTGGAAAGAAGACTGACATCTGAGGTTGTTCTCTGACCGCTGTGTGTGTGCCATGTCTTCTGTGGTCCTGCACGCACACACGCACACGCACACACACACACATACACACTATACTCAGTAGGTAGAGCCAAAAGGATTCAGTGCCAATCAGGCCTATGTAGTGAGGTCTAGGCCAAAGACATTGCTTCAAAATAATTTTTTTTAAGGAAATGCTCCCAAGTAATCTCTATTACCTTCCCTGTTCCCAGGTTTAAATATTTTGTTATATAACTTGCTATCTTACATAAGTGTCCTCACCAATAATTTGTGACTTCCTCCAACTCTATTGACAAAGAGTTCTTCATACTCTTGGAAAGAATTTCCAGAACTTCCCTTTTGCTAATAAAGGTGTCCTCCATGGCCCAACCTCCTGATGATCACATATGCAAAAGTGTTAAATGAGTGCTCAGACTCTGAGGAATCAGCTGCCAGATGCTCTCTAACAAGCAGAAATTTCACATAACTCAGGCCTCTGGGGGCTCTGGCTCAGCTGGAGGACAGCCAGAAATGCCTGTGACTGCAGGTGCACTTGGGCACATTGGGACGTGCTGGAACAACAAACCAGCGTTACAGCAGTTGATTTAGGAGAAGGCTAGAGAGTTGCGCTTGCGCTGACATTTGCAGCTTGGAAAATCATGCCCCACTTACTGCAAAGACCTGTTGTAACGATCTTTTTCTTTTGATAAAAGAGATGTATTTCTCATTTTGAATTCTTTATTCATTCAGGCTCTGAATGCTTAGCCCTCAAAGGACTCTTTGGAAGTTTCTGTCCGCATGTGAATGCACTTTGATAGAGTGGTGTGTGGCTACAGCTTAGGCTCTGCAACGTGTATTTCCTGAGTAATCCTTTGAACTTCCCCTTTTACAGGAACTGATGCACACTCCGTCTGTTCCCCCCCCCCATCTCTACCCAAATGAAAGCATGGGAATTTTACTTCAACTAATTAAGAAAGTTAGAGGGCATCTTCGTCCTAATGATTTTGCTGAGAACTTACCTTCTCAGTAGTGTGGTTTCTGGATTTTTTTTTTTTTAAAGACACAATTTTACTGTGTTATCCTGGATGGCCTGGAACTCACTTACGGTAAAACTTCTTAGCATCCTGAGTACCCTGAGTAACTGGGAGTTCAGGTGTGAGCCACAGTTCCTGGCCAAACTCTTCTTTTTGAGGTGTGAGGTAGACAGTAAACAGAACACTAAATCAGGAAGCTGGAGAACCAAATTTGTCTTGTTTTTTATTGTGGACATTATGTCAGAGTCTTTAAGTTGGAGTCTTTCCTCAGTTCCTCTACCCCACAGAGCTGGAAGAAACCTCAGATTATATATAGTCTTTGGTTATTGGCTCTGCAGTTAGGCAAAATTGCACTTTTTTTTCCCCCTGAGACAGGGTTTCTCTGTGTAGCTGTGGCAGTCCCGGAACTCACTCTGTAGACCAGGATGGCCTCGAACTCACAGAGATCTACCTGCCTCTGCCTCCCGAGTGCTGGGATTAAAGGCATGCACCACCACTGTCTGGCAATCGAAGACTCTTTAGATAACAAATCTTTATAGTTTCTGGGATGTCCATCTACATATGCTAAACAAAAAAAAAATGGAATCCAGACTATTGGCAAGCCTACAAAATCAAGAGTAAACTTTTCAGTATTTGGTTATATGAAGTTTTCCATACACACTACCCCTTCCTAAGTAACCATCATAGTTGGTTACTTTTTTGTGTTCACTTGATTGGGCTGAAAGATGCCTGGATAGACAGATGTAAAACATTTTTGGGTGTGTCATTTGCAGGTAACCTGAGTAAAGAAGCCGGTCCTCACCGGTGTGAACAGATGAGGATTACAGTGGAACAATAAGGCACTGGGTAAAGTCACTCTGAGAACTGGGACATGTCTCTTCGCCACACTCCAGTGAGCCTGTTTTCCACGGACTGGGCCAGCTCTTTTACATCGTAGCTTTCCACTCTCATCCCCTCCTCAGGCCGCCAGTCTCTGACACCTTCAGACTCTACCACTGGCTCCTCTGGTTCTCCAAAGCATACCAACCAACTTTCCTGGGGCTGCAGATGACAGATTGTGGAATTTAGCCTCCATAATCTGTGGCTAATTCTGTACAATCTATGTTTCTCTGGGGAACTCTAAAACAACACAACACTGCAAATGTCTCTGACCCTGCACACTGTGGCTTCCAGGTGCTTAAGAATACATGGTCCCCTCTAATTACAGGCAAGTCCACAGGTGATTTAAAAAAAGCAGTGATCGGCCATCCTGGTCTACAAAGTGAGTTCCAGGACAGCTAGGGCTGTTACACAGAGAAACCCTGTCTCCAACACCTCCACCATCACCACCACCACACAAAAGTAAGCAGTTACGGGCTGGAGAGATGGCTCAGCGGTTAAAAGCACTGGCTGCTTTTCCAGAGGACCAGGGTTCATTCCCAGCATCCACATGATAGCTCATAACTGTAACTCCAGTTCCAGAGGCTCTGACGCCAATACGCATCAAATAAGAAAAATAAAAAGCAGTGACAAAGCCTTGGATTCACGCCTTTGGACCTATCCTCCGCTTGTGCTACTCACCCAAGACTAAACCAAATGTTCTTTTTACCCTGTCCTAGGGACGTTTGTACAGTCTTTTAACCACAGAGCATCACACCTAGTTAGTTGCCTCTGTTTTTCTTTCCCACTAGACCACAAGCTCTCTCAGCTGTGGTGCATTTTATTCAGCGTGTCCCCAGGGCCTTAAAAGGAGCCCCAGGACACCTCTGCGCGCTTCGAGCATTTGCAAAGAACCAATCAATGCGAGAATGAATGCGCCACCCGGCCCTGTAGGGTCGCGGAGCGCCTCTCCATCCTGACTTTGCTCTCTGTGCCCAGGCAGCTCTCGCAGAAGAGGTCCGGAGTTCGAGGGGGTCACAGAGAACCAGTGCGAAAGACTGTGCGGAGCCCGGCTGCGCTGGGTGCTTGCCCACCTACCAAGAAGAGCTTCCCCGGCTGCACCGGGATAACTTCACCTCCCGGAAGCCGCCGCGCCGGCCTTGCCCCGCCCCTCCGGCAAGTGGGCGTGGCCCTCATGAATAATGAATCGCCGGGGGGAGGGGAGGGGTCCGCCCCCCTCGGGCGGGAAGGGGGAAGCGCCGAGGCTGCCTGACTGGAATCCAGGGAGCTGCAGCGACGGCGGCCGCGGGAGCAGGGCCGGCCATGGCGGTGTGGACGCGGGCCACCAAAGCGGGGCTGGTGGAGCTGCTTCTCAGGGAGCGCTGGGTGCGGGTGGTGGCCGAACTCAGCGGCGAGAGCCTGAGCCTGACGGGCGACGCGGCGGCGATCGAGCCCGAGCCGCCGGCTGCCGCCTTCAACGGTCTTCCGAACGGCGGCGGCGGCGGCGACTCGCTGCCCGGGAGCCCGAACCGCGGCCTGGGGCCGCCCAGCCCGCCCGCCCCGCACCGCGACCCCGCGGGGGAGGCGGGCGCCTCGCCGCCCGTGCGCCGAGTGCGAGTGGTGAAGCAGGAGGCGGGCGGCCTGGGCATCAGCATCAAGGGCGGCCGCGAGAACCGGATGCCGATCCTCATCTCCAAGATCTTCCCGGGGCTGGCGGCCGACCAGAGCCGGGCGCTGCGGCTGGGCGACGCCATCCTGTCGGTGAACGGCACCGACCTGCGCCAGGCCACCCACGACCAGGCCGTGCAGGCGCTGAAGCGCGCGGGCAAGGAGGTGCTGCTGGAGGGTGAGCGGGGCCGGCCGGGCGGGCGGCGGGCGGGCGGCGGGCGGTGGCGGTCTGGGCTCGCCGGCGCGCACTTTGTTTCTGCCAGCCTGACGCCTGTGAGGGGCGAGCCGGTTCCCCTCCGCCGCAGCCACCAGACCTCTTCTTCTGGGGCTCTGGAGTGTGGAAAAACTGATGCGTCCTGCGAGGAGAAAGTTGGGTAGTCTCCCAAGAGTGACTTTGCCTCCCCCTCAGCGGGACTCGGAGATTTAAGGGGGAGCAGCGGGAGCGAGCGTGCGAAGCTCACCCCTCTTGCACGATAAGCTGACACTAAGTACTGACTACCGGGAGGGCGATCGGCTCGCGTTCTGGAGTCTCCTGTTTGCCTGCTGAGAAGCGTCGGTTGGGCGCTTTCTTCAGTCACCTCGGGCTTCCCCGGGGCGGGCGGGTCTATTAAATCCATCCACACCGATGCCAGCAGTTGGCTTGGGCAAACCACCAAAGCACGGGTTAATTTATGGGAATTTAACCCATCATTGGCTCTCAACAATAACCAGAGGAGATCATAGCACTTCGTGGAAGGCAGAGAGCTGAAACAGCAAGTTTGTGTGGTTAATGAGCCTTGTTTAACAGGGGAGGCTCACGTGTTTGAGCATTTTACTGCCAACTAGAGTTTCGCCCCTTTTGCAGGAGACTGGTGCCAGCTTCCTACCGCTCGCAGGCATGCTGCCTCAAGACCAGTATGCATTTTATAAGAGTCACGAAACCGTACCATCACACGCTATGTGTGAATAGCCAGTTATTTTTTTTTTTACCTTAAATGTAAATGTGATCTGTGCGCTATGTTTCATATGAATTGATGCACCTGAAATAGAGTTAAATCTCATCTCCAAAGACTCATGCGTGTTGAAGGTGATGGAGTATTGTAAATGAAAAGCCAGTTGCTTGCTTTAGAAATAATTGCACGACCAGCTTCATTTCCGCTGTTGAGTCAGTCATTCCAGGAGCGTTCATTGCTGCCAGCTGTATAATGGAGAATACGAAAGGTGCTGTCCCTGTTCTCTCTCCGTGGGGAAATGATAGAAAATGCAAAACAACTTCTAGGGAGGAAAAACATTGAGTACTTGATTCTGTAATACAAAGTACAAGGGGCTAAGGGATTACAATTGAAGTCATGGTAGTTCTCACCTGTAATCCCAGCACTCAAGAGGCAGAGGCAGGCAGATCCTCTGTGAGTTGGAGGCCAGCCTGGTCTACACAGTGGGACTCTGTCTTAAAAAAAAAAAAAAAAAAAAAAAGGTATTTGATGGAAATGAGCTTAATCCGGGAGGGCTTCCCAAGGAGCCAGTTTTTGAGCCTGATATTCAAGGAAGTGATGGTCATAAATGTGCAGAGATGAGTCAGAAAGGGAAAGGCTTACTGGCCAGAGAACCAAAGGGAAGGATTGGGGTTGGGTAGATCATCAAACTAGGAAGCCCCAACCAAGTCTAACTTTGCAAAATAATTTTCATCTGTTTGTTGTTGTTGACCTGGAATTCTCAGAGATTGATCTGCTTCTACTCCGTGGAGGGAGGGGGAGAGAGAGAGAGAGGGAGAGGATGGGACTGGGGACAGAGATAGCCTGGCCTCAAAGTGGTCATCTCATTGATTCAGCCTCATGAGTGCTGGGATTTACAGGCATGTACCTCTATATCCAGTTCAGTTTTCATTTAAAAATTTTAAATTATTATGCCGATGTGCATACCTGGTGCCCTTGGAGGCCAGAAGAGAGTGTCAGATCTCCTGGGACTAGAGTTACAGGTGGTTGTGAGCCACCTAATGTGGGTGATAGGAATCAAATCTAGGTCCTCTGTAAGAGCGGCCAGTGTGCTTTACCAGCCCTAGTTTTCACCTTTTTTATAAACCTGTGATACTTGAAAAAATAGCTTATAAAGAAATAATATGGGGCAAGGTGATGGCTCACCCTTTTAATCCCAGAGGCTGGTGGAAATCTGAGTTCCAGGACAGCCAGAGCTATACAGAGAAAGCCTGTCTCAAAAAATAAAACAAGAAGTAACATGGGGCTGGAGAGATGGCCCAGTGGGTAAGACCCTGTGTTTCTTCTGTCAAGAGGACCCCAGGTCAGTTCCCAGCATGCATCAGGGGCTCACAACCACCTGGAACTCTAGTTCCAGGGCATCTGACACTTTTTGTCTTACAAGGGCACCTGAACACACATGTACATACTCACACACAGACATGTACACATAATTAAAGATTGTTAAAATTTTGTGTTTTTTTAAGTGCTCAATTGTGAAATTGTAGTGTCCCACTTTTATAATGTCTCATTTATGAGTCTAATTTATATCCCAATTTTAGGTAGGGCCAGACACTGCCCAGAAATTAGTGTTAATGAAAGGAGTAAAAACACAGAAATATTGGCATAGGTTTGTAAAAATAAAGTACCTTGACACTGGTCTAGGTAAGTATTCAGGTATAAATTCTTGGAGCCAGAATATTGAATTTTATTCAATTTTGTGGTATGCAGTAGTGATGAGTAGACAGTTCAACCCTTTATGCTATATTAAGATGCAAAACAAAAGGTGTTTGTTTACATTTGAATCTGGTATTCATAGCTGTAACATGACAACCATCTAGTAAATGCTTCCCAGTATTCGTTAGTTCACTCAGAGGCTGTGTGCTTTTAGAAACAGTTTTCAGATGGTGGCATAGTGACATTTATTAGAAGCTTTTTACCTAGCCTGTACACTTGTTTTCCCATTTTGTGTAGGACAAGCAGTTTTTGTCTGTATAGGTGTGGGTAGGTCAGTATGGTGAATTTGTGGTGTTCCCTTTTTAAGCCAAGGGATGTAAAAATAAAATTACTCAAATACAAAATCCCTAAAAGAGTCATTTAGTGATCCAGTCAAATTATTTAAAATTGAGAGCTGGTGTCCCCTCCAAGACAGGCTTTTCCCCCCCTTAAGCCAGAGTTTCATGTAGTCATTCTCTCTCTCTCTCTCTCTCTCTCTCTCTCTCTCTCTCTCTCTCTATCTATCTCTATCTCTATCTCTATCTCTATCTCTCTCTCAGACATAAGTATGTGGTGAGTCTGATCTTGAACTTGTAATGCTCCACTTCCAAAGGGTCATAGTTATAGGCCTGAGCTACCATGCTTGGTTCCGGTAGGCCACTTGTAAGAGAGATGATTTTAAAGCCCAGTACAATGGCATGAACCTTTAAGCCCAACACTTGGAAGGTAGAGGCAGGAGGATCTCTGAGTTCTAGGCCAGCCTGGTCTATATAGTGAGCTCCAGGATAGCCAGGGCTATGTAAAAAGACCCTGTCTCAAAAATCAAGGAAAAAGAGTTTAGCCTGCTACATGGGAGGTTAAAACAGGAAGAAGGGTTGCTTCAAGGACAGCATTGGCATCCTGATGAAACCACTCCTCTCGGGGTGCTGCTGTATGCTTAGAATCCCCACACTTGATGGGTGGGGCCAGGAGGACTGACAGTTGTTGAACAGCCTAGGTCACAAAATCAGAGGGAATATGGAGTTGGGGACATTACTCCTTAAACATAATGATTTGTCCCTCTGTTAGATGCCCGAAACCTTGCCTTCACATAGCGTAATAATGTTCTTCTGGTGGTGTGGGCAGGGAATTTCAGGCATATTCTGACCACCCACATGTCAACAGCAGCCTTAGTGTCTGGTTGCCTGAGGTTAGTGTAGTGGGTAGCTGTTCTGTCTATGACCTTGAAGTACATGCCCCTGGAGCGTGGCCTCTTGGGACCTGAGATATACCTACTCTGTTTCCCCACCACCACCACCACCCCTTCGATTCAGTGGATTTCTTGTATTTTCTGGTGCCCAACGCAGAGAACTTGCACTCAAGCTAGTCTTTTACCCCTACTGGCCCAGATCTTGCCCATGCCTCCAAGGGAGACAGAACACTGTATACAAAATAAATGGATGGATGGATGGATGAGCTGGATGAGCTGGAGAGATGGCTCAGAGGTTAAGAGCATTGGCTGCTCTTCCAGAGCAATTCCCAGCACCCATATGGCAGCTCACAACTGTCTGTAACTCCAGTTCCAGGGGATCTGAGATCTTCACACCAATGCACATAAAATAAATTATAAAAAAGTACATATATATAAGTATATGTATATGTATCAGTGATACATAATGTATCACTGTTACATATCAGTATATTAAACCAATAAATGTAACATACCATGTAAGTAAACTTAAGGACAGAAACCATAGGTTATAGAATGGAGCTAAAGGATTCTTCTTTCTGTTGGAGAGGTGAAGGGATTGTTCCTCTAGTCTCTTGTCAGACAAAACATTTTCTCAATTCTTTTTTTCTTACACTCTCCAGCCTCAAGGAGAAAGGCCTATTAGTGATTTTGTTTTTTGGAGATAGATCACTGTGTAGCTCTGGCTGGCCTGTAACTCCCTATATAGACCAAGTTGGCCTTGGACTCAGAGATCTGCCTGCTTCTGCATGTGCCACCATGCCCAGCTACATACTTCTTCTTTGATCTTTACTCTCTTAAGGAATAGCCAAATCAACCAAATTGTTAGGCTGTGTTTCTGTACTTTCTTCCTTTGGTTTAACTCTCTTGGTTTTCTTTGAATGACTGTGAGAAGCTATCTCTGTAGTCAGATACCAGCACCATCCCTCTTCCATTCTGGGTTTTTGAATGGGGTCCCATGTAGCCTAGCCTGGCCTTGAATTCCTCCTGGTTTATCTACTTTGCTAGAAGCTCCTTCATGCTAAATGTGCCCTCTAAATTATTACCATGGTTTGGAAAAGTAATTCTAGTAGAACAGTCACGAAACTTCTGGGTTTTTGTTTATTTGGCTGATTGGTTTGTCTCCCCCCACCACCACCCCCCAGACAGGGTTTCTCTCTGTACCCCTTGCTGTCCTGGAACTCACTCGGTAGACCAGGCTAACCTGGTGATTTGCCTGCCTCTGCCTCCCCAGTGCTGGGATAAGGGTGTGGGACCCCACCGCTGGGCTCAATCATGAAACTTATAAGAACATTTTTATTTTATTTTATTTTATTTTTTTGGTTTTTTGAGACAGGGTTTCTCTGTGTAGCTTTGCTCCTTTCCTGGAACTCACTCTGTAGCCCAGGCTGGCCTCGAACTCACAGAGATCCTCCTGCCTCTGCCTCCCAGGTGTGCGCCACCATCACCTGTTTTTTCATTTGTTCTCTATATGGCCTTTTAAAGTAGGGTGTTTATTTTTGTTGTACTGAGATTCACAAAACTACGTGAGTTACTGAGTACCTCAAAATATCTTTTTATTTAGTGTGGGAGTGTTAATGGGGAAATTTTGTTTTCTTTAGGCAAAATTCCTCCCCTGGAATTTTTGTTGTTGTGGTAATTTATTTATTTTTATTTTATGTGCATTGGTGTTTTGTCAGGGGTGTGGGGTCCTCTGGAACTGAAGTTAACAGGCAGGTGTGAGCTGCCATGTGGGTGCTGGGAGTTGAACTCGTCCTCTGAAGAGCAGTCAGGGCTCTTAACCTCTGAGCCATTTCTTCAACCCTCTCCCCCTGAATTTTTTTTTTTTTTTTTTAAGATTTATTTGAGTGTATGTGTACATGCAGCATGGCACATGTGTGGAGGTCAGATGGCACCTTATGGGAGTTGATTCTCTCCTTTACCATGTAGGCCAGAGGTTGAACTCAGGTTGTCAGGGTTGATGACAAGCATCCCTACCCACTGAGGCATCTCGCTGACCTTTCCCAGCAATTTTAAAAGCTTTGAAGTCTGCTCTGCGGAATAAGGAACAAACAATCCATGAGGTTAAAGAGATGGTTGAGGCTGCCTAACAGCCTAGTGGTGGAAAGGGAGTGCAGCCTATTGTAGTGCCTTCTACAGGCCGCTTACAAACAGGCTCCTGTGTCTCACTACTGAGGTTTGTGTGCAAAAAAGCTGGAGATGGTTCTTGGCATCAGAGAATGTGATGCAGTTGAGAGAGAACTAGGTGTGCTGGCACATGCCTAATCTGAGCAATCAGGAGGCTGAAGTAGGGGATTTCAAGTGCAAGGCCTGCCTCGGCCACATAAGCAAGATTCTGTCTTTAAAAAAGAAAAAAATGGCGGGGCGGTGGTGGCACATGCCTTTGATCCCAGCACTGGGAGGCAGAGCCAAGCGGATCTCGGTGAGTTCGAGGCCAGCCTGGGCTACAGAGCGAGATCTAGGACAGCCTCCAAAGCTACACAGAGAAACCCTGTCTCAAAAAACAACAACAAAAACAAACAAACAAAAAAATCAACACACTGGGGAAAGAGAAGACTATCAGCTAGAGAATGATTGCTAAAATGTGTCATTTGTTGAGATTTCTTTGAAGTGAGTAATCAGTTGGGGATGAATTGTTGAATGTGACTTCTGGAGGGAAGGGGAATTTGATCTCAGGCTTGAAGGACAGACAGCTTCTCTGTAGATGTAAGTCAATCCAAGATGAGAGGGTAGTTTGAACAAAAGCCAAATGAGCATGACATACGGTAGGAAACTGAGTGGAGAGCTAACTGGTACAGACCCGAGGGAAGAAAGTAAAATCAATTAGGTTTATGCAAGACTTTGAAAGAGCCTAAGGAATCGGATTTTTTTCACTTTTTCCTCAGCATTTTAACAGGTACCCATAGCGAACAAGGTATGTCTGTGGTAGATGCTGGGAATTCCAAATTGGGAGTGATTCCTACCCTTAGGCTGATAAGGGACAATTATGGCTTGTAAATACTGTCATAGAGGTGAGACTCTTTGCCCTGGAAACAGGTAGATGTGTAAAGGTAACAACATGGTGGCCATAAGAAAGTGGGTGCTGTGCTCATGTGTGCATACACACATTCTTTCACAAAGCATGACTAAGTGATCATTTTGAGACAGATGGGCAAGCCCAGCTGCCCTCCAATACTTGATGCTTCTGCCTTAGTATCCTGACTGAGATTATAACAACCTGGAGTTAACACATGAGAAGGAATAGGAAATGTATGCTAGGAGAGAACACAAAGTAGACAGAGGCAGATCATCAGGGCTGTGTATACAGTGCTAAGTGGTGGTCTCTAACATTAAAAAAAAATTGAGCTTTATGAATATTTAATAATGTGCCAAGGGAAGAGAGGAGGCTTCACAAAGGAACAGGAGTTGGTCCTGGTGACCTTACTCGTTTGCCTGCTGTTACCAGGTTGGAACTTATAGTGCTATAGTCTCTAGTTAAGTAGCTCCATCTTTTATCATCTGCTCTGAACTAGTCTTTACAAGATGAGCATATGGCTTGCAGCAGTTTCAACATATGGATTATGAACCCTTTGGGGGATTGAATGACTCTTTCATAGGAGTCACATATCAGATGTCCTGCATATCAGATATTTACATTATGATTCATAACAGTAGCAAAGTTACATTATGAAGTAGCAATGAAATAATTTTATGGTTGGGGGTCATCACAACATAAGGAACTGTTTTAAAGGGTCAAAGCATTAGGAAGGTTGAGAACCACTGGCTTAGAGGCTTGTATGAAGGGAATCATAGATTTGAAGATAATTATTAACACTGCCAACTATAACAAAAAGGCTGAGCTGACATCCCCTCCCACCCTCCTCGTTTTTAAAATTAAAAACAATTTAGATTTTTGTTTGTTTTATTTATTTTTGGCTTTTTGAGACAGAGTTTCTCTGTGTAGCCCTGGCTGTCCTGGAACTTGGATCCTCTTGCCTCTGTCCTACACCCAGCTTTTAGATTTTTATTTTTATTTATTGTGTATTCATGTTTTACCTGCATGTATGCCTATATACCATGTGTGTACAGTGCCCTCAGAAGCCAAAGAGGGCATCAGATCCTCTGGAACAGAATTACAGACAGTTGTGAGGCACTATATGGGTGCTGGGAACTGAACCCAGGTCCTCACCAAGAATAGCTAGCGCTCTTAGCTGCTGAGCTATCTGTCTCTCTTCCTCCCCCCCCCCCTAAATACAGAGTCGCTCTGTATTGTCTTGGGCTGTCCTGTAACTCCCTGTGTAGGCCAAGCTGGTGAATGAAGAGATCCTCTTGCCTCTGCCTCCTGAGTGCCAGGATTAAAGGTGTGCACCACCATGTCCAGACCAATGTTTCCATCTTAAAGCTTTTTTAAAATATTTATTTATTTATATTTTATGTTCATTGGTGTTTTGCCTACATGTATGTCTGTGTGAGGGTGCCAGATCCTCCAGAACTTGAGTTACAGATAGTTGTGAGCTGCCATGTGGGTGCTGGGAATTGAACCCAGGTCCTCTTGATGAGCAGCCAGTGCTCTTAACTGCTGATCCATCTTTCCAGCCCCTAATATTTCCATCTTAATATGAGCTCTTTGCCACATGATGAGGTCATTAGATCTGTCAGGAAGTCTATCTGGAAAGTGAAATTGTCAAGGAAACCATTTGAAATGCAGATATGCCCACATTATCATCAATAATGAACTTCACCCTAATATATATTGCACTTTGAGTCACTTAGCTGCTGATGCTAGAATGACTTCATGTATTTGTACTTCCTCTTTATCTCATTCTTTCTTGATTTCTGTATTTTATTTTGTTATTTATTTTATGTGATGGGCACTTTTTTGAATGTATGTCTCTACACCACATATGTGGTGTAGAAGCTACAGAAGCCAGAAGAGGGTGTTAGAATTCCCTGGGACTCTAGTTACAGATGCATGTGAGCCACCACATGGGCACTAGGAGCCATCTCTCTAGCCCTAGTTCTGTATTTTTATGTTTTTATAATATATAGCATTATTAGATACTCACTCTTGAGAGTCTGCTCAGATTGTTACTGATTAGAGATGTGCTGTCAAAAAGGCTTAGGCCTGGGAAGCTGCACATGTTCTTTAAATGGAGGAGGGTTGTAGAAGTGTGGGGATAGCAGATGAAGCTGAGAAGCTCCAGTCCTGAGGCTTTCCCAATACCATTAAGTTAGAGACTGGGAGGGATAGTGTGAAACTGCCGTGTTGATATTAGTCAGGGTGGTGGCACAGTCCTGAAATTCCAGCTATCTGGGAGGCTGAGGAGGGAGGACCACAAGTTCAAGGTCTGCTAGAGCTACAGAGGGAATCCAGTCAGTCTTGACCACTTAACAATGCCCTGTTTGAAAATAAAAGTGAAAAGGAAGAGCTCGTAAGCAGACAGATCTCTGTGAGTTTGAGGCCAGCCTAGTCTACAGAGCAAGTTTGAGCAGGCTGTTACACAGAAAAACACTTACTCAAAAAACTATAAAGAAAGAACAAAGGGAAAGGAAAGAAAGGGGAGACCTGGGGATATAGTTCATTGCTAGATCATTTGTGGCATATGTGATGTTGTAGGTTTAAAAAGAAAAAAGGGGCTGAAGACATACTTGGCTCTGGTTAAGAGCACTGGCTGGTCTTCCAGAGGACCTGGGTTCAATTCCCAGCATGAATTCATGGCACATGGCAGTTCACAACTGTCTGTAACTCCAGTTCCAGGGGATCTGACACCTTCACACCAATGCACAGAAAATAAATTATAAAAAAAAAAAGAAAAAGAAAAAAGTTGAACTGGCCAGCTGTAATGGTGCTTCCCTTTAATCCCAGCACTCAAGAGGCAGAGGCAGGTAGATCTCTCTGAGTTGGAGGCCAGTCTGGTATGCAAAGTAAGTTCCAGGACAGCCAGGGATATGTAAAGATTTCTGGCTTGGGAAGCTGGACAGTTGTGAAACCAGCAAGAACAGGGAGCATGCCTCACATGCTGTAATCCTTGGGAATCAAAGGTAGGAAGACTGAGACTTTAAGACCCTGTCTTTAATAACAAAAGAACACATTTTTAAAAAAGGCCCCATAAAATGAACATGAAAGAACTAGTTTGAGGTCATGACAAAGAACTTCATTTCAGGGCATGTTGTACTTGAGTTATCTATGTGATATCCCGGTGGAAAAGGCCAGAAGAAGCTGGTTGGAAGTACATACAAGTCTGTACTCAAGGGAAATGTCAGAACAGCATTGAATATTTATGAGACATCAGGGTAGAGGTGGTAATTGTGGATGAAGTCATCGAGAGTAATGCAAATGAAAAAGAAGTAGAAACAGGGTGGAATCCTATAGAAACTCTACTTTTAAAGCCAAGGTAGAGGAAGAATCTAGGAAGAGATGGCACAGGAAGACTGGGTGGGGAGGAGGGGAGAACAGTCACAGAAAATGGCATACTCGAGTTCTGACAGGCAGGCACCTTTACAAAGGAGAAAATTGTGAAATCAGAAGTTCGCTAGGTCTGATAGAGAATAAGATTGTTGGTGTCCCTGAGACCTGCTTCATCAGGGTGCAGGAGCAGAGGGCAGTGAGTGGACCATAATTTTTAAAAGCTCAGCAAAATGAAAGCAACAAAGGTGACAGAATTGAGTGAGATACACAGTTTGACTTAGATTGTTTAAGTAGGGAAGAGTTGGGGCATATTTATGTGAAAGAAGGAAAGTCGAATAGAGTGAGGGAGAGGTTGCAGAGAGGGAAGGGGTGGTGCAATCTGTTTCTGAGCCAGGAAGTGACATGATGGGAACAGAATTTTAGGTTGGCAGCGGTGGACGCACTGGATGCTGTGCAAAGAGGACAGAACAGAACTAGGAGAAACTACAGCTGTGCAGTAAATAATTCAAACCATAGGTGACAGCCATGGGGTGAGACCAGAGGGAGACTTGCCAAAGGACATAGCAGAACACACTAGGGACCTTCTCCTGCCCAGATTGCCTCTTCCTGACTGTCCACGTCCCCACAGATTTGACCCTTGGGACAATACTTCTGCAGCAAGTTTCTGTTGGCTAAGCACTGGTGCTTCAATCCCAGAGATGTTGAGGCAGAAGAATGAAGTCATTATTTCAGAGGAAGATGTGACAGGATACAGTGATGGGTGAGGAACAGTAGAGGAATGGTTACCAGTGAAGAAAGGAGTAGTATGGAGGCTGAGGCACTCACACTGTTCAACTTTGTTAGAAAGCAGTCAGTCAGACAGTGTAAGTCGGCTGTGTGGCATTTGAAAGCAGAGTTTTGGTTTACAAACAGTGTGGAGGAGAGGCCGAAGCAGAAGAGCTGCAAGTTTACCACTGGCGATCCTCACAGGGAGTTCGAGGCCAGTAAGACCCTGTCTGGGGGATGAGGGGAGAGAAAAAGAAGGGAGAGATAGCTCAGCAGTTAAGAGCACTGGCTGCTCTTCCAGAGGACCAGGGTTCCATTACCAGGACCCACATGGCAGTCTACAACTATCTGTAATTCTGGATCCAGGGGATCCGATGCCCTCTTCTGGTCTATAGAGAGTACTAGGCATGCATGTACTGCACAGACATACACTCAGGCAAGACACCTATCCATATAAAAGAGTATAAAGCTGGGCGGTGGTGGCGCACGCCTTTAATCCCAGCACTCGGGAGGCAGAGCCAGGCGGATCTCTGTGAGTTCGAGGCCAGCCTGGGCTACCAAGTGAGTTCCAGGAAAAGGCGCAAAGCTACACAGAGAAACCCTGTCTGAAAAAACCAAAAAAAAAAAAGAGTATAAAATAATTTTGGGTTTTTTGTTTTGTTTTCGAGACAGTTTCTCTGTGTAACAGCTCTGGCTCTCCCAGAACTTGATTTGTAGACCAGGCTGGCCTCCTACTCATAGAGATCCTCCTGCTTCTGCCTCTCGAGTGCTGGGATTAAAATCATGCACCACCACTACTACCCAGAATAAAAATAATTTTGAAAAGGAAAGAAAAGAGTAAACTTCCTAGGCTAAGGAGATGGGAACATTGACTTTGTTGCTGACAGCATCTCACTATGTAGTCAAAGCTGTCCTCTATCTTGTGCAGCCAAGCTGGCCTTTTGATTTCGAAGCAGGGTCTCCTATAGTCAAGGCTGGCTTAAACTCACAGTGTAGCTGAGGATGACCTTGATCTCTCATTCCCCTGCCTGAGTGCTGGGATTACAAGTGTGTGCTACCATGTCAGTGTTTTTCTGGCTTTGTTTGCGAGGATTTTTTCTGTCCTCTCCCCTCCCTCTCCTGGGGCTTTTCTGTCTTTTTAAGAGGACGCCTGGTTGCAGCCGCTTTTGTTTGTTTCAGTCTCTTTATGGGACCGAAACACTGCCAATTGTGCTAAGGAGGCTCTATGCTCTAGTCTCTAAGATTGTTTCACATTTACATCTGCTTATTCATTGGTGTGCCATGGGAGGTAATGTGGAGAGTTCAGAAACAACTTACAGGAGTCGACTCTCTTCTCCCACAGTGTATCAAACTCGGGGTTATCAGGTGGTGATTAGCGCCATCTGCCAGCCCTGGTTTCTTCCTTTTATCATTTCTTTTTTTTTTTTTTTTTTTCCCCTGTCTTTTTGAGACAGGGTTTCTCTGTGTAACAATTCAGGTTATCTTGGAACTCGCTCTGTAGACCAGGCTAGTCTTGAACTCACAGAGATCTGTCTCTGCCTCCTGAGTGCTGGGATTAAAGGTGTGTGCCATCACACCCAGCTATATGGTTTCATTTTTTTTTTTTTTTTTTCCCGAGACAGGGTTTCTCTGTGTAGCTTTGCGCCTTTCCTGGAACTCACTTGGTAGCCCAAGCTGGCCTCGAACTCACAGAGATCCTCCTGGCTCTGCCTCCCGAGTGCTGGGATTAAAGGCGTGCGCCACCACCGCCCGGCTGGTTTCATTTTTTATGTTTTAACTGGAGTGGGGTGATGTTTGTGGAGGAAAACTTTGTGAGTTTTTTATTTATTTATTTATTTATTTATTTATTTATTTATTTTGGTTTTTCGAGACAGGATTTCTCTGTGTAGCTTTGCGCCTTTCCTGGAACTCACTTGGTAGCCCATGCTGACCTCGAAGTCACAGAGATCCGTCTGGCTCTGCCTCCCGAGTGCTGGGATTAAAGGAGTGCGCCACCACCGCCCGCCGAGGAAAACTTTGTAAAGTCAGTTTTCTCCTATCTTTCCATGGGTTCTTCAGGATCCAAACCAGGTCTCCAGCGTTGTGAGGCGATAACCTTTTACCAGTGGAGCCATCTGTCCTGTTTAACTTTTTATGTACATTTTATTTTGGCATAAAGTGTACAGTGGAGTGAAAACCTGAAAAAAAAAACTTCATTTTTTCAACTGATTGTCTCAGCATTATTTGTCAGTCCTTTTGTACACCAAGTTTGGTGATTGATGGTGGTTGTCCTGAGTACCATATGGAGAAAGACAGGTCAAAGCCTTATCTGCATTCAGCTGAATGGCCGGTCTGCTTAGTTAGTGCTGTCTGCCGCCCTAGGAGTGACCTGTCCTTTTGTCATTGATTTGACCTGCATCTTTTATTAATTTCATCATCATCGTCGTCGTTATTTTGAAACAGGGTCTCACTATGTAACTCTGGCTGGCTTAGAAGTCTCTATGTAGACTAGCTGGCTTAAAACTCTAGAAATTGGTCTACCTCTCCCTGGGATTAAAGCTGTTCCTCACTGTGCCCAGCTGAAGTGCTTCTTCCTTTGTGTGTGTGGCCTGATTCTGGATTTTCTATTTCTTTATTTTTTCCTATTTGAGTTTTTTTAAATAATTTATTTTATTTTATATACATTGGTGTTTGCCTACAAGTATGTCTGTGTGGGGCAATCAGATCCTCTGGAAGAGGAGTTACAGACAGCTGTGAGCTGCCATGTGGTTACTGGGAATTGAACCCAAGTCCTCTGGAAGAGCAGCCAGTGCTCTTAAACAGCTGAGCCATCTCTCCAGCCCTCCATTTGAGTTTTTTTGGTTTTTGGAGACAGGGTTTCTCTGTGTAGTTTTGGTGCCTGTCCTGGATCTCGCTCTGTAGACCAGGCTGGCCTTGAACTCACAGAGATCCATCTGATTCTGCCTCCCGAGTCCTGGGATTAAAGGCATGCGCCACCACCGCCCAGCCCATTTGAGTTTTTTTAATTTAACATATTGTACTGTATGTTGTAGGGTAACATTTAATATCTAGTAATTAAAGTACATTATAACAGTCAAGAAATTTTGAAAAATAACATAATTTTTTATTGTTGTTGAGACAGGGTCCCATGTAGCCCTGGCTAGCTTTGAACTCATGGGGTACCTAAATCCATTATGTACTTGGAGAAAAGAAATAGTTTTGTAATTAAAGGTGTGCCCCACCACTGCCTAGCTGTAATATCCCTTTTTAATTAAAAAAAAAAAAAACAACTAGACCTTACTCATCCATCCATTTTATGGCCAATGAGTGTTCTATATGATGATTGACAGGTCAGGTACTTACCTTGCACCTGGAAACACATAAACTGAAGGTGAGAGTTTCTCAAAGGATAGTAAAGGTGTTACCAAAGTTGAATGGATGGTTGCAGCTATAAACAATAGACAGCCACTACATTGTTCTAGAAACATCAGAAGATGATATTACAGACAGCTGTAAAAGGAAAACAGAATAGATTTGCTGGAGTACAGCAAATGGAGCTTTTGAAAAAACTCTTACCACTCTAAATGATTCTCAACATTTATTTTAATGGTACTTTGAATATAATTTTCTATGAATTTCTAGAAACTTTGCAAATATTCCTTATCATCTATTTTTCCAGCTAGGCCAACCAAAATATGTAGCATTCAGGTCAGGGATTAGCTCAGTTGGTAGTGCTTGCTTAGCATGGACAAAACCCTAAGTTTGTCCTCAGCATTCCATAAGCCTGGTGTGGAGGTGCATGCCTGTAGTCCTAGCGCTTGGAGGCGGAGGCTCATCGTCATCATGTAACAAGTCCAACCTTGGTATAGGAGATCTGGTGGAGATGGGGGAGCACTCTTAGGCTAGGCCTTTAAGTCAGAAATAGATTTAGATAGAAATATTTGTCTATCAAAATAGAATATACAAGTTTATTTTTGCAAAGTTTATTTGGTTACAGAAAACCAAAACACCAATTTAAGTTGAAGTGGCGTGTGTTACCTCAGGTAACTCCTAAGACTGGGGGTGGTTCTAGGTTTAGATGCAGTAGAATCCAAAAGCTCAAATTATCTTCCTTGGCCACAACAGTTCCTGTTGTGGAGAGTCTAATTCTGTATAGTCAGCTAAAGTGGCACCAACAATTCTAGGGATATCTAGTCCTAACTTTTTTTAAGCAAGATCTCTCACTGGGTGGCCAGGTTGGCCTTGAATTCTCTGCCTCAGCCTCCTAAGTGCTGAGATTATAGGCAGGGGACACCACACTCAGCTCTATGTCATCCTGATTTAGTAACTCCCACCTGATAAGTAACTTCCTACTTATCAGCTTCAGAAAAGGATTCTAATTAGCTCTGCTTTGCCCACTTCTTGGACTGTGCCACTGTTACCAAGATGATAGAGACTATGGTCTAGGCCTAGGTCATATATATGGAGATTTGAAAATGCATCAGACTGAAATATTAATGGGGTGGCTGCTACACAAATTTATATCCACTGTAACAGTGCAGACAGTGAGACAAGGGAGCCAAAAGTACTTTCATATCTCAATTTTACTTCAAAAATTTTTCTTTGTCTTTTATATTGCAAATTTTTAAGAACTAAAAGATGGGGATGCATGTTATATATATAATGCAGGCAAAACATTCATATACATAAAATAGGTTTTTTGTTTTTGTTTTTAAAAATAGGAGCAGGGAGATGACTCAGCAGGTAAAGGTACTTGCCACACAAGCCTGGTTAGCTGAGTTTTTTGATCCCTGTAGCCCAGTGGAAAGAGAGAACTGACTTCTGAAAGTTGTTCTCTGACTTCCTCATTTGGTCATGGCATGTACATTCGCATACATATATATCATAGACATACATATACATAATAGTAATACAAATAGGAATTAAATGACTTGCTGAGAACTTACTATCCTAATTTTGGTATGCATTGTAACAACTTTAACAACTCATGGAGCAATGGACATCATCCTCTTTAATTATATGATTATTATTATTATCATCATTATTATTATTTGAGACAGGGTCTCCTGTATCCAAAGATTACCACCCTGAACTTCTTATCCTCCTGCTTCTACCTCCCAAGTGCTGGGATTATGGCATGAGCCACCATATCCAGTTGGTGTGTGCTGGGGATCAAACCAAAGTTCCCTGTGAGTTAGGCTAGCACTCTACCAGCTGAGCTACATCCTCAGCCCTGTTTTTGGTTTTGGTTTGTTGTTGGGGGTTTTTGTTTGGTTGGTTTTTGGTTTTTCAAGACAGAGTTTCTCTGTGTAACAGCTCTGCCTGTCCTCGAACTTAGAGATCTTCTTGCCTCTGAGTGCTGAGACTGAAGGTGTGAGCCACCATCACTGGGCCCTAGCCCTGTTTATCACTTATTTATTTACTTAATTATTTATCTATTTATCTATTTATTTGAAATGGAGTCTCGGGCTGGAGAGATGGCTCAGAGTTTAAGAGCACTGACTTCTTTTCCAGAGGTCCTGAGTTCAATTCCCAACAGCCACATGTTGGCTCACAACCATCTGTAATGAGATTTGGTGCCTTCTGACATGCAAGCATACATGCAGGCAGAACTCTGTATACATAATAAATGTTTTTTTTTTTTTTTTTTAAAAAGAAAGAAATAGAGTCTCACAGTGTTGCCCAGGCTGGTCCCAAACTCCCTCCTGCCTTAGATTCCAAATAGTTAAGATTAAAAGGCACATGGCACCACCATTCCTAGCTTCATGCACTTTAAATATGAAGAAATTGAGTACTGAAATCTTAAACTACTTGTCTAAGGTTATATCACTTGTAGGTGATAGAGACAAGATTCACTAGTTTCATCAGATTTAACCATTGTAATAGACTGCCTCTGTGGTGGACAAGTTTGGATGGAGAAACTAACAAGTGCCATAAAAAAAGTAAAAGTGTTGTTATTGTGTTTGAGAGCACGTTCGATATGTTTGTACATGTGGAAGTCAGTATGTTATTTTAATGTTAGAAAACATAAGGTATGCACCATGTGCATGCCTGATGCCTGAGGAGGTCAGGAAGGTATCAGATGCCCTGAAACTGGAGTTACAGACTTGTAGCCACCATATGGATTCTGAGAACTGAACCCTGATCCTCTACAATAACAGTAAATGTTCTTAACTGCTGAATTAATCTCTCCAGCCCATTTGTTTTTAACCCTGGCTGGCCTGGTACTTCAGAGATCTACCTACTTCTGCCTCCTGAGTGTTGGAGTTGAAGGAGAGAATGCCATGCCTGGTGAAAGTATGACTTTTTTGTTGTAGTTTTTTTGTTTTTCAAAACAGGATTTTTTTATGTAGCCCTGGCTGTCCTGGAACTCATCTGTAAACCAGGCTGGTCTTGAACTCAGAGATTCACCTGCCTCTGCCTCCTGAGTGCTGAGATTGAATGTATGTGCATTGGTGTGAAGGTGTCAGATCCCCTGGCACTGGAGTTACAGACAGTTGTGAGCTGTCATCTGGATGCTGGGAATTGAACCTGGGTCCTTTGGAAGAGCAGCCAGTGCCCTTAATCACCGAGCCATCTCTCCAGCCCCCCCTTTTTTATTCATCTATTTATTTTACATCCCAGCCAAAGCCTCCCTCAACTAGAGTTATATAGATGATTGTAAGCTGCCATGTGGATCCTGACAAGTGAGCCCAACCCTCAGGTCCTCCGCAAGAGTGACTAGTACTCTTGACATCTGAGCCACCTCTCCGGCCTCTAGTTTATAAAATTCTGAAGTGTAGATCTTAAGACAGAATCACTCACTGTGATGGGGATATGGTTCCATCGAGGGACTAAGTGGTAAAATGAGAGTTAGGGAGCTGGACCATTTAGTTGTAGTTCCTGTGACTCAGAATGCTGAAGAAGGAGGATCACAAGTTTGTTGGGTTGGGTTTCTGTTGTTGTTGTTGTTTTTGGAGACAGGGTTTCTCTGTAACTGTCCTGGCTGTTCTGGAACTTTCTCTGTAGACCAGGCTGGTCTCAAACTCACAGAAATCTGCCTGCCTCTGCCTCTCAGATGCTGGGATTAAAGGCTGAGTGAGGATCACAGTTTTTAAGGCCCACCTAGGCTACAGAGTAAGTTCAAGGCAAGCCTGGGAAACTTAATGAGACTGGGTCAGAGTAAAGAGGACTGGGAATATAGCTGAGTGGTAAAAGTTTTATCTAGGATGTGCCAGCCACTAGGTTCAAGCTCCTGTAGTGTAATACATGAAAATCCTTTAAATAGTCTTTAGTAAAGTATTAATTTGTGAGTTTTGTTATTGTTTCTAATGTTGTGTGTGCATGTGTGTATGTACATGCGTGAGTTCTCTTTTCCTAAAGGCCTGAGGTACCAGATCCCCTTGGAGCTAGAGTATTGTGAGCTACCCAGCCTGGTTGCTGGGAACCAGACTCAGATCCTCTGCATGAGCAGCAAGCCCTATTAACCCCTGAGTCATCTTTCTTGCCCTAAAGTATTAATTTCAGCAATTTGAAAAAAGAAAAACACTACAATTCTTTATGAAAGGAATGCATTTTTCAGTTTGGGGTGGGGAAGGGAAGTATTGCTAAATCACTGGGTATTATCCAGGTTTAGGTAGAGTAAAAACTGAAAGGAATGTTAATCCATTCACATTGTACTTACTGCCAAAAACAATGAACTTCAAAAACCTGAGCAAACAGAAGAAAACCAAAAACACCTGAGAAATTATTCTTGTTGTCAGAAGGAAAAGTTTGAACAATATTTTGGACTTACCTGGAAAGTAATGATCTTGAATTTGACTAAAACATGTATGCGTAGTCTTCACCGTTTATATAAAATTGAGCAGTTCTACAGATAATTTTCCTAAAGTATTTTCCCTTGGGCTTCTCTTCGCCTGTGGTTCTGGGTGGAAGATGAGTGACACACACAGGCTATGAGGAAGTAATGCACGAGTCTGTGTCGGGAAGAAAACAACAGTTTAAGTGTCAGTTCACTAACCACGAACCATCAACTAACCATGAAGGGTAGCAGAGTACACAAAACTCCTGCCATGTAGATATTTAAAAATGCAAATTTCCTTCCCCTTTTACACTCCTTCCCAGATGGAAAGTAGATTTAGAATATCAGTCCCTGTCTGGAAAAAGTGATGTTAACTGATGTGGGAGCATGTCAATGTAGTGACATAGGGCCATGATTCCAAACTCTGATGTGTACCTGATACTTAAGTCCCGTTCTCTATAGCTTCATTTATTTATCTAATCCTTCCCAACTGCTGTATCCAAGTAGGAGTAACTCTGCTCTCTCTGTAGTATTTTGAACATACATTCCTACTGTGCTGGTTAGTTCTTATCAACCTAACACAAACTAGAGTCACCTGGAAAGAGGGAACCTCAAATGAGAAATTTCCTCCATCAGATTGACTTCTGGTCATTTCTGGACATTTTTTTTCCGTTGTTAGTTTATGGAGAAGGGTCTAACCCACTGTGGCAGTGCAAATCTCTAGACTGGAGGCCTGGGCTATATAAGAAAAGTAGCTCAACAAGCCTGAAAGCAGCATTTTTCTGTGGTTTCTGTTTCAAGTTCTTGCCTTGAGTCCCTGCCCTGGCTTCCCTGGATGCTTCACTGTTGTATGAAAGTAGAAGCCTTTTCCTCTCTCAAGTTGCTTTTGGTCACAGCAACAGAAAACAAAGTAGGACACCTGCCTTTTCTGAGCTTAAAAGGCAAGGTATTATGTTATGATGGCTGTCCTCAAATACAGGTTATTAGTGTTATACTCGGTTGCAGTGTCTAGAATTAATATTAACTTGGATTTTTGCCCTTTCTCATTTAAAACTGTGTAACTAGTCACTCCTACTCCCTTTTAAAATTACAGTAAGAATCTGTGATTTATTCTCTCCTTAATTTTTTTTTTGTTTTTTTAAAATGGAGTCTCATAAAGTATTTTTGGCTGTCCTGGAACTCACTGTGTAGACCAAGCTGGCGTCAAACACAAAGATTTTCTTATTATTATATTCTTAATATTCTTATAAGCAAGAGACTTTGCTTTGAAATATGAGGAAGCATTGCTACTCAGCTGTCATTACAGGGTTTCACCAGGAATCAGACACCAGATTCACTAGGTTGTATATCATCAGGTCTTCCATATATGGAACTTCATTTCTTGTCAAACAGAAAAACATGCTGAGATAGTAGTTCCAACATCAGATTTTGCCACTGTCCCCTCTACAAATCAGCACCTTAGGCCTTGTCTAGAATGGGCCAAAAATCTAAGACACCAATCATCTTTGTGATGCCAACTCAGTAATCTCATTTTGTGGAAATAAAGGATCTCAACATAGGCCATCAGCCTAAAGAAACGTCTTCAGATATAAGTTTGGGGAAACCTGAAACATGTGAGAATAGTCTCAGGTTGGAGGAAGGTTTTTCAAGTGACCTGCCAACATATGGAGCTTTGCAACATTGGCCCTCTAGTAATCCATCTCAGTTAAGTGTTCTGTGGCCAGACAAGTGTTTTCCACTCTTCAGTTGACCACGTTATTTCTTGGCATCCTGTATCTTTGTATGTATTTTAAGTGGAGCTTGTTTGTTCCAGTGGTGGGAGTGACTGTTTCACAGGAGATCAAATTCGTACTGTTTTTATCATTTCAAATTAGGGTCTCATGTATCCTGTGGCCCAGGCTGGCCCCACTCCTGTGTCAGTACTGCCTACCCAGGTCTTGTTATTCTATACTGATGATCTTGCTTTGTTTCAGTGAATTTAGTTTTCAGTTGGCTAGGGATACAATGAAGACTTTAGTAAAAAGGAATCTTCCTGTGCAGGAACAGTTGAATGCCCTAGAGTTCAAGGGAAGAAAATCAAATACTTTCTTCACAGTCCACCCTCAGTTCCACCCTGTCCAGAGACCATTTTATTAGAATTCTTATTTGACAGATATGTCTTCTGGCCCCTTCTAACACAGGGAAAGGATCTCCTCTTTCATCGTTTTTCCCTTCCCTGTCATGTCCACTGATCCTTGGATGTGCCTTCTGGCATCCTGTTTGGGGAGTATGATATCACAGCCTTTTATTTGTATAATAGTCTTTCCATTTCCTCTTCCCTGCATCTGAAACAACACATTTCACATGTATGGCCCCTACTGACCCAAACAAAGAATGTTAAAACCTAGTAACATGAGATGGATTTGAAGGAGGGAAAACTGAAATGTAACTTTCACTAAAACAAAACTAAACTTTCTAAGGATGCTTCCTAAAAATGGTTTAATGCAACCCATGTGTTGCTAAACACAACGCATTATACACTGTAAAATCTTTCTATACACAACTAAGCTTTATTTTTTATTTTGTTTTTTGAGACTGGACCTCTGTAGCTCAGACTGGCATTGAACTCAAAGTGGTCTTCCTGATTTAGTTTTCAGAGTGCTGGAATTATAGGTATGCATCACAACACTCTGCTCTCAACTGTGCTTGTTAAGAAGTGATGAGAGCCGGGCGGTGGTGGCACATGCCTTTAATCCCAGCACTCGGGAGGCAGAGCCAGGCGGATCTCTGTGAGTTCGAGGCCAGCCTGGGCTACCAAGTGAGTTCCAGGAGAGGCGCAAAGCTACACAGAGAAACCCTGTCTCGAAAAACCAAAAAAAAAAAAGAAGTGATGAGAAGGGGCTGGAGAGATGGCGCAGTGGTTAAGAGCACTGGTTGTTGTTCTTCCAGAGGACGTGGGTTCAATTTCCAGCACCCACATGGCATCTCACAACTGTCTAACTCCAGTTCCAGGGGATTTCACACCAATGTACATAAAATAAAGTTAAATTATTAAAAAAAGAAGAAAGGATGAGAATAAAAACTAGACATGCTAGCCATTCCTATCATCTCATCAACTGGGAGGTGGAGGCAGTAATCTGAAGCTTGGGGTCATTTCAACTACACAACAAGTTAAAGACCTTGCCTCTAAATAAATAAGTAATAAATTGAGATAGATAAGGTGGTACATGCCTGTAATCCTAGCATTTGGAAGCTGAGGCAGCAAGATCAAGTTTGAGTCCCTGCAGGTCTGAATCGTGAATTCCAAGATAGCCTGAACAAGACCCACAAAAGAAATATACACATAAAATTGGTCAACATAGAACCATAGCCTGGCGGTGGTGGCGCAAGCCTTTAATCCCAGCACTCGGGAGGCAGAGGCAGGTGGATCTCTGTGAGTTTGAGGCCAGCCTGGTCTACAAAGTGAGTTCCAGGAAAGGCACAAAGCTACACAGAGAAACCCTGTCTCAAAAAACAAAAACAAAAAAAAACCTAGGTAAAATGAAATTTTACTTAAAAAAAACTATGCTTTAAATTTCTAAGAATTTGTGTGTGTGTGGATACATACACTCTCTGGCCTTGAACTATGAGAATCAGCTGCTTCTGTTTCCTGAGTGCTGGGATTAAAAGTGTGTGCCACCACCGCTTTAGTCAAATTCTTAATAAAGTACTTGCATTAACAGGCATGCACCGCCATGTTGTTTTTATGCAGTACTGAGGGTGGAAACTAGGCCCTTGTGCATGCTACACAAACACCCTACCAACTGAGCTGTATTCCCAGCCATTAGTTTGTATCTTAATGTACTGTTTAGTTTTTTAAGTTATATATCATAAAGTATACAAATTACATATGTACCCCTGGGTGAATTTCACAATATCCTTGTATAATCAGCTTAGATACATTTTAAAGGGGATGGAATGGAACAACATGTGTGAGGCCGTTGGTTCAATCCCCAACCCTGAGAAGAGGAGAAAGGGATTGATTAATGTAAAAACAAGATAGAACTCAGGCCCTTTTCAGACTCTTTGCTTGCCATCCAGGGTATCCACTGTCCTGCTTCCAGTACCATAGACTAATTTTGCTGTCTCTCGATCTTCACATGAAGCGGGAAGCTATGGTATGTGCTCTGTTTGGCTTCTTTCCTTTGTCCCTGATGGCCAGGCAGTTGCCCTTTAAACTTGTGGCTGACTCATTCTCGTTGTTGCATTCCGTACGAGTGTGCCACAGTTTACTCACTCTGCTAGAAAAGAGGTCTAGAGAGAATTCATTTGCTACAGGCATGAAATTAAGAAAGAAAAAATGTTTAATAAAGAAAAGGGGGCTGGAGAGATAGCTCAGCAGTTAAGAGCACTGGCTGCTCTTCCAGAGGTCCTGAGTTTAATTCCCAGCAACCACATAGTGGCTCACAGCCATCTATAGTAGGATCTGATGCCCTCTTCTAGCATAAAGTCATATGTGCAGATAGAGTACTCATACACATAAAATAAATCTTGAAAAGAAAAAATTTAATTATTCTATGGATATTGTTGTTTTGCCTGCATATGTCTGTGCACCACATGCATGAGTTACAGGTGGTTGTGAGCCTAGCATATGAATGCTGGGAATTGAACCTGGGTCCTATAGAAGAGCAGTCAGTACTATTAGCAGCTGAGCCCATCTCTCCAGCCCTGAAGAAAAAAATATTTTAGAAAGCCTTGTCTGCTTTACTAGGTAATAAACATGTGGACTGTAAGAAACACAAATACAAATTTCTACCTATCCTTAGGGTGATGCTTTGCTCAGGTATTTGTTAGTTTCGTTAAAAGGGGGTGCTAGAGAACTAAGTGCCTCCTTTTTTTTTTTTTTCAGGGAGGGATTCAACTTTTACAATAACATTTGTATATTAGCGCTTGTGAGTGTGTTTGCACCCATGACGTACATATGGAAATCAGAAGACAACTTCAGGGAGCTGGTTCTTTCCCAAACACATGAAGGTTCTAGGGATCAAACTCAGGTGATTAGGCTTGGCAGCAAGCACTTCTACCCACTGAGCCGCCTCACTGGAGACAGGGTTTCATGTATTCCAGGCTGGCCTTCATCTCAGTGCTTGTTAGGTGTTTGCTGCTGGGAATGTAGCTCAGTTGATAGTGTGCTTGCCCCTAGCATACACTGAACTCATGGATTCAATCCCTACTATCTCAGAAAGTGGATGTGGTGTCAGATAACTGGTATCCCAGCACTGGGGAGATGTGTGGAAATTCAAGGTCACCCTTAGGTACTTAAGTGTACATAGGGACTTTAAGGTCAGCCTGGGCTAGAAGTCTTATCTCAAACAAAAAACTAAAACAAAACCCTATGTCTTTGTTAGGGTTACTATGGCTGTGATGAAACTCCAGGACCAAAGCAATTTGGTAAGAAAAGGTTTTATTTGCCTTATACTTCCACATCATAGTTCATCATCAAAAGAGGTACTTGGAGGCAGGAGCTGATGCAGAGACCATGGAGGAGTGCTGCTTACTGGCTTGTTCCCCATGGCTTGCTGCTCAGCCTTTTTTCTTAAAGGACACAGGACCAGCAGCCCAGGGATGGCACCATTCACAGTAGGCTGGACCCTCCCCAAAAATCACTAATTGATAAAACGCTCTTCAGCCTTGCCCACAGCCAGATTTTTTGGTAGGTGGGGTGGGGTTGGTGGTTGTTAAGACGGGGTTTCCCTGTGTGTCCCGGCTGTCCTAAAACTCATTCCATAGACCAGGCTGGCCTTGAACTGTCAGGAATTCGCCTGCCTCTGCCTCTCAAGTGCTGGGGTTAAAGGTCTGCGCCACCACCACCCAGCTACAGCCAGATGTTATGAAGGCATTTTCTCAGTTGAGGCTCTCTCCTCTCTGATGACTCTAGCTTGTGTTAAGTTGACATAAAACCAACAGTACAGTGTGAGTAAAAATGAATGAGTGTAAATAGGAGTACTCTTAAGAGATTAAACTATTTGACAAGTTTATAGATTTCCATAATATAATCATGGTGACTGGTTATTTATTACTTTTTAGCATTTTTATTATGATGGTAGTAGTCTTTTTTTCTACCCCCAGCTTTTTTGGGGCAGTATACAGAATCTTACTACCTAGTCCCTATTATCCTTAAACTTGTAGCAATCCTCCTGCCTCAGAATCATGAGTACTGGGGTTACAGGTGTGTGCCACCATGCCTTACTTAGTTTCTTGGTTGTTTCTTTTGTTTGATTGGGGTTTGTTTATTCTTTTGTTACTATATTTATTTACCTGAGTGTACATGAGTGACTATATGGATGTCAGAGGACAACTTGGTTCTCTACTTGTACTATATGAGTGCTGGAGATTGAACTTAGGTCCCCAAGCTTGGTGGTGTCCTTCCTTCCTCAGCCCCCTCACCAGCCCTATTTTTTGTTGTTGTTTGGTTTTGGTTTTGGTTTGACACAGGTCTTAACTGTGTAGCCCAGGTCAGCCTTGAACTGAAGATCCTCTTTCCTTAGGTTACAAGCACATGCCACATGTAGAGTTGGCTGCATTGCATTTTTTGTTTTGGGGTGTGTGTGTGTGTGTGTGTGTGTGTGTGTGTGTGTGTGTGTGTGTGTATGTGTTGCTGGGGATAAACCTAGGGCAATTCTACATGTTAAGTAAACACTTTACTACTGAGCTACATCCAAACCTTTCTTAAACTGTCTCTGTTTCTGTTGTTTAAGTTATTGTGTCATGTAAACCAGTGAATAGGGAAGCAGATTCAGCTATGCCCAGTTTTAACATGTTCTGAGAGGAAATCTCATCTTTGTGGAGTGTCTGTAAAAAGATCCTACAGTGTTACACAGTAGATTGAGCATGTTGTTCCCTAGCAGAGCTGAGGACAGTTCGAAATCTTTCTTGGAAATCGAAATACTATGACAAGTCTAAAGAGATTCTAGAGATTTTTAAAGTATTTATTGCCAATCCCAGCACTTGGGAGGCAGAGGCAGGCAGATCTCTGTGAGTTCGAGACCAGCCTGGTCTACAGAGTGAGTTCCAGGCCAGCAAAGGCTGCATAGAGAAATCTTTATATGAACCTGTGTGTGTGTGTGTGTGTGTGTGTGTGTGTGTGTGTGTGTGTGTGTGTGTGTGAGAGAGAGAGAGAGAGAGAGAGAGAGAGAGAGAGAGAGAGAGAGAGAGAGAGAGAAAAAGAACAAGAGCGCTTCTGTACCCCATATATGGGCAGGATCCTGTGGAGTAGAAGAGGCACCAGATCTCCTGGAACTGGATACAGACAGGTGTCAGCTGCTGTGTGGATGCTGGGAATTGAACCTGAGTCCTCTGGAAGTCCAGCCAGTGCTCTTAACCACTGAGCCATCTCTCCAGCCCTGGTTTATTTTCTATACAACTAAAGTAAAGCCAGGGGACAGTGTAAATAGGAGTACTCTTAAAGAGATTAAACTATTTGACAAGTTTGTAGATTTACAAGCTCTGTTTTTGTTTTTTGTTTTTTCACATATCTTTGGATGGAGAATCACTAAATGAAAGAGGAGAAAAGACCTAAGAAGTCTCTAAGGAAGTTAAGAATATGCTTACCAGAATGAGGAGGACTACATTGACTAGGAGTCTAGTTTTGTGTTGCTTTGCTACAAAGGATCTAATTTATTTAAGATGAAACCTCCAGAGATGCTCTTTAAACTTAGTTTTATTTCTTAGACCCAAAATATCTATCATATTTCAGAATACTACTATTCTTCAGAAGATGGGTGGTGATTAAAATAGCTAACATTCACTAAGCATAGAGAGCTTGCTAGGCCATGTTCCAACTGCTTTACAGCGGATGCTTCTGACTTGGAAAGAGATATTCTTATTTCCCCCATAAGTAACTTAAGGCATTGAATCTACCCAAGAAGGAAATGCAGACAGCATGGCCCACGAACCTATACTGTTTACTGTGCTAGCTGTGATAAGTATTCATTCCAAATGTTGTTGATGCTAAGATAGTCACGTAAGTAGGAATACGTGCAACTTTGAAGAACAAAATAAGCAATGTGTGACAAGACAAGGCACGGTGATAAGGGAGTATATTATTAGTCCACTCTTCTGGATGTATTTGCAGTACGTGCTCCTTGGTCATGGGGGTAGCTATAGGAGAACATCCTGTATTTTCCTACTGTTCATTCACAGTGATTGTTTAGGTAAGCTCACAAAGCCCTTTCATCTTTTATGTTATTACTGCTGCAGTATTACGGTTACTGAATGCTTAGTTCCTTTTACACTAAAAAGGGATAAAATTACTTAAATGCAATAAAATAAAGAAATGTTATAGCTGGTCAGTGGTGTACACTCTTTTAATCCCAGCACTTGGGAGGCAGAAGCAGGCATATCTCTGTGAGTTCGAGGCCAGCCTGGTTTACAAGCAAGTTCTAGGACAGCTAGGGCTAAAGAGAGACCCTGTCTCAAAAAAGACATCCAACCTATAACCCTCTTTAAACCTATAAAGCTGTTTAATCATTTTCTGTTACTATTCAACATAATCTTGAGATTTAAAAAAAAAAAAAACAAGCAAAAAATAATGCTGGACTGAAAAAGATTTCCTGTGTGGCTTCTGTGTTTGGTTGGTTTTACTTGAATTTATGGAATAGAGCTAAACTGCAGGTGTTTTTAGAATGTATGGAAAACTCTTCATTTTGCTACTGGGCAGCAGTCTTTAGCATATCTTACACCTGTATCCCTTCAGCAAGGCTGTGTGGTGTGGTAACCAATCTGCAGACAAACACTGGTAACATTTCGGACGCCCTCTAGGAAGCGGGAATGCAGAGTCTGCTCTGTGGTGTCAAGCACTTCTGGGTTGTAAATGCTGCCATTGTCAAACACCTGCTGGATGATCAGCCCAAAGGAGAAGGGGGAGATGTTCAGCATGTTCAACAGTATGGCTTCACTGGCGCCTACTTTGTCTTCAGTTTTTATCAGCTGCACATTACTCAGAATGTGCCCTGGTGATGCCTAAAGCCTGGAAGGAGGTCTTCTTGGGCCCCAGACCAGTGTTCTGGGCTGGCACAATGACCTCACACAGGCCGATGGCACCAGCACGGGCAGCAGCCGGCACCTTATTGGCCAGCAGCATGTCCCTAATCTCAGTGAGGTCCTCCTTGGTGAACACAAAGCCCACATTACCCCGGATATGAGGCAACAGTTTCTCCAGAGCTGGGTTGTTCTCCAGGTGCCCCCGGATGGCCTTGTGCATCATGGTGTGCTTGCCCATCAGTACCACAGCCTTCCCTCGCAGGGACATGCGGATCTGCTGCATCTGCTTGGAGCCCACATTGTCTGCTCCCACAATGAAGCACTTTGGGTAATCATCCAAAAGTTGGGGATCTTAAGGAAGTAGTTGGACTTCCAGGTTGACTTGTATTCCCGGGCATCACGGCGGTGCGTCAGGGGTTGCCCCACAGGGTTTAAAGACTATGTCCCTCTAATGAGGACACTAGCAAGAGCTTGTTTTGTTTTCTTTTGAGACAGGGTCAGCTATGTATTCCTGGTTTGCCCCTGCCTCCCGAGTGCTGAGATTAAAGGCATGCTCCAACAAACCCAGCTGTCTGTTATCTTCTAAAGTTGATGAAGTCTGTGTTGTTAGAGGTGACTTGAAACTTTGCTCTGAGGGAACTGCTTTTTGATGTTTGGGGGAATACTTCATTATTTTTTATGCTTGTATCTCCTTAAAGATGAAAGACCCATAACAGGCAAGGCTATCTTTCATGATATCTAATAACACTTCAACTGGTGACTCAGCAGATGACGTCTTTTGACTTTGAACCTACATCTAGACTTTCCTAGCTGCTAGGTTTCTGTGACTTGTTACTTCCTCCTTGCCTGTGTGTGTGTCTCTGTCTCTGTCTCTGTCTCTGTCTCTCTCTCTCTCTCTCTCTCTCTGCCTTTGTGCTGTAAGTCTAGGTAGGCTCGTTCATTTCTGTCTTTTCTGCTTAGGTTATATTGTCTTTCCATGACCAAGATAGACATGTAAGATTTTTTTTTATTTTAATTTTATATGTTTGGGTGTTTTGCCTGCATGTAAGTGCCCATTGAGGCTAGAAAAGTGCCTTAGATTCCCTGGAACTGGGGCTAAAGAAAGTTTTGAGCTGCCATGTGGGTGCTGGGATTCAAAACCTGGTCCTGTGGAAGAGCAGCCAGTTAAAGATTTATTTTTAATTATGTATATGTGGGGGGGGGGTGCCTGTGAGTGGGGGTCCCCACAGAAACCAGAAGAGGGTATTGAATCCTCTGGAGCGGGAGTTATAGGCATTTGTGAGCCACCTTATGAATGCTGGGAACTGAACTTGGGTCTCTTAACCCTTCAGTCCCAGACAATACTTCTTGCGAGGAGTTCCTAATTATTTGTGCACAAATTCATACAACAAACACTATCTGAACACATGCTCTTTGCTATGCACTGTACTAACTTCTGAAGTATGTAAAAATGTCAAGTTTGCAGCATTGGGAAAAAGTAATATACCCCACATCTGTATGGCTTCTAAAATCCCTCTCCATACATTAATTTATTTAATCCTTGTAACGACTATTTTAAGATAGCTATCGGGCTGGAAGGATAGCTCAGAGGTTAAGAGCACTGACTGCTCTTCCAGATGTCCTGAGTTCAATTCCCAGCACCCACATGGTAGCTCACAAATATCTGTAATGAGGTACCCTCTTCTGTATACATAATAAATAAATAAATCTTTTAAAAAAAGATAGCTATCATAAATTTACACACAGAAAAAAATTGAAACCCAAAGAGATAGGATGGACACGTGGGATGCATAATCTTCCATAAAGTGATAACCTTTCAGGAAGTAGCTTGGCAGGGGCTTCCATGCCGCTTTCCTAGCTTCTCTCCCTGCATCATTGCCATGATGTCTGTGACAAGGAAAAGGTGCCAGTGACTGTTCAGGCTCCTCTGTGCTGCTTTTCGTGACTCATAAGCCATTTGCTGCTTTTGTAGTGGACAACCTGATGAATATTGAGCCTGATTTTAAGTCTTATGTCTGATGTTCAAAAGATGAATTTCCATAGGATGAAATCTCTGGCTAAAGGGGTTTCTGTTAGTAGTAATGGTTTAAAGAGTTAGTTTTTTGACAGGCCTGGTGGTAGCATGTGAGAGATTGAGGCAGGACTGGACTACACACACATGGCAAATCTCAACAAAAATATAGCCTCTGTCAGATCATTATCCTAGATACATGGTCACTGTTTGATCCTCATTCTTTTTTTTTTTGTTTGTTTGTTTTTTCGAGACAGGGTTTCTCTGTGTAGTTTTGGTGTCCTGGATCTCCCTCTGTAGACCAGGCTGGCCTTGAACTCATAGAGATCCGCCTGGCTCTGCCTTCCGAGTGCTGGGATTTAAGTCGTGCACCACCACCGCCCGGCCCTCATTCTTTCTTTAAATGTTCATTTATTTGTTATATGTGTGTGTAAGTGCAGACATGCATGTGTCACACTGTATGTATGAGATCAGAGGACAGTTGGCTGGTTGATTCTCTCCATCATGTGTTCTGGACATTGAACTCAGGTTGTCACCCTTGGCACCAAAGCACCCTTATCTGCTAAGCTACCTCACAGGCTCCTTTTTTCTTTATTATTATTATTATTATTATTATTATTATTATTATTATTATTGTGTGTGTGTGTGCGCGCGCGCGCGCGCGCGCGCGCGCATGTATATGATGTGGTGGTGGATGCTCAGACCATAACTTTGTGGTTCTGTATTTTTCTTCCAACTTTTCTTGGATTCCAGAGATTGAGCTCAGGTTTTCAGTCTTGCTGTACTGCATAAGCATCTCTAATCACTGAGTCATCTCCAAGCTTTTCTTTTTTCTTTTTCAAGACAGGTTGTTTCTGTGTATTTCAAGGTGACCTCAAACTTACTACATAGCCTAGGCTGGCCTTGAACTCTTGATCTACATGCTTTAGTCTTGCAAGTACTAGGGTTACAGGTGCACCATGCCTGGCTTATAGTCAGACTGCCCCTCTTCCCCCACTCGCCATGCCTTTTTTTTTTTTTTGTCCAATTCATTAATTGGTTGGTTTTTTGGGTCACAGTGTCATACTTTGGCCCAAGCTGCCTGCCATCAAACATTCAGCAATCCTCTTGCTTCAACTTCATGGGTAATAAGATTATAGCCATGAGCCCCTATTCCTGGCTGGCTGTTTATTTTATTTATTTATTTTTGAGACAAAGTCTCCTGTACAACCCAGGCTAACCTAACTTGTCATCCTTCTGTCTTAACCTCCAAAGTGCTGGGGTGACAAATTAGTGTCATCACATCTAGCTTTTTTTCTCACATTCCAAAATAGGAATTAGATGAAGTGCTCACTTCCTCTCATACTAGTAAGATTATTATGTTAATCTTAGATAAGACTTGACTACTTCTGTTTTTAGTTATAAAGACCCCAGAAGCAAATTTTTTAGTCTTGACTCATTGGTATTGGCTGCTGAATAATCTGTAATATGGTAACTGCATGCTATCTTAAAGATTGGAAACAATTAAAAAAAAATTGGAGGCTGAGCTGTGTGTGCACAAAGGCAGGAGAGGAGAGGATAAGAAGAGGGGCAGGAAGAGTGACAAGGGTTTTCTAATTTCTTGGGCTTCAGTTTTCTTAGATTATACTTGTGTGTGTGTGTGTGTGTTTGGTTTTTGTGTGTGTGTGTGTGTGTGTATGTGTGTTTTTGCTTTTGAGACAAAGGCTCACTATGTAGCCTAACCTGGCCTGGAATTCTCTGTAGACCAGTCTTACCTGAAACTCTCTCTGTAGACCAGGCTTGCCTGGAACTCACAGAGATCCGCCTGCTTCTGCTTCCCGAATGCTGGGATTACAGGCGCCACTGGCCTTATCTGAGTGCTGGGATAGATTATATGTCCTTAAGAATGAATTTGCTGGAGTGAATTATCGCCAGGGTTTCTTTTAGCTCTAAACTTATGTAAGTTATCTATTCTGAGGACAGTTATTAAGCATAAGGTGTGTGTGTGTGTGTGTGTGTGTGTGTGTGTGTGTGTGTGTGTGTGTGTTATTACACATAGTATACGCTTCTTAGTACTGGGCATGAGAACCAGGGCCTTGCACATGCTGGGCAAGTTCACTACCACTACCACTTCAACTCCACAATGTACTTTTAAGAACCATTTCATAGCTGGGCAGTGGTAGCACACACCTTTAATCCCAGTACTCAGGAGGCATAGGCAGGCAGACCTTTGTAAGTTCAAGGCCAGCCTGGTATACAAAATGAGTTCCAGGACAGCTAGAGCTGTTGTTATACAGAGAAGCTCTGTCTAAAAAAAAAAAAAAAAAAAAAAAAACAAAACTTGGCAGCCAAGAAGAGTAGTGATGCACACCTGTAATTCTAGCATCAGGGAGACTGAAATGGAAGGATTGCCATTAGCTCAAGGCTCTGTTTCATAAAACCAAAAAAAGAAAAAACAATCTTTACTATTTCAATAGATGTACTATTTATATGCCCACTGAATCTCAACAAATAAGGATATTATCTTCAGCCAGGCAGTGGTGGCACAGGCCTTTTATTCCAGCACTCGGGAGGCAGAGGCAGGCAGATCTCTGTGAGTTTGAGGCCAGCCTGGTCTACAGAGTGAGTTCCGGGGCAGGCTCCAAAGCGCTAGCTCTAGAAACCTTGTCTTAAAAAACAAAACAACAGAAACAAACAAGAATATCTTCTAATCCGGTGGTAGTGGTACATGCCTTTAATCCCAGCACATGGGAGGCAGGTAGATTTCTGTGAGTTCGAGGCCAGCCTGGTCTACAAAGCCAATTTCCAGGACAGCTGGGACTATTACACAGAGAAACCCTATCTTGAAAAACCAAAAAAGGGGGGGCAGGAAATTCATGGGTTTTTTTTCCCCCTTTGTTTCAAGAGGCAGAAGTGCTTTTCAATATTTAGAACATGGAAACATTAATGACAGTATTTAATATGAATCATGTTATCTTTAAAATATAAAGTGAGTCTTATAGTACCTTTATTATTGTGTCTTCCCTCCTCTTCCATCCCCTCTCCTTTAGCTCCCTTCTTTCCTTCCCTCAAATAGTCTCCTCATTTCACCACACACAAATCTCTCCTCCCTCTGAGACAAGATCTTGCTCAGGCTAGCCTTGAGCTTCTGATGATCTCTGCCTCCTCTTCCCCAGTGTTGTGATTATAGGCTTGAATAAAAAGCCTGACTTACAGATCTTTTCTAAAAAATGTTTTTGGATTTTATTTTACTTTATGTATATGAATGTTGTTTGTTATTTTTGTTTTTGTTTTCCACAGTCCTTGGTAATTCTAATTGCTTCATTTCCTCAACACCAGATCAAAACCACAAGACTTGAAAGTGTGCTGTTCCCCTGTTCTCCATGTCATTGTGGCTGGACTCTCATGAGGAAGCATCACAGATTGGGAATCTCAAACACTAGGACTTTACTTCCTCTTCTTGTGGGGGGTGTGACAACTCAAGGTCAAGGTGTGGACAGGGCTGCCTTGTCCCAAGGTCTCTCTCCTTGGAGAGGCTTGCCAAGGCCTTCTCAGTATTCACCTGACTTCCCTCTAAGTGTGTCTGTGTCCTGGTCCTCTGTTGTGGGAGAATTGTGGCAAAGCTAGCCACTAGACAGAGAACCTGCCCTTGCCTCGACTGCTGACAGTAGGCTGTCCAAACTGGACAAACAGAACACAAAAGAAGGCAACTGCCAAACTTTGCCAAGACAAGGTAGGACAGTCCTTCAAAATTCCTGTTTCACAGAAAAGTCTGTCAGCTCTTTTAGGCCTGTAGGCTGAAAATGGATGCCCCAACATTGCAGAGGAACTCTGGGGTGACTCTCTGAGTAGCCAGATGTCTCTGTTGTTTCTTAGTTTTGGAAGTTGCTTGCTCTGCACTTCCTGTTTACTCAGGTAATATTATATCCTCCTTGGATCTTTGATGGGGTTGAAGACTAGATAGCTATAGTTAGAGTTTTCTGAAGTGAGATACTGATACAATGGACCAGGTAAAATTTATTAGGGAAATAAATCAAATAAGGTACACTCACGGTACAAATAGAGTAGACACTGCTGCTGATCCAGCTGTCCTCTTCCTGCTGTTCTGCCCAAGGGCAATGAGAACCATTTGCCTGCATGTATCTATGTGCACCACATGCATGCCTGTTGAATCCCCTGGGACTAAGATTATAGACAATTGTGAGTCACCATATAGATACATGCAATCAAACTCAGGTCCTCTGCAAGAGCATCTCTCCAGACCTGTGACTTATACAGGGTTTCTCTGTGTAGTCTTGGCTGTTCTGGAACTCACTCTGTAGACCAGTCTGTCCTCAAACTCACAGAGATCCACCTGCCTCTGCCTCCTGAGTGATGAGATTAAAGGTGTGCACCAGCCTCAACCCACAACTATTCTCTTTGAAGATCTCAAATTACTACTGGGAAGACAAAGAATTTAGGTTTTCTTTTAAATCTGTGGGCTGTGGTGGAATAAGTCCAATAACCAGAAATAAGTTAGAGAGGAAATTTGTGTTCAGTAATTACAAGTTCAGGATTTTAAAATCATGGCCTTTTTAGCCAGGCATGGTAGCAAACACCAGTGCCACCAGGGTGACAGAGGTAGGTAGATTTCTGTGAGTTCCAACCCAGCTTGGTCTACATAGTGAGTTGCTGGCCAACCAGAGCTACATAGTGAGACTGTCTGAAAACAAAACAAGGGTGGGGTAGTGGTGGCACATGCCCTTAATCCTGGCACTCTGGAAGCAGAAGCAGGCAGATCTCTGAGTTCGAGGCCAGCTTGGTCTCTACACAGTGAGTCCCGGGACACCCAAGGTTACACAAAGAAACCCTGCCTTGAGGGGAGAGGAGACAAAGGAAAAACAAAACAAGGCTTTTTTTGTTGTTGTTGTTTTTAGGAGTTTATGCAAATTAGCCAAAGGAAGTTTTTTCTTTCCTCGGTTGGATTCTATAGGGATGTCTGTTGCATTAGCACAGAAGTATCAGCTTTCACAACTTTACATATATATAAACATACACATACCAGCTATACTGAAATAATTGGGCCTTTGGTTTACAATATTAATTCTCCTTAGTAGAAGACTTTTAACTACTAATCTAATATTGTCAAGTAGCTGTGGGTTGTCCATAAAGTAAATACTTCTTAAATGGATTTTTAAATTTTTTCTTTGTAATAATTCCCTCAAACTGTAACAAAATACATGAGTTTATTTTAAACATCCTGGGTTTACATTTTTAGGTGTTTTTGTACTAAGACAGCCACTAGTAAATCTGCCTTTGGAATCTGCCACACAATAAGTGTGATTATTTAAAACCTTACATAAATAAACAGGAAATGGCTTTCCTTTCATACTGATTCATACTCATTTATTACCCCTCCTCCTCCTCCTCCCTCCTCCTCCTCCTCCTCCTCCTCCTCCTCCTCCTCCTCCTCCTCTTCTTCTTCTTCTTCTTCTTCTTCTTCTCTCTCTCTCTCTCTCTCTCTCTCTCTCTCTCTCTCTCTCTCTCGTCAAATCATTTTATTCAAGAGATGAGGAGAGGCAGAAGAGGACCACAAAATCTATTGTCCTCCTCAGCAGGCTCAATCTTCCTGGCCTCTTCTATAGAGATTTTTTTTTAAAGATTTTTTTATTATGTATACAGTGTTCTGCCTGCATGCACCAGATCTCATTACAGATGGTTGTGAGCCACTGTGTGGTTGTTGGGAATTGAACTTAGGACCTTAGTAAGAGTAGTCAGTGCTCTTAACCTCTGAGCCATCCCTCCAGCCTGAGTTTTGCTTTTTTTTTTTTTTTTTGACAGGTCCCAGGCTGCCCTTGAACTTGTAATGATCTTCCTGCCTCTGCAGGTTAAGTGCAGGGATCATAAGCATAGGTCACCACACCCACATCAGTTTATACTTATTTTCTATGGCCTTCCTGGGTTTCTTTCTTTCTTTTTCTTTTTTTGGTAGTTATAGTTAAGTAAGCTCTTCCTGTTTCTTTCTCTACAAAGAAGTGCTGCTACATATGAAACAATGTCATGTCCTGTGTGTCATCGTCGTTCTTATGTCCCAGTCCCACCCCTGCCCCCCAACCCCCATCTTGAGACAGAGTTTCTCTGTGTAGCTTTGGAGGCTGTCCTGGAACTCCCTCTGTAGACCAGGCTGGCCTCGAACTCATAGATCTGCCTGCCTCTGCCTCCTGAGTGCTGGGGTTAAAGGCGTGCGCCACCATGCCCGGCTGCGTATTGTTTCTTTTTCATTTACCATTTTTTGGGTGGCATACAAGCCATGCTTGTCTTGATTTTGCCATCCTCCTGCCTCAGCCTTCTGAGTATTGGGGATTATAGATCTGTTATACTACACTTTGTGAAAAGTTCTGATCATGTAAAATATTTTTAAAATTTTTTTCTTTTAAATTTTTCTACAAAGTCTTACTGTGTAGCCCAGGCTGACCTCAATTTTGAGATCTTCTTGGCTTTGATTCCCAAGTGATGATAGTACAGATATGTTAGGAATCACCACAGCTATCCTGCAGATTTTTTTCCCCTCTTCTTTGAAACAGAGTCAATGAGAAAGAGATTATGCAAAAAGCCTTGGAATAATACTGTGTCTCCTGATGGAACTACAGCACCACATCTGGCTTTGCCACCACATTTGGCTTTGCGTGGTGCTGAGGACAGAGCCCAGTAAACCCTGTGTGTTAGCACACACTCTGCCAAAGATGGCCTTGGTTTTATTTTTTCAAGACAAGGTTTCTCTGTGTAGCCCTGGCTGTTGTAAAACTCACTCTGTAGACTAGGCTGGCCTCGAACTCAGAGATCCACCTGCCTCTGCCTCCTGATTGCTGGGATTAAAGGCGTGTGCCACCACCACCTAGCTTAAATATTTTCTTTAAAAAAAAATACAATGTGCTGTGCTCTGGTGGCACACACCTTTAATCCCAGCACGTGGGAAGCAGGCACAGAGAAACCTTGAAAAAAACAACAACAGTGTATTCTTTAATTTCTATTTTATGTGTGTGTTTGTCAACATGTATGTCTGTACCACATTTACATGCCTGGTGTCTACAGAGACCAAAAGAGGGCACCATGTCCTCTGGCACTGGATTTATTTATGGTTGTGAGCCATCTTAGGAATTGAACCCAGGGCCTCTGAAAGAACAACCAGTGTTCTTAACCACTGAGCCATCTCTGCAGTCCCCTTCTTTCTTTTTGTTTAAGATCTTATTTTTTAGGCTAGGTTGGCCTCAAATTTGCATTGATCCTTCTCCTGCCTCAGCTTTTTGAGTGCCACCAGCAACCTGCCTTCTCTCCCACCTCCCTAAGAGATGAGGTGTCATACTACAGCCCAAACTGGACCTTTCAGTAACTCTCAGGCCTTAGACTTCTAAGTGCTGAGACTACAGGTGTGAACCAGACCCAGCATAACAGGCAGAACTTGCAAAGGATTGCAGTGTAGTGAACAGAAATTTAATATTCCATAACCCAGTGTCTTGCATGTGCTAGGCAACTGTTCTACCACTAAAATACACCCCCAAGCCCAGAAGCTAAGATTTGAACTTAGACACAGATGTGAATTCTAGTTCTGCTAGTTATAAACTTTGGGATTTGGGAAAATGACCACACACACACACACACACACACACACACACACACACACACACACACAAAACCACCACCAACTTTTTTTGTAAAGGATCTCCAAAGCCAAGGCAGGGTTTGAAGTTGCTGTGTGTCAGAAGATGATTTTGGATTCCTGATCCTCCTACCTTCACCTCCCTAGTACTGGGACTACAGGTGTGTGCTCTACAGTGCTGGGGATCAAACCCAGGCCTTCATGCTTGTTAGGCAAGCACTCTATCAAATGTGCTACATTGTAGTCCCATCCCCTAATTTAATTCACTTAAATATATATATAATTTTTTTTTCTTTTTTGAGTTAGAGTTTCTGTGTGATAACAAAATGTTCTCCATTAAACAAAAAAATTCTAGCCATTTAAGTGCAAGGAAATACATCTCTTTCTTTGCTGCTAAGTGGATGTATCTTGGACTAGCTGGATAAACCGGATGGTTTGTTTTAGATCAGCACACTGAGTGATACACTATGAACGGAAACACGGTATTAACCCAGCACAATAGCTGCCTTCACGGGGTCAGCAAACACTCCATCCTGAGCATCCAGTGAAAGCCACCACTGGGAATAGGAACTTCATCCAAGTTTCCATGTCTGCAATCACTTAGCAACTTTTAAATTTGTACAAAAGGACTGATATTTGTAAGTGCCAGGCTTTTATTGTCATTAGAGATTTTCTGAACAATTTGGAGGAATAACCAAGTTCAGGAAGAGGAGAAAAGACAAAGATATGATCGATCATGTTCTCTCCTTCCTTATATAACATAACTAAGGAATGTGGCTGCAGTACACTGAGACCAACACTGAATGTTGAGCTATAGTGTGATGTTTATATATCGAATAACAATGTTTTGTTAGTTTCCTTGATTAAATTATAATTAAAACAAAGAGTAGAATAATTCCAACATCAAAATTATTAGTAGAATGTCAGAGATCATAACCCATAAAATAAAAACCATGAGTTCATGCTGATATAAGCTAAGTAAAGACAGGAAAGAATCAGCTCTTTCTTACAGAACACTAATTTAAAAATACCAGAGGGGGCTGCTGGGGATATAGCTCAGTGGGTAGAAAGACTGCCAAGTGTATGAAACCCAGGTCCAACCCCAGTACACACCTGGAAACCCAGAACTCAGGCGGGGAAGCAGGAAGTCCAGAACTTCAACGTCATCCTTGGCTACACGGTGAGTTTAAGCCTAGTCTAGGATGCATGAGACTTCCCTAAATAATACCAGTGATAATAATAGGAGCAAAAAGAACAAAAACATCAACCAAGCATCTTTCTTGCAGAAAAAAAAATATATTTGTTAACATAAAACTGTCAAGAAGCTTAAATAAATGATCAGGTTTCTTAGAATTATGGTTGGTACAGACTTTTTGCTTGTTTGTTTTGTTTGTCTTTTGAGACAAGGTTTCTCTGTGTAGCCCTGGCTGGCCTAAACTGGGATTAAAGACATGCACCACCACACCCAGCTGGTTGGTACAAACCATTAAATACTAGAAAAAAGATAGAACCAAATTAGAGGGCTCTTCCTAGTATACCTGGAACATACACATCACTGCCTCAGAGATCTGAGTCCTCCCTACTCTGTCCTGGCTTATTACTGACTCACGACCCAACTGTAAACAAATTACTTAATCTTTAGGCTTGTATTGTAATCATCTGTGTAATGACTGTTATATTGCTATTACATGCTATTAAGAGTCTCAGCTAAATATAAATCATCACACACTGCAGTATCATTACTCATTCAGCCTTTGGGGAGACCTTATAATTCCAGAGGTATAAACGAATACTCTTTGATTTGACATCCGCAGAAAACTAGACACTAAACACACACATTCTTACACCCCAGCTCCTTCATAATGGCCCTTCCAGGTACTAATCTAATTTTCATTAAACCAATTAATTTTCCATACTATCAACCAACTATAGTTCTGTTTGGGACCCAAGGCTAAATAATGAAGAGTTTCTCATTCTTATCTGAGATTCATTCCCCGCTCCCCAACCCCCACAGTGTTTCTTTGTGTAGGCTTGACTGTCCTGGAACTTGCTCTGTAGACCAGGCTGGCCTCAAACTCACAGAGATCCACCTGCCTCTGAGTTCTGGGATTAAAGATGTGTTGCCTTTAGCACAGCCTGGCCTTATCTAAAGTTTTACAGATACTAAAAATTTGAGTTCATCACAGATACTTGACTGTGTAACCTAGCATCTATTTCCAATCCTCAGCTCTTTGTACCATAATTAATCACATACTTCTCCAATCTTTGCTGCAAGCTCACTGTTGGCCAATTAGAGAGATTTCATGCTGAAATATGCTGCATTTAAGAAAGCCATTACTCCTTCCTTTCCTTCCTTTGTTTGCGACGGTCTTATGCTGTAACCCAGCCTGGCCTCTCACTATACAGACAAAGCTGACCTTGAATTTGAGGTGATCCTCCTGCCTCCATCTCCCAAATGATGGATTATAGGTATGAGTCACCATACTCAGCTGGGAAAGCTTCTCTTGATACAGAGAACAGATCCCACCAGCAACTCTCTCTCTCTCATTCTTTCTTGAACTGATGTCTCAAGGCAGCTTTAGATGTGTCAGGCTCTACAACTGTAATATAAATAAACGCACTCCAGATAACATAACAAACATGACATCATGAGGTGTTTCTTCAGTCCTTTAAGAACCAACTTCAGACCTGTTAAAACATTCTTTGATGCTTACACCATTCTTGGTTGTGTCTTCTTTTGTTTGTAGCCAAGTGCACTAACTTACACGATGTCCAAACTCAATTCTTTTCTCCAACCTTCAGTGTTTAAATTACTTGGCACAGGTGGTGGTATCACCAGTTGCCCAAATTAGAAACTCAGTGTTAGCTTCGGTCTATACTAACCCTTCAAATATAAACACACAGCAGATCAGCAACAGTCATCAAATCTTTCAGAATGTTTGCTCTGGACTTGGAAAGATTGCTCAGCAGCTAAGAGTGTGAACTGCTCTTCCAGACGTCCTGAATTCAGTTTCTGGGACCCATGTTGGGAGCACAACTGCCTTTAATTCCAGCTCCAGTGGATCTTACGCCCTCTTCTGGTCTATACACATGTGATAGACACACATATATATTTTTAAAGCTGTGTGGAGTAGTATAGAACATTAGTCCCAGCAGTCAAGGAAGAAGGATCAGAAGTTCAAGGTCATGCTCAGCTATATATAAAGTTGGATGTCAGCCTGGCATATATGAGACCCTGCCCAAAGAAAGGAAGGGGCCAGGGATCAGAACTTAAGTGACTTGATGCTCTTCCAGAGGACCAAAACTGAGTTCCCATCACCCATATAAGGTGACTTACAACTCCCTGTAACTCCAGCTTCAAGGTATGGACAACCTCTTCTGGCCTCTGCAGCCACACACACAAACACATATACACACATAAATAAATAAATAAAATCTTTAAAACCTTTTTGGTTTCTCGAGACAGGGTTTCTCTGTGTAGCTTTGGAGTCTGTCCTGGAACTTGCTTTGTAGACCAGGTTGGCCTCTACCTCCCGAGTGCTGGGATTAAAGGCATTCACCACCACCCAGCTAAAAACTTATTTTTAAAAAACAGAGAGAACGGAACATCACTTTTTCCACTTTAGATGCATGTTTACCTGCATGTCTGTCTGTGTGTATGTCTGAGTGCCCACAGAACTCACAAGAGGGCACCAGACTCCTTAGAACTGGAATTCCAAACAGTTGTGAGCTGCCGTGTGGGTTCTTCTAACCAAACCTTGGTCCTCCACCTGAGTGCTGGGATTAGGGCTGCTGCACCAGCATGCCTGGCTGTTTCCATTTCTTGGAACCAGTTTCCCTATGGCATTTCTGTCTGGCTCTTCACTTGCAATCTCCCTGCTTCCACCTTCAGAGCAGTGGAGTGACAGCATCCACCACTTCTTTCCAGCTCCCTTCACCTCATTCTTAGAGAGCCAGGGTAAATTTGAGATGTCAGAGTAATGAATAGGCAATGACATTTTTTAACTTATTTATTCATCTGTCTGTATACTTACATATATGTACATGCCACAGCATCTCTCTCTGGAAGTCAGAGGACAACCTGTGGAAGCACACTCTTATTAGCTGAGCCATTTCTCCAGTCCCTATTTGGGGTCTCACTAAATAACTGAGGATTACCTAAAATTCACTATGTAAATAAAGCCTGGTCTTGAATTCTCCATCTTCCTGTCTCACTTTCCCAAGTGTTAGGACTGCAGGCATGTATCATCATGCCCAGCTCTGAAATAGCTCTGGATGTGTTCAGGTTTGTCCTTGGAAGTGACAGCCCATTTGTGTTAATATCAGCATCAGTAAGAGCGCTTATCCAGAGATTATATTTATCTCTGTGCATGGCAAATCCTCCTCTGCTTCCAGGAGATTATTCTAAGAAAGGAGAAAGATTCACCACTGCAGCTAAGTACGTATCTAAACTCCATATAGCCCTATAAATGATCACATTTGATAAGATTAATGAAATGTTTTTTTTTTTTCTTTTTGGTTTTTTGAGACAGTGTTTCTCTGTAGCCTTGACAGTCCTAGAACTCACTCTGTAGACCAGGCTGGCCAGAGAGGTCTGTCTGCCTCTGCCTCCCAAGTGCTCGGATTAAAGGCGTGCACCACCACCACTGCCAGGGTCAGGATTTTTTATATGATACTGTGCATTAGTTATGGTTCTCTAGAGAAATGAAACTAAACCAGAACTGTTAGAATGAGTATACATTACAAAGGAGATTTATCAGACTTACATTGATATGGACTGGATAGTCCAGCGGTGCTTTGTCTACTGCTGGAGAAGCTGAGAACCCAGTAGCTGATCAGTCAGTCCATGAGGCTAGGTTCCTCAGCAGTCCCAATCTGGCACTTAATGCCTGGAGGATTCCTGGAGAATCATAAGTCTTCAGTCCGCATGGAAGGCTGAAGAAGCTGGGTTTCATTGTAAGTAAAAGATGACTACAGAGGCAGTAACAAAGTAGGTACATGCACCAACAAGGATCAAAGGTCAATAGGCAAAAAGCAAACAGCTTTCCCCTCATACCTCATAATCTGGGCATAGAAAGGATCTCCTTTCAGCCAGTCCTTCGGGAAAATACCCTCACATACCCACTCAGGCATGCCTTTTACTTGACTCCAGAGCCAATCAAATTGATAATCATGATTAACTATCACATATCACCTTATGGGACCTGGACATGCTACTAAAGTCTGGCTTGGTGAAACAGTTTATCCCATGTTTATCAGGAGTCTTGAATATTTCTTTGACCCAGTAGTTAATTTCTCCCTGAAAAAGATGTTCATTGCATTAAAACTAAATACCCAATAATTAGGGAATAGCCTAGTAAATTATGATAAGCATACAATGGAATGTGATATGGTGATCCTCCCCACGCCCCCAACCAGAGAGTGTTTCTCTGTGTAGCCTTGCTCCTTTCCTGGAACTCACTCTGTAGCCCAGACTGGTCTGGAATTTACTGAGATCCGCCTGCCTCTGCCTCCTGAGTGCTGGGATTAAAGGCGTGCGCCACTACTGCCCGGCAATATGGTGATTTGTTTGTTTGTTGAGACAAGGTTTCTCTGTGTAGCTTTGGAACCTGTCCTGGAACTTGCTTTGTGGACCAGGCTGGCCTTAAACTCACAGAGATCCGCCTGCCTCTGCCTCTCAAGTGCTGGGATTAAAGGTGTGCACCACCACCCCCGGCGGTGATTCTTAAATAATACTTAAGAGTTGATGTAATGTGGAAAATGTAACACTAGAAAGTTTAAAAGATATAGTAAAATTGGGAAGGTTTTTCTTTCTTTTTTTTTTTTTTAATCTTTTTTCCCCTTAAGCATTTTTTATTATCTTGTAGGGAAGAAAGGGGGCTGGAGAGTGGCTTAGTGGTTAAGAGCACTGGCTGCTCTTGCAAACCTGAGTTTAGTTCCCAGCATCCACTTCATTGGCTCACAGCCATATGTAACTCCAGTTCTAGGGGATCTGAGGCCCTCCTCTGGTCCCTGTGGGTATTGCATGCAAGTGGTACACATACAGACAAGTAGGCACATGAATAAATAAAAATAAAAAAACTTTAAATAAAAAAAATTAAACATTCTTTTCTCCTTCCCTTCCTCCTCCTCCTTTCCCTTCTCCTTCCCTTTTTGAGATAGTCTTAACTTACTATTTAGGCAAGTTGATGACCTTATTTTAAAATATACATAATAAAGGTATTACATTTAAAACACACAGAATTATATATTTAAAATCAGCATATAAAGAAGCACTGTAATATTTGGTAAAAATCTTTTTCAATATATTTATAGGTGCATGTATAAGACAGATAGTTTGTTAATTACAACTATTTACTTTAGTGTGTGCATGCAGGGGTCAGGGGACAACTTACTGGAGTCCTTTCTCTCCATCCACCCTGAGACTAAGGTCCTCAGGCTTGGCAACAAGCACCTTTACCAGCTGAACCATTTAATACCGGCCATGTTTTTGTCATTTGAAAAAGGAAAAGGGCCTGGGCAGTTGTGGCACATGCCTTTAATCCCAGCACTAGTGAGGCAGAAGCAGGCAGATCTATGTGAATTAGAGGCCCGTTCAGTCTACAGAGCTAGTCCCAGGACAGCCAGGGCTATACAGAGAAACCCTGTCTGGAAAAAAAAAAAAAAAAAAAACAGAATAAGGAAAAAGAGAAGGAGTTACACTGATACTTTTCAAGATGGATAGGACCTCTTTCTTTTGGATTTTTTCTTCTCGGGTTTTTTTTTTTGTGTGTGTGTGTGTGTGTGTGTGTGTGTGTGTGTGTGTGTGTGTGTGTGTTGTTGTTGTTGTTGTTTTGTTTGTTTGTTTTAATTGAACGTAAAGCCTCAAGTCCTAGGCAAAAACTCTATGACTAAGCCCTCCCCTTCATCTTACTAAGTGTGATCAGTGCAGGTAAGACAGAAAATTAGCTCTAGCCTCTGAGTGCTTAGAGCAGTTGACAAACATCAGTGTGTGGTTTTTTTGAGGATGATTCCCTCCTCTTGCCCGCAACCCAGTGTTTCTCTGTGTCGCACCCCAGCGTTTCTCTGTGTAACCCTGGCTGTCCGAGACTTGTTCTGTAGACTAGGCTAGCCTCAATCTCAGAGATCCACCTGCCTCTGCCTCTGCCTCCCCAGTGCTGGAACTATTTTGAGGGTGATCTTTAACTATGGGGGGGGGGGTGAGCTGAAAGCTAGTGGGTTGGTTTTAAGGTGTTTCTTTTCAAGTTGTCCAGGTTGGTTCTGTGACAGCTGGGAAGGTATTAGCATAAGACAAAAATATCAATTTACAGGCATTAAACATTATGGATAGCTAATTAGCTGGATGTACAGGCAGTGAGTGACACCATAATCTCAGGTGAAATTTAACACTTTTTCATTTTTTTGAATGAAGGTTTCATGTAGCACAGGCAAGCCTTAAAATTGGTATGCAGCCCAGAATGACCTTGAACTTTTTTTTTTTTTTTTTTTTAAATTTATTTATTATGTATACAGTGTTCTGCCTGCATGTATGCCTGCAGGCCAGAAGAGGGCACCAGATCTCATTTCAGATGGTTGTGAGCCACCATGTGGTTGCTGGGAATTGACCTCAGGTCCTCTGGAAGAGCAGCCAGTGCTCTTAACCTCTGAGCCACCTCTCCAGCCCTGACCTTGAACTTTTAATCCTCCTCTTCCCACTCATAAACCACCATGTTTGGTTTGTGAGGTGCTGAACATCAAGCCAGGGGCTCTGTACGTGCTAGGAAAGCAGTGTGCCAGCCTGGCTGTCCTGAGCCCATGTTCATTGCTCTTTTAATACAGTGGCCCTTAGGTTGGGAGTGTGTCTGCTTTGCTTTGGTTTTAGCGTGTTTGTAGTAATCATATTAGAGATGCTAATTCTGAGTAGATCGTTAAGGACTCTTCTGATCATTGTTCTTTTCAGGGGTACTCATTAGAACCGCTTTGTTTCCCCCAGTTGGTAAGCTAGTAGCTGGCATGGTGCAGCAAGTGTTCCAAAGCATGCCTCTGCCATTGGCATTGATTGAAAGCCTTGGGAATTTCTGCCAAGTTCTCGTGATCTAATCCTCTCCTGAAAGCACAAAGCTCATGTGTATTGAAATGCCTGAGTCAGCTGCTTAAGGGATATATTGGCTACACTCCTGCTCATTCTTCTAGGATGAAAAATCTCCTTGGTGATCCAAGGCAGCAAGTTTTTGCTCTCTCCACCCAAAAATGCATTTATAAAAACATACAGGAAAAATATGCCCACATATACAAGTGTCTGTACATATCTAAATGGCAGTGTGAGAATTATGTTTCCAAGTATTATGCTTGATTTCAGCAGATAATTGGTGTGGTGTTTTTTGTTTGTCTGTTTCATTTGTTCATTTGAGACAGGGTCTAACTTTGTAGCCTTGGCTGGCCTGAAACTCTCTAGCTAGAACTAGCTGGCCATGAACTCACAGAGATCTACCTGTCTCTGCTTCCCAAGTGCTTAGATTAATTTAATAACATAAGACAATGGCTTCTGCTGATTAGGGTTAATTTTATTTAATTTCTCCAGCTTTCTAAGGAAGGCAAAAGAAAGGCACCTGCTGTTTATTGAATATTCACTGTGTGCCCGGAGCTTGCACTTGTTCAGAATCACTCTTGTTTTTTAGGGGAGAACCTTAGAAGCAGCAGGTAAAACCATAGAGCTTTGAAGCAGTGAGAACTGAAACAGGCAAGTCCCTTCCCAAAGGTGTCTCCATTGTATTGTAGAACTGTTGGGTGTTCATAAAACACCATCATTGGGTGGTATGGAGGGGGCAGGGGATAATGACCAACTGACTGCTGTCAACATTACTAAATAAAAATACAAGTAGTAAATAGTAAGCATAATATACTACCATTGTGTGAAATTGGCGGATAGACAGACATATAAATGTGTCTGTTCTTATATTACACTTAGCATATGTAGCACCTCTACATGCTCACACAATAGTTACCTTTAGAGATGGAAATATATCATTATTTTGAAATCTAGTACTTCTGGGTTTTGTTTTATGTGAATGTGTATCAATTATACCTCATTCAAAAACCTAAAACCTGATGCTTTTCGAACACAACCATGACATAAGTGGAAAATTCCATACCTGACCTAATACGGACGGCAGTACAAATGAAGATGCTCTTGCCTAAGTTGCCTTCAAGCATATGTATACTGTTTATGAAAATGGATTTCTTGTTCATCCTCCCATGTGTATATGAATAATTTTATCTCCATGTATATACAAATACATCAAAATTTGTAAGGCTTCTGCTGGCAAGCATATCAGATAAGGGATACTCAACCTATATTATATATTCAAAATAGGATTTAATGGTAATGGACTATTGTAAAAAGGCAAGGGGTTTCCTTTGTGCTTATATATACTTTGACACATTTTTTTTTTTTTCTGGAGCTGAGGACCGAACCCAGGGCCTTGGGCTTGCTAGGCAAGCGCTCTACCACTGAGCTAAATCCCCAACCCACACATTTTTTTTTTTTTTTTTAAAGCACAGTGATAATGTTTATGTAGCTTCCTCTACCCCATCCAGGTGAAGCGTTCTTTTAGGGCAGGGACCAAGCCTTATTTGCCTTGTATCAATTGAGCTGAAGTACTTCCTTAGTATAGGGAAGAAAGAGAAATATTTTTCTGCCGTTTGAAAGGTTCTCTTATGCAAGAGATTAAGATTATTGTGTGTACTTCGGTGGGTAGAAGCATTAAGGTGAGCCCTCAGTGCGAGCTCAGGAGATGTGGAGTAAAGCTCAAGGACATGGACATGGATAGCACTGGGTTCTGCTCCTCACTTCACTCTAGATGGTGCATGTATACGGATGTTCCGGTTTTCATTTGATCAGAAACAAAAAAATACTAACCTTTTGTTTTTGTTGGTTTTTTTATAGTCAAGTTCATCCGAGAAGTAACACCGTATATCAAGAAGCCATCTTTAGTATCAGATCTGCCATGGGAAGGTGCTGCTCCCCAGTCACCAAACTTTAGTGGAAGTGAAGACTCTGGTTCTCCAAAGCATCAGAATAGCACCAAAGACAGGAAGGTCATCCCTCTCAAAATGTGCTTTGCTGCTAGAAACCTAAGCATGCCAGATCTGGAGAACAGGTGAGCCGTGACTGTCGAGAGCATCACACTCAGCATTACAATCTCAAGGACATACCACAGTATCAGTGACTCCTGTCGAGTAGATTATTGAGAAGAAAAATGATATTCTGAGATCAAAGATCTGTCTTTATTTTGGGGACCCTGGACAGCCTCAAACCCACTGTCTTTTTATAAGGATCTTTCTTTCTTTTCTTTTTTTTTTTTTCCTCCGTTTTTTTGAGACAGGATTTCTCTGTGTAACAATCCCAGCTGTCCTGGAACTCACTCTGTAGACCAGGCAGGCTTTGAACTCACAGAGATCCACCTGCCTTTGCCTCCTGAGTGCTGGGATTAGAGGTGTGAGCCACCACTGCCCACCTATGAGGAAATTTCTTAATTGTGAGTAATGTTATAGTTTAGAGGCCACATTGTAGATCTGGGACATCAATTGGCAATGTGTCTCTGACAAGTTGGCTTCATGGACCCCCCTGTCTTCTATAAAATGTAAGCAATGGAATGAATAATTTATAATTTTTCCTTCTTGTTCTATAGCAATTTGTGTTTTATATTGTCTTTAATTTCATTGACTTTGTGAAAAAGTACTATTAGACTCAGTGTTAGGCCAGGGTTTTGGCAGTGGTGGTGACTTATTTAAAAACAAAAAACAACTTGTCCAAAGACCTAAAGACAGGCCTAATATGCTTTCATTCTTACTGTCTTTGATCTGAATGCACCCCTGTGCCTGAGCAGAGTAGGATAGAACATGAAACACAGTAAAAAACTGAAACCAGGCTTTTCTTGTCTAGTAGTACATACCTTAAATTCCAGCACTAGGGAGGAAGAAGCAGACAGATCTCTGAATTCAAAACCCAACTGGTCTACATAGTGAGTTGCAGACTAGCTAAGAATGACCTTCTTGAACATGTAAGGCTTTAACTTCATTAAAACCTTGGGCCGGGCATGGTGGCGCACGCCTTTAATCCCAGCACTTGGGAGGCAGAGCCAGGCGGATCTCTGTGAGTTCGAGGCCAGCCTGGTCTATAGAGTGAGTTCCAGGACAGGCACCAAAGCTACACAGAGAAACCCTGTCTCAGAAAACAAACAAACAAACAAACAAAAAAAAAAACCAACCCCCCCCCCAAAAAAAAACAAAAACAAAAAAACCTTGTGCTTGGAGTGTTTTATGTAGTATCTCAAGAAACTATAGCTTATTTTAAAGTCTATAAATTTTTTTATTCATGTGTATGTTTATGTGAATGTATGCTACATGTGTGGGTGCTTGCAGAGGTCAAAACTGGAGTTACAAGCAGTAGTAAGCTGCCTAGGTGCTGAGAGCCAAACTCAAACTTTGCAAGAACATCAGGTGCTCTTAACCTTGAGCCATGTTTTCATCCCAGGAAATTGTAGCATAAAATGCCAAAAGTGAACAGTGTGGTAGCTCTCACCTAAAATCCCAGTGCTTGGGAAGCTGAGGAAGGAGGATCACTGTGAATTTAAGGCCAAGTTGGGCTACATAGTAAGTTCCAGATTAGTCTAGGTTATAAAATAACTGAGTAAACCAGTTTCAGAAAAATCACAAAGGGGCAAAAAGCCTTCTATTCATCTCTTGGTCACACACACACACACACACACACACACACACACACACACACACACACAAAACCTCAGGCCAAGGAGGGCAGAAATGCTAAGCCCTTCCATTATAAATCCCTTCTAGAATGTGCCTATGGCGTTGCTGATGCAGCTAGAAGATTGAAACATATACAGTTTCTGGAGAACAGGGGTTGCGGGGATAGGGAAAGAAGGAAGGACGAAGGTGATTATGATTTGACTATATAGCTCAGAGTTCTGCTACCTTTATCATCTACTAAGACATCTGTTAAAAACCCATCATCTTGACTTTACTTAAAACTCAGTCATAAGCTGCAAATATTTTTAAAGATTTATTTCATGTGTGTTATGTCTGTGCACCACATAAATACTTACTGTCCATAGAAGTCAGAAGAGGGCATCAGATTCCCCTGGAACTGGAGTTACAGGCATTTGTAAGCCACCATGTAGGTGATGGGAATTGAGCCTGGGTCTTTGGTTGGTTGGTTGGTTGGTTTGGTTTGGTTTGGTTTGGTTTTTTTGAGACAGGGTTTCTCTGTGTAGTCCTGGAACTCATTCTTTGGAATAGGCTGGCCCCACACTCAGAGATCCACTTATTTCTGCCTCTCGAGTGCTGAGATTAAAGGCATGCACCACCACTGCCAGGCATGAGCCTGGGTCTTCTGCAAAAGCAACAAGTGCTCTTAACCACTGAGCCGTCTCTCTCTGTCTAGCCCCATATGCTGGAAACATTTGATAACTGTCAGGTTTGAAAGAGATCCTCAGAACCAAGTGTAGAGAGCAATGTGAAACCGCTAAAATCGTAGCTTGCTATCTGTATGTGTGCAACTCAGGAAATTAGGACAGGGATTATGAGAGGGAGAAAGTGATCCTAAGGGAGACATGAAGTGGATCACATGTAAAAGGAAAGCAGAAAGGGAACGGGGTTGGGGGGGATGATGGAGGAGGGAATGATTGAGAACAAAGTATGAGGCTACAAAGATGCTATGGTAACCCCCAGTACTTTCAGCTTAGCAAAAGTCAAAACACTGCAGAATATTTGGGGCGGGGACATGTATCACACCCTTCATTCCAGTCAGATGACCCTCATACTTGGCCATGACGTGCTATACAAGGCTGGATCTCTGGTGGCTGAGGCTAGTGTAAAGATTCTCAGTCTCACTGCTAAACAGGAATTTGTTCCTACCTGAAATACCACATTTGAAAATGACTGTCTTTCTGTAAGATGCAAATGAAAAGAGACTGAAGGTTATTCTGTGAGGGGTGATGCTTTAACTTGCATTGCAGTGTTCTCTAGAGAAAGCAAGCAGCAGAGTAGCTGGAGGGGATCACACGTAACTTTGCTTATTTCCAGGACTGAACATCTGTCCTGTGTGTCTTGGCAGAAAAAAAAAAAAAAAAAAAAAATATATATATATATATATATATATATATATATAGAGAGAGAGAGAGAGAGAGAGAGAGAGAGAGAGAGAGAGAGAGAGGGAGACTCATCACCTAAGCAAACTTCAGTTGTAAGACTAGAAGACAGAGCTAAGCACCTGGGCTGTGGCACTTAGGCCAAGCTATTTGTTTTCTATGTGCCTCAGTTTCGTCTTGAACAAAATAAAAATTCTATGAGGGTTAAATAAGAAAATGGTTATAAAATTGGCATAGTAAGTTCTTAAAAGTGTGTGGGTGCTGTCAATTTCCCTTGGTTAAAATTGTTTATATAATTTCTCTGTCATGTTTTCTGTCTATAAAATGAAAATACAGCCTGTTCAGCCGCATCTTTTAGAGCCCTTCAGGAAAGCTGGGAGATGGCTCTGTGGGTAGTTTTTGTTGTACGAGCATGAAGACCCAGTACTCTTCTAAAAGGCCAGGTTGGGTGGCGTGCACCTGGAATCCCAGTGCTTAGAGACAGGAAGATCCTAGGGGTTTGCTGGCCAGCCTAGCCAGTCAGTAAGCTCCAGGATCAGTGAGAACAAGATAGAGAGTGCCAGCTGGACAGTGGTGGTGCATGCCTTTAATCCCAGCACTCGGGAGGCAGAGGCAGGCGGATCTCTGTGAGTTCGAGGCCAGCCTGGTCTACAGACCAGAGCGAGTTCCAGGAAAGGCACAAAGCTACACAGAGAAACCCTGTCTCGGAAAAAAAAAAAAAAAAAGTTAAAGCATGCCAGAGGAAGAGGACCAAATTGGCCTGGCCTCCATAGACATACACAGCATGCACACATGCATACACCATATACACACAGTAAGGGGAAAGGAGATAAGATCTATAAAAAAATCACTGGGAGCTCTTTTTTTTTACGAAGCTGAGGACCGAACCCAGGGCCTTGCGCTTGCTAGGCAAACGCTCTACCACTGAGCTAAATCCCCAAACCCCACTGGGAGCTCTTTATCCTTAAATTTATCTAAGTCCCACCAAAACACACGTCAATTTATTTATCTGTTTTAAAAATTATTTTATGGGTGTTTTATCTACATATATGCCTGTGCCCCACAGAGGCCAAGAGGTCAATGTACCCTCTGGGACTAAAGTTACAGATGGTTGTGAGCCACCATGTGAGTGCTGGGAACCAAATCCAGGTCCTCTGGTTTTTCTTTTCTTTCTTTCTTTTTTTTTTTTTTTTTTTTTTTTCAGAGCTGAGGACAGAACCCAGGGCCTTGCGCTTGCTAGGCAAGCACTCTACCACTGAGCTAAATCCCCAGCCCCTTCAAGTCCTCTGGAAAAGCAGACAGTGCTCTTAACCGATGAACTATCTCTCCAGTCCTCTCTGTGCCTTCTTGATGGTCACCTGAGCAATTTTCAGTTTGGAGTTAGTTGTCATGACTATTTTGTACGTCTTTCTTGGTCATGCATTTTCATTTTACTTGGGTGAACTTGGTGGAGTGGAGTTGCTGTGTCAAATGATAGGTGTGGCAGGGAATGGTGGTGCATGCCTTTAATTCCAACACTAATCTTGAACTCTTTTTTTTTTTTTTTTTTTTTTTTAAGATTTATTTATTATGTATACAGTATCCTGCAGGCCAGAAGAGGGCACCAGATCTCATTACAAGTGGTTGTGAGCCACCATGTGGTTGCTGGGAATTGAACTCAGGACCTCTGGAAGAGCAGTCAATGCTCTTAACCACTGAGCCATCTCTCCAGCCCCTAATCTTGAACTCTTGAAGCAGTGGTAGATGCCTTTCTGTGAGTTCCAGACCAGCCAAGGCTATATAGCAAGACCTTCCCTCAAAAAACAAACAAAATAAGCTGGGCAGTAGTGGCGCACGCCTTTAATCCCATTACTCAAGAGGCAGAAGCAGGCGGATCTCAGTGATTTTGAGGCCAGCCTGGTCTACAAAGAGAGTTCCGGGATAGCCAGTACAGTTACACAGAGAAACCATGTCCAAAAAACAAACAAACAAAAAAACCAAAGAAACAAGTGGTAGGAGTGTGTGTTATTTTCAAAGGAACTTCCGGGGCTAGAGAAATGGCTCCTCAGTTAGGCGCCTCTTTCAGTGGACCATACTTTCCAGCAGCACATGGCTTCAAGTGTGTGGAACTCAGTCCCACGGGATCAGACTCCTGACCTCCATGGACACCAGGCACACACATGGTCCACATACACATATGGAGGCAAAACACTCAACACAGTAAATAAATAAAGTAAATCTAAGAAAGAAAAGAAGAAATTTCCAGGCGTTCTTCCAAAGTGACTGTGCCATTTTATGCTAACACCAAGAACAGCCAACAGTGTGAGAGTTTCCTTTGCTCCATGTTCTTGCCAGCATTGTCTATATTGACTGTTCTGATGGGTATGTGGTGGAGTCTTGTTATGGTTCAGCTCTCCTTTCTGGGGGGGGGCGGTGCAAGAGGGTTTTGAGACAGGGTTTCTCTGTGTTGTTTTGGTGCCTGTCCTGGATCTTGCTCTGTGGACCAGGCTGGCCTCGAACTCACAGAGATCCACCTGGCTCTGCCTCCCAATCATCTTTCATTTTTATGTAAAGGTTTCATTAAAACCAAAAGGGAAACAGCTTATTTTTATTATCATTATTTTACTGCTTTGATTTGGTTCTGTATGTATAAAGCTGGTGGGGGTTCTAACTGTCAGAATAAGTGAGTAAATGAAGGTTACTGCCTTTGCCTCGATAGATGTTTCTGTTAATTATGTGTTGTGTTATAAAACTTGAAAACTAATTAATTAGTGATGAAGTCCAGTGAGAGAACATGAGCCTATTCCTTAGCAAGAACCACAGTGTCCTGTAGGAATGTAGCAATTTTAAATCTATCTTTTGCATTGACTCATAGTTTCTCATCTTCATTCTGACTATTTTTTAGTAAAAGGTATACTTGAGATTTGTGACATAAAATCCCATGGTTATTACTAAATTTAACTCATAAGGTATGTCAAAGACATAACCAATCAGATAATATAGGCTAAGCTTACAATTCCATGCTTCTGTCTACCTAAATATTGATTTGACTTGTTTGTTCAAACTGTGATTAAATTTCCCAGGAAATCCTCAGTGGTCTGACTACAATCCAAAACCTTTAACCTTGTAGCTACCTCCTCTCTCCTATGGGCTCAGTTACTGGCAGACTGCCTCCATGTTTGCTATTGGCAGGGTTTTCATTTTAATTTTTCCTTTAAAATAGCTCATTTTAAGCATTACTATGTTTCTGTGTCAGTTTTGAGAACTGCTCCAAGACAGACTCTTCTGGATCCTAGACTCAGTTCTGCTTGGGAGTTGATTGTTTTCTTCATTGACTTTTCCATAGCCTCTTTCCAAGAAGCTACAATCTTCATAAATGCTGATGATCCCACCTACAAAACAACTCCCTGCCCATTTCATCATTTGAGCCCTCATGTCCTGATTAGTGTCCACTCCTGATTAGTCAGGCTTAGTTTTATTTTATAGCAGATTTATTTTCATCCTTCCAAGTTATTTATAATTAGGATCTAATACCAGGATTTTTAAAAGCTATTCTGTGTTAATAGGATACTCAGTGGCCAATGACTGCCATGACCTATCTGAGAAACTGTCTCAGGACTGTATACAGTGTAAAGGTTTTTTTATTTCTTCCCCAGAAAGTAATTGTTTTGTGCCTAAAGAAGGATGAACTGATTTCTATCTTTAGTGCTAAGTAGGTCAGTAGGAGGAGTGAAGGAAATTTCTTGTCTGGTTCTTGCCAGTAAATTTGAGCATGTGTTTAAAGAATGTTATGCTGGCCTCAGTAACACAGCAACGGGGGTGGAAATAAATGAGCCCTTCTAGAAAATGGTCAGCCTAAAGACATGCAGTCTGAACTAAGAATTGCTTCTCCCAGCCAGTTTGGTGGGAATGAGAATGGCTGACTCTTCTGCTGGAATGAAGTCATGGCAGTCATTGGCCGCTGAATATGGAGAATTCTGTTTGTTTGTTTGTTTGTTTGTTTGTTTGTTTGTTTGAGACAATTTCACAGTGTATCGTAGGCTGTCTTAGAATTTACTATATAGCCCAGGCTGGCCTCAAATTTCTTGCAGTTTTGCCTTAGCTGCCTGAGCACAGGAGCCACGATGCTCAGATAGGTGCATTTTTGTTTGGGGATGGATTTTGTTTGGCCTTTTTGGTTTTGGTTTTGTCTTTGCAGTGGTGGGAATTGAACTTTGCGGTCAAACACTCAACTGAGGCACATTCCCAGTTCCTGTTTTTATCTTTTGAGGTATAACTCACTAAGTAACCCAGGCTGGTGTGGAACTCACAGTCCTCCAGCATCTCTTTGTAGTGCATGCTTTAGTCTCACTTTCAGAAATAACCTTGCCACTAATTCCCTACCCATTTAGGGATATGTGGTAGAGTGGCTCTTCCACTCATTTTAGTTAGGGTTTCTATTGCTGTGATGAAAAACTGTGACCAAAAGCAACTTTGTGGGAAAAGAATTGATGCTATCTTAGAACTCTCTGGTCATATTCCATCACTGAGATGAGTTAGGACAACTCAAGGCGTGAACTGAAGCAGATGTCGTAGAGGGATGAAGCTTGCTGGCTTGCTTCCCATGGCTTGCTCAGCCTGCTTTCTTATAGAACCCAGGACCACTGCCTGGGATGTGACAGTGCTGGACTCAACCACATCAATTATCAATCAGGAAAATGCCCCATAGACTTGCCTATTGGCAATCTGGAGATACAGTTGAGGTTCCCTCTTAGTAGATGACCCTAGCTTGTGTCAAGGTGACAAAACCAACCCACAGACCACTTTTCTAAGACCTATGGCTGTTTGCCAGCTTCCCAAATTTTGTTGCCGTGAGCTCTCTGAGCTTATAGGATTATTCTTTAATTTTTTTAATTAATTTTTTATCTGAGTTTGAGCATGCTACACAGTGAATGTGTAGAAGTCAGAGGAAAACTTACAGGAGGGTTTTTCAGATCAAAGTCAGACCATTAGGCTTGGCAACAATATCTTTACCTGCTAAGCCATCTCACCAGCTCTAGAATTAGCTTTTTAAAAGGTCGCCTTAGGCCAAGTGGTGGTGGTGGTGGTGGTGGTGGTGGTGGTGGTGGTGCACACCTTTAATCCCAGCATTTAGGAAGCAGAAGTAGAAGCAGATGGATCTCTGTGAGTTCAAAGCCAGCCTGGTCTATAGAGTGAGTACCAGGACAGCCAGGACTACACAGAAAAACCCTGTCTTGAAAAAAAACAAAAAAAAAGAACCCTTCCTTGGAGGAGGTACCAGGTTTATAAATGATCTCACCACTTAGAGCCAGTTTGGCAAGTGTGCCCAGAAGTGTGAAGGTTTCCACTGCAGTCCTACTTTCCCTTTACTACCGTACAAGTGTCTGGGTTTTTGTTTGTTTGTTTTTGGTTTTTCAAGACAGGGCTTCTCTGTAGCCCTGGCTGGCCTGGAACTCACAGAGATCTGCCCTCCTCTGACTCTCAAGTGCTGGGACTAAAGTTAAAGGCGTGCACCACCACTGCCCGGCAGAAGTATCTTTTAAGGCACAGTCTTCATAATAGCCAGGACCAACTGTCCTTTATGACATCTTCTGTGACCTGTAATTAATTGTGTTTTATCTACTGTTCATTTTCTGCCCTCCCTGTTAGACTGTAGGCTCAATTAGGGTAGAGACTGGATTTTTCCCCACTTTGGTCTGTGTTTCTGCAATACTAGCACAATATCTGTCATTTAGTAGGGGCTCAAGTAATATATTTATCTAAGGAAGGATAGATCAGGGCCTAGAGAGGTGGCTCAGTGTTTGAGAGTGGAGGACCCAAGTTTAGTTCCCAGCACACCTGTGACTCCAGTTCCAGGGCATCTGATGACCTCTTCTGGCATCTATGGGTACCTCCACACACCATAAATACAAGTAAATCTTAGAAGAAAGTACAGACTAAGCAGAATTTGAGAATAATCATTTGCCATGTAAAATAACAACTTTAAATTAAGTATTTGGAGCTGGCAGCATGGTGGTCCAGACCTGCCATCCCAACACCTAGGAGGATTGTCATGAATTTGAGGCCAACCAGAGCTGAATAGTGAGAACTTCTCTCAAAATAATAAAAAGTAGGGCCAGCAAGATGGCTCAGTAGGTAGAGCTGCCTGTCACCAAGTCTGACAACCTCCATTGGATTCCTGGGACTCACAGGGTAGAAGAAGAAGAATGATTCCCACAAGTTATCCTCTGACCTCCACACTTAACACTGTGGCACACTCATGTGCACATGCATATGTGCGCATGCACAAATTAATTGAACAATAACCCCCCCAAATTTTTTAATGCAAGATGAAAAAGTAAAAACAAAGATAAAAGTAGACTAGCAAGATGACTGAGCTTGTAAAAGTACTTGCTGCATGTCAACCTAATGGCCTGAGTTTGACCTTGATTTCACTGTAGAACTAAAGGGTAGGGCGGGGATACCTAATTAATGTATGACTGTTAGCTGTGGAGGCCAGCCTTGGAACTGCTGATCGAAAGTTAGCTTTAGCCACGTGGAGTAGTAGTGGCAGCAGCAGCAGCAGCAGCAGCAGCAGCAGCAGCAGCAGCACCAGCACATGTCTTTAATCCCAGCACTCAGGAGGCAGAAACAGGTGTATCTCCGTGAGTTTGGGGCCAGTTGAGTCTATACAGCAAGTTCCAGACCAGCCAGGACTACACAGTGAGAATCAGTCTCAAATATGTAAATAAAATTCCAAATTTTCATAAGGAGTGATTTTCACAAAGAAAAGTAATATCCTGCTAATATCCTTTTATTTCAAACAATATGCATTTCAGTTCATTGTTAGGCCTTTTATGGCTCGTACCAGAATTACCTAATTAAAAAAATTATATATGTGTTTGTGTGTGTGTGTGTGTGTGTGTTTACATAAGTATAGGTGACCACAGTGGCCAGAGACATTGGCTCTCCTGGAGCTGAAGTTACAGGCAATTTATATATTAAATATAATAATATAACTCCCTAATTTAGGTGCTGAGATTCAAACTGAGTCCACTGGAAGAACAAGAAGTGCTCTTAAACACTGAGCCATCACTCCAGCTCCTAATTATTTTTAAAATATTTTTAATTTTTTTTTTTAATTTTAAAAATATAAAATTCTTTTAGCTTTGTGTGGTAAAATTCACCTGTAATCCCAGCACTTGAGAGTTGAAGGCCAGAGGAGTGGGCATTCAGGGTCATCCTCGGTCATCCTCGGCTACATAGCAAGTATGTAGAGTACATGGGATACATACAACCCTGTCTTTTATATCCATAATATGTGTGTGTGTGTGTGTGTGTGTGTATGTGTGTATGCTCGTGGGGGGGGTGTTTGTGTTCCTGCCTGTAGTGTCCAACAGGCACTAGTTCTGTTTCTTTGACATGGAAATTAAGGCAAAGTGAAGTGTCCCACTATTGACCATCCCATAGGCACAGCACAAGTCCACCCATTAGTCCCGATTATTATCCAAACATTTGTGGTTTTCTCTGGGATTGGACTCTGAGGAATTCAAGTGTCTCTACTTGAAAATCACAATATTAGACTAGATTTGCAGTTAGTATGTTAACTCTGGTGGTGTGATGACTTGGAACCTAGCTCACTTTTCTCTTTTCTCTCTCCATACAGATTGATAGAGCTACATTCTCCTGATAGCAGGAACACCTTGATCCTACGCTGCAAAGATACGGCCACAGCACACTCCTGGTTCGTAGCTATCCACACCAACATAATGGCTCTCCTCCCACAGGTACTGGCTGAACTCAATGCCATGCTTGGTGCAACCAGTACAGCGGGAGGCAGCAAGGAAGTCAAGCACATTGCCTGGTTGGCAGAACAGGTAGGTGGGAGGCAGAGCACGGGTTTTACTCATCGCCACTCAGAGTTAGTGGCATATACCTATTTACATAATCTGTCTCTCTCTCACTCTGTTTCTCCCTCTCTCTCCCTGTCCTCACCCCGTGTGTGTGTGTGTGTGTGTGTGTGTGTGTGTGTGTGTGTGTGTGTGTGAGACAGGCTGGCCTTGAACTCACAGAACCACCTGCCTCTGCTTCTACAGTCCTGGATTAAAGGCATGTGCCACCATGCCTGCCTACAGATACATCTGTAGATTATGTATTACTCAGTTCCTGGATGGCCACATTGCAACTCTTCTGTTTGTCTTTTGTTTCTCCTCCCTCCCTTCTTTCTACAATTTAGCTACTGATTTCTAATCATCACCTCTAGCAGCAGAATTAACCTTTGTGGTATCATCAAGGAGGTTCCTGTTACCATCTCTCTAAAAAACATGGGGTGCCTTTTGTGATTTAGGACTAGAGTCAAGAGCCCAGAGAGATGTCTCAGTGGTTAAGAGTGTTTTCTGTGCGATTATGAAGACCAGAGTTCAGACACCAGCTCCTTCATAACAAGCTGTGCTGTACGATTGCCTATAACTCCTGTTCTAAGGAATCCAACACTTTTTCCTATCCTGCACGCTCCACCTACACACATAAAACACAAACACACAAATATAATCTTTAAATGGGTGTCTGGGTCAGTGAACTGTGCGTATTAATAGCACATAGCAACATGCTTTGACTCTGCTGAAATAGCAAGCAGGAAGTCTCAGACATCATGAGAATAAATGGACTGTGTTTTACTAAAACTTTAGAAAAGCAGGTTGAAGAGTGCATTTGACTCAGAGGTCCTAGTTTCTCCACTCTTTTTGTAGACTATTGGCAGTGTTCTCACGGGCAATAGTCTCTAGTTTATGTCCCTTAGAACTTAAAATACACAAAATATAGGGTTGGAGATAAAACTCCATTGTAAAACACTTGTCTGATACATACAAGGTCCTAGGCCTAATCTCCAATACCAGAGGAAGAAAATATATAAAATATTTTACAAGTTATTAAACAAGATTCAATTTAGTCCATAACTGAAAAGTGAAAAGAAAAGAGCCACGAAAGCCTAAGTGGATGCCAAATGAGGGGAAGGGAGAACTGAGGAGCACAAGTCTTAGATCCCAGGTTCAGCACACAGGGAAAAAGGTTCGTACTATCCAGTTACATCCCTCACTATTGGCTGGGACAGAGCGTGTTCCGGGACAGCAAGGGCCACACAGAGAAACCCTGCCTCAAAAGACCAAAAAAAAAAAAAAAAAAGACAAAATTCTTGCCCTTATTACTTACTGTATTGTTCCTATCACCCTAATTCATGTCCTTTTCCCTAGTAAATCTTTAGATATTTTCTTTATGCAAATGAAAGAAAAATATGAGTATATATTCTTTTCCTTTTAAAAAAATGTGTGTGTGTCTTTGTTAGCGTGAGCCTGCACATACCACAGAGAACATGTGGAGGTCAGAGGATAAAGGACAACTTTATGGAGTCAGGCTTGGCTTTTTTTGTTGTTGTTGGTTGGTTGGTTGGTTTTTTTTTGTTCTTTTGTCTGTTTGTTTGTTTTGAGACAGGGTTTCTCTGTGTAACAGCCCTGGCCATCTTAGAACTCTCTTTGTAGACCAGGCTGGCCTTGAACTCACAGAGATCCATCTGCCTCTGCCTCCTGAGTGCTGGGATTAAAGGCGTGCGCCACCACTGCCCAGCCTGTGAAGTCAGGTTGTCCTCCCACTTTTGGTGGGTTCTAGGGATCAAGCTCAGGTCACCAGGCTTGCTCATGGAGTATTTTACCCACTGGGCTACTTGCTGGCCCCTTTTTCTCATATATAGAACTTACATCTTCCTTTTTCTTTTTATTTAAACAGTCTGTCTGGAGAGCTTCCCATACAATACATAGAGAGCTACCTTATTCTGTAAAATATTCCGTTCTGTAGCTAATAAGAATGTTCTCAGCTTTGTTGTCCTAATATTTTATCATTACAAACAATACTGTAGTAGATTCTTGTAGCTTATCTTGTCATACATGTATTATCTAAACTTTATGGTCTTTGCTCACATGGATTAGACAACAACGGAACCTATATTATCTGAATATATTTGGGCCCTAAGATTGTATCTGGGAGAAGGGTATAATGGCACACACATACCTTTAATTCTAGCAGAGGCAGGAGGACCTTTGAGTTCCAGAACAGGTAGGGTTACACAGAGAAACTTTGTTCCAAATAAATAAATAAAATACATACATACATATATACATGTACATACATACATACTTTGTCGGCCAGGGCCCATGCAGTGGCTGTGGATTCAGTGTTTGCTGCCCAAGCCTGATGACCTGGGTTTAATCCTCAGAGCCTCATAAGTGTAGGCGATAGCCAGCTCCACAAAACTGTCCTCTGACCTCCATATACACAAGAAGTGTTTTTTCAAAACCTTTATTTGATGACTTTGTCAAAATACACCACCTTGAATGAAGTGTTTTGAGACAGGAGAGGTGGAAAGCAGAAGGGGCGTGGACAGAAGCTCACCTGTCTGCTTCGTTAGCCCCTCTCTAAAGATTTGGAGGAGCTGGAGAAATGGCTCAATAGTTAAGAGCTCTTGCTGCTCTTGCAGAAGACTGGGTTTGATTCCCAGCACCCACATGGCAGCTTATAATGATCTGTAACTTGCCTTCCGGAGATCTGATGCCATGGGCATGCAAATGCATAGTCATAATGCAGGCAGAGCACTCATACACATAAAAGAAATTAAAAGAAAAAATTCCGTTTATATCAGTTCTGATGTTTGGATAGTGAGAGTTTAGAGATTAGGGAATTTCTCTGTCTGAAGAATAATCTCCAGAAAATGACTGGCTATAAGAAATGTTAGTTACCCACCTCTAGATCTCAAATGTTTCCGAGATTTACTGACTTAAAATAACAGACATTGACTTCATACAGTTTCATGAGTTCAAGGCCTTAGCTGGGTAATTCTAGCCAAGGCTATCTCATGAAGATAAAGTCAAGCCATCAGCTAGCATGGCATTTATCTGTAGGCTTAGAGACAGAGATTGATTGATAGGATCATAGAGTTTCAGAAATATTAATATTTTTAGTAATATTTAGTTTTGCCTGTTTATTAGAAAATAAATTTAGAAAAAGCTGATGTTTGGCAGGTGTATATGTGTGGATGTAGAAATAAAAGCCAACAGAAACCCTCATTAGTATCCCCTTTTTTCTCTAGCTAGAACTTTAGTTATAGAACCTCAAGGCTATTTGTGCTGATACCACAACTGAAAACACATGCTGTGTACACAGGCAGCATTTTGACTCTACTGAAAACAAACAATATCCTTAAACAGTAAGGCAAATAAGCAAACAGAAGAGAGAAAAAGGTATTCTTTGAAAACCAAGGACTTGAGCCTGGTGCACGACTTTAATCTCAGCACTTAGGAAGCAAAGGCATGTGGTGGATCTCTGTGAGATCAAGGCCAGCCTAGTCTACATTGCGAATTCCAGGATACCCAAAGCTACATAAGACCCTGTCTCAAATCAGTAAATAAATATTAAGAGCTTGGGCTCGTGAGATGGCTTGATGGATAAAAGTGCATGGAACCTGCAATGGAAGTGTCCACACTGGCCCTATCGCATGCTCATACGCAACATATATACTCACACACTAATGTTAGTAACAGTTTTTAAAACTACAGACTTGAAGTTGGGTGTGGTTGTTCATGTCTATAATCTCAGCACTCAGGAGGTAGAGGTAAAAGGACTGGGATTTCGTGGGCAACCTCTAATACAGAGTGAGTTCTAGGCCAGCCTGGGCTACATTAGGTCCTGTCTCAAAAAACTTACCCTGTCTCGAAAAACGAAAAACCAAAAAAAAAAAAAAACCAAAAAAAAAAACTTAAGTGCTCATATCTGTCGATGTAGCTCAGTTGGTAGATTGTTTGCTTAGCATGCATAAAACCCTGGGTTCCATCCCCAGTACTATATAAACCGGGCACACCTGTAAACCTGTACTCTTGAGGTATAAGCAGGAAGATTAGGAAGTTTAAGGCCTTTGGCTGCTTAGGGAGTTGGGGATGCTAGGAACTGAATAAAGGTCCTCTGCAAGACCAGTAAGTGCTCTTAACCACTGCACCCTCTCTCCAGTCCTAAGAATCAACACTTCTAACAAATTGTAAATTAAACAAAACGTTTTCTCCCCCTTCTTTCTCTTTCTCTCTTTATCTCGAAATTGGTCATTACTTATTGATAGTAACATATTTTCTTTTAAGGGCCTAAAGTACCTTTTTTGGGAAGAAATATGTTTAATTTAGATTTTCTAAATGTATATAATCTGGAATAGCCTTCAAAATCTCATTCTTGTAACTCAATGGAAATTTTCATTTAAAAAAATAAGATTATTGGTGGTGGCGGCACATGTCTTTAATCCCAGCACTCTGGAGGCAGAAGCAGGTGGATCTCTGTGAGTTCCAGGACAGCCAAAGCTACACAAAGAAACCCTGTCTCAAAAACCAAAATAAACAAATAAGATTGTTGGAGTTAGGATGTAGTTTAGTTGGTAGTGTTTGCTTAGCCTTGGGTTCGAACCCTAACACTACGTAAACTCAGCATGGTGATGACTGTCTATAATCCTGTACTCTGGAGGTAGAAGCAGGATAAGAAGTTCAAAGTCATCCTCAACTACATAGCTAAGTATCAGGCCATCCTGGGCACCTGAGACGGTAGATAGAGAAAAGTAATCTTAGTATCAGTTTAACCATTTGAGAAGATAAATTGGACAGTGTCTTCCCTACTATGATTTGAATATTATCCATAACAGTCTTGGGACACACTTAGTACTTGTAATCAAAAAATCTCTTTGGGGGCTTTATGATCCAAAAAAAGTAAGAATCGGGCTGGAGAGATGGCTCAGCCGTTAAAGGCTAGGCTCACAACCAAAAATATAAAAGTAAGAATCTCAGACTTTTCTCTCTTCATTGTTTTTTAACATTTGTCTATCATGTCTGTGTTTGTGTATGTACACATATGTGTGCAAGTCAAGGGCCATTTTAAGGGAATAAGTTCTCTCTACCATTGTGGGTCTTGGGGATTGAACTCAGATTGTAGGATTGACAGCGAGCACCCCTCCCTGCTGAGCCATCTCCCTGGCCCTCACTGTTTGTTGAGGCAGAGTTTGCTTGAACTCTCTGTGTAGGCAAGAACGACCTTTAATAGCTGATCTAATGCTCCTGCCTTCACTTCTTAGGTGCTGGCTGGGCTTATAGGCATGCACCACTGTGCCTGATAACTGATATTCTTCCACCAGATGGCAGCTAGCCAGAGATGAGAATCTTAGAAAACTAGAGTGCATTGGTTCTCTCACAGGCTAGATTTCATTTCCCACTCCTGGAATCAGACTGTAGCTTTGGCTAGGAGAAAAGAGACCCAAAGTTGTGTGGTGGCACATCCCTTTAATTCCAGCACTCAGAAGGCAGAGGTATGCAGATCTCTGTGAGTTCAAATCCAGCCAGGGCTACAGTGTGAGACCCTGTCTCAAAAGAATCTGAGACCCTGAGTTAAATGTTTTTAGTATATGCTGGGCATGGTGGTACAACACCTTTGATCTTGGCAAATGGGACACTGAGGCATGTGGATCTCTATGAATTTGAGGCCAGCCTGGTCTACATAGACCCTGTCTCAAAAAAAAAAAAAAAAAGACAACACAGAACCAGATGACTTAGGCCTCTTGTAGATTCTAAGTGTGTCTTTAAAATGTTCTGCCACATCCAAATTACCTTCAGAAGTTTTTTGTGTTTTTTGGTTTGTTTGATTTAATGTGTTTGGATGCTTTACCTACGTTTGTATCTTTGCACCACATGAAAGACTGATGCCAACAAGGCCAGAAGGGGTCGTTTTGGGATCCTCTGGAATTGGAGTTACAATTGAACTCTTCTGGAAGAGTGGCCAGTGCTCTTAACCACTGAACCATCTCTTCAGCCCTCTTCAGAAGTCTTAAAGAAAAGAAAGAAAAAGTGATTCTGAAGACAGCTATCGAAGAGACAAGTGGTTCACCAACTTGAGTTCTCCTGGAGGCAGTCAGGGATGACTTGGAGGGGCAGGGGTAAGATACAGTGCTCTTCAGCAGCCTTGTCTGCAGAGGACCAGGGTTTTGATGATGACAGGACTTCTCTTGATCATAGTCCTTTCCATTTTGGCCCTGGATCCTTGACATATGAATAAGTAGTAGGTGGCTATTTTCCTAGATTTTTTTTTTCTTAGTTTTTTTTTTTTTTTTTTTTTTTTTAAGATTTATTTATTTGTTGTGTACATAGAAGAGGGTGCCAGATCTCATTACAGATGGTTGTGAGCCACCATGTGGGTGCTGGGAATTGAACTCAGAACCTCTGAAAGAGCAGTCGGTGCTCTTAACCTCTGAGCCATTTCTCCATCCCCTATTTTCCTAGATTTTTAAACTTCCTAGATAACTGAGCTCTATGCAGATAAAAATATGTTTAAATCAGAGTATCAGAAAGACAAACTGCATCAAATCCAGTTTTTTTATACTTATTATTGTGTATGCATTTGATGTGTATGTGTGTATGAGTGCAGGCTTATGCATTCTACAGTGCAGGCGTGGAGGGGTCAGAGGAAAACTTTTGGGAGTTGGTTTTTTCCATCCACCATGGCTTCCAGGGATCAAACTCAGGTTGTCAAGCTTATATGGCAAGTACTTTTTAAATGATGAGCCATCTCATTGACCCATGGTCAACAATTTTTTGAAACAAAATAGGCTATAATTTACTATAGTAAGTTCTACAACATACAGAATTGTGTTATTTTAAAATATATTGTTATAAAATATCAAAATACTAATTAATATACATTTTCTGTGTTGGATTGCAACGAACAATGTCTGTCTTTTTTCTTTCTTTCTTTCTTTCTTTCTTTCTTTTCTTTTCTTTTTATTTCTTTTTAATGTACATTTGTGCTTTGCCTGCATGTATGTCTGTATGAGGGTATCAGATTCCCTGGAACTGGAGTTATAGATAGTTGTGAGGTGCTAGGAACTGAACCCGGGTCCTCTGGAAGAGCAGCCAGTGCTCTTAACCACTGAGCCATCTCTCCAGCCCCGAACAATGTATTTCTTAACTGTAGGTTGAATTTTTTGTTTTGTTTTTTGAGGCAAGGCCTCATTATATAACTCTGGCTAGACTTGAATTCACAGAGATCTACCTGCCTCTATCTCCTGAGTGCTGAAATTACAGGCATGAACCACACCATACTCAGCTTCCTTACTGCAGATCTTAGTCAAAACATTACATATAGATTCTCCAGTAGAAGACATGAGTTTCCATCTTGTTCTTAAAGATATCATACATTAGATGTACACATTTTGAACATAACAGTGTATATTAATTAGAATTGGAGATGCTCAGTTTTTAAGGAATGGGGTAAGATTGTCATGTCACTGGATAATGCCTGTGACTTGTTAACTTTTCAGATATACCCCACTTCACACTTCCCAGTGGGGAATACCGACCTATGGAAGTAACCTCATGGGGATGATTCTGTATCTCAAATCTGTTAGGGTGGGGAGCAAAACAAAGACCCCCAGTGTTAGGTCAAGTCACTTCTGCAGAAAGCGCATCGTTCTCATAGTTAGCTCTGATTCTGGATCTCACCGTTGTAACAGGCAAAACTAGATGGTGGAAGACAGCAGTGGAGGCCTGTTCTCATGGCTGTGACCGAGAAGGATCTGCTACTTTATGATTGTATGCCATGGACAAGAGATGCCTGGGCATCGCCATGTCATAGCTACCCTCTAGTTGCCACAAGGTAAGACAAAAGGACAAAAAAATACTCTTAAGTCTACTATAAAGTGAATTCTACTGCCTTTGGTGCCTAAAATAGCATTTAAGAAGCTAACGTAGACAAAATGATTTTCTCCCCAACTCATCATTTTGCAGCTCTTAACAGAATAAATTGCTTCAGTCACTCTGTGTGTGTGTGTCTGTGTGTGTGTGTGTGTGTGTGTGTGTGTGTGTGTGTGTGTGTGCTGTTTAAATTGGTGGGAGTGGCTGTTCCTTTTAAAACGTGCTTAGTCATGGAGGTAGTAGGGTTTGGGTGGTTTGGTTTTTCTGTATTATTGACTCTGACTAGAAGACCACTGACATTGTAGCAGCCTTTTGAGTAGGTGATGAGATCGTTTAAACCGGACTGTGGTAAGTGGATAAGCCACTCCACTTAGCCCGAGTATCTTTGCAACAACAGAGCACATGGCAATAAACCCGGCTTTGTCCTGAAGCCACAGAATGTTCCCACCGTCACAAACCTGTGGAGTTAGGCGGGAGAGCAATAGAGAGATGGAAACTTGGGGTGTCTTAAGAGACAGTAACTACAACTAGAAACATACTCAAATTCAGTTTTACTCGGAATTTAAGAGTCAGGTGTTGGCGTAACTGAAAAGCCCCACAAGACCGCTTTTAGGACTCATTTACAAGTTTCTCTCAGTGCAGTAAACAATCCACGAGAAGTCTGTGTTCTCTCTTGGCGATGCTTTGTTGGAACTGCCATTTGCCCTTGATGGAAAGAGCAAGTGGAAGGTAATCTAGTGGTTTCATTAAATGGGAGCCGCTCAGAAAAGTACTTGGTAGTGAAAGAGGGAAGTGCTGTGCCCCATAGAGAACACTGAATGTTTTCTGTTCTGAACAACCGCAAATTTGCTTTTGTGACAGGGTTTCACTATGTAGGTTCAGCTGGCCTAGAACTTAATATCTAACCCGGCTAGCCATGAACTCAGAGATCCACCTACCTCTGCCTTCCAAAAACTGGAAGTAAAGGTGTGGCCTCCATGTGCATCCTGGTATCGTTCTTTTCATGAGAGTAGACTTTAAAATCGTCATAGAGCTTTCCTGGGTTTCAGTTACAGAATAGAGTTAAAGCATCTCCTGAACTTGAGAACAGGAAGGTGTGCTTTCCTTAATTCCTTGAGGGTAGAAGCATCTTGTAGAAGACATAAATGTCAGTACCCATACCCTCACTGAAGTAAAGCTAGTCTGACATCAAAAACTATGATGTCATCTGGGAACGTCCCACGGTGCTTGTGTATAGTGCCCCACTTACTCTACTTTGTCTTGCTTGCACTGAGAGCAGGACAGGAATCCTACAAAAACAAGGACATGTTGCCACAGTTAACGGTTAGACCAATTAACTTGTATCCCAAAGATTTAGAACACTCTAAATAAACCTTCATTCCATAATGCTAGAGATTACAGTCACCTCATAAACAAGCAATTTCTATCCGTTCAATGTCGCTCATCAAAGGACTCTAGTGGTAAGGAAAATGGGGCAGTTGTGTATTTAAAGGAGTAGGTCTACCCAGAACCGCCTTAGGTCTGACATGAAAAACAAATGCAGCTGGGCAGGGGTGGCACATGCCTTTAATCCCAGCACTCATGAGGCAAAGCCAGGTGGATCTCTGTGAGTTCGAGGCCAGCCTGGTCTACAGAGCAAGATCCAGGACAGGCACCAGAACTACACAGAGAAACCCTGTCTCAAAAAATAAATAAATAAACAAAAACAAAAAACAAAAAGAAGAAAGAAAACAAATGCAAAGCCAAACATGGCCGCACGTACCTGTAATCCTGGCACTTGAGAGGTAGAAACAGTGAAATCGGGAGTTGAGGATTGGGCTGGGCTACATGAGAGCCTATGTGAAAAAAGAAAGAAAAAAAAAAAATGCCACATGAGGAAAAGGAATAAAGAGTTAGTGTTTGTGCTCCAAGTAGCATCAAGAAAATGAAGCCAAGAGGAGCTGGCAGACAACTCAGTTGGTAAAGTACTTGCTGTATAAGCATTGAGACCTGAGTTTGGATACCCAGAACCCCTGCAAAAAACCAGGTATAGATGCAGTCCCAGTCCTGGAGAGGCAGAGACAGGCAGATCCCTGGAGCTCACTGCCTGTTAGTCTAATGGAATCAGTGAGCTCCAGGTTCAAATGAATAGACAGGGAAAAAGCTAGCAGAAACATATAGGAAAGGAAAAGAAAGATCTTGGTTATCTACAAAAATAAGTAATCCCTAATAATTTTTTTTAAAGATTTATTTATTTATTATGTATACAGAAGAGGGTGCCAGATCTCATTACAGATGGTTGTGAGCCACCACGTGGGTGCTGGGAATTGAACTCAGGACCTCTGGAAGAGCAGTCGGGGCTCTTACCTCTAAGCCATCTCTCCAGCCCCAATCCCTGGTAAATTAATAATTACTCATGTGTCAAATTTCAAGATCAAGTAACATTGTTAGATTTGTGTAAAGTAACAGCTACAGTTTATGTTGGATTACATACACATTTAGGTTTGTTGTTGTTGTTTTGGTTTGGTTTTGGTTTTGGTATTGGTTCTGGTTTTTCAAGACAGGGTTTCTCTGTGTAGCCCTGGCTGTCTTGGAACTTACTCTGTAGACCAGGCTGGCCTTGAACTCACAGAGATCCACCTACCTCTGCCTCCTGAGTGCTGGGATTAAAGGTGTGCACCACCATGCCCGACTCACATTTAGATTCTTAGAAATCAAAACTCTGATGTGTGTGTGTGTGTTCTCTGAATACATGACATTTTTGGCAATGCCTGGAGGTGTTGAAGGGAATTTTTATTTTAGGTCTTTCCTAATATCAAAGCTAGGTACACAACACAGGCAGAAAGACTTGATGTCCTAGGTGCTGTGGATTTTGCAGTCTTTTCCTGTAAGCTTTCTCTTTGACTGGGAGAGACAGAACCCAAGGACAACATGGCGCCTGTACCATGTGGACAATTGAGTGGTATTGAGCTTGTGGGGCTGATATGGCCCAAACTGCTAAAGCTCGTCTTTTCATGAGCTTATTTGGCTTCCTCACAAAAGTGGGGGTGGGGAGCATTTGGCAGTGTGTCCTAACCAATGGCTCCTCCTCAAGTCCAACAGCTGGTTTGAATTAGATCCCCTCTGCCAAATATTTCAAAATCACGTCTCAGAGGAAAATCTCCTCCTAGATTGATGTTTTGTAAAGTCTGACATGGATTAGCAATCAAACAGTGTGGTAGAATACTCTGTCACTTTCCTCTGAGCTCCATCTCACTTGGATCATATGTGGAGTGATCTTAAAACTTCAAGCTTTCTGAGCTCGCTCATGTTCACCTGGCATGTAAGTTCTGCAGGAATCGGTTTAGTAACACAGTTCTCGGGGTAACTCCATAGGGCAAGTCTGTAAGTTCAAACGTATCTCATAGTAATATTGTATAATTATGAAATGTTACTTGTGGTTTTCACTGTGCTGACAGTTGCCCTGGGGGTAAGTTAAGTGCTGATACCTTTACATGTTTCAGGGCAATTGGCAACCTATCACATGCACAGAACACACCTGTGTCAGTAGGCATGGTGTTCTCTAAATGGCCTTTGCGGGTGGGGAATGAGTTTACTTTTAAAATGTCTTTATTGAAGTTGTAAACACTCAGTTTGGGGGTAGAGATTCCTTGCTCGGTGGGTGAGAGTGCTTGTTTCAAGCACACGTGAGTTCTGGTCCCAGCACCCAGGTAGAAAGTCGGGCATCCCACACATGTACCTGTAGCCCCAATGCTATGGGAGCTGAGGCAGGAGGATTGCTAGGACTTTCTGGCCATCAGGCTCACTCCAGATTCAGTAAGAGACCCTGTCTCAAGGAAGGAAATAAGGCCACAGAACAGGCCATCATAGAACAGGATACCTGACATGCCTTCTGTCCTCCACATAGGGACAGGTGCTCACACCCACACACGCTGCATTGCCAGCACAAATTATCACTTTTATTTCATCTCAACCTGTGAGTATTTATCCTTTCAATGTTCTACATGATGAAATAGGAACTATTGAGCTGAGAAAATACCTGTACTTCATTCTGAAGTACATCTGATCCATGTTTCAAGAAAAAGATCTGTGTCATCAAGTCCTGAGATGAGCTTGAGCTCTTCCTCATGAACCACCAGTTTCTACTTGGAAGAGGGCTGGTTAGCAAGCCACTGTGCTCATATCTGTTTGTTAGGAGCCTCCTCTAAAATGTCCAAAGGTATCCGTTACCTGATGAGGGGACTGGTCCTAATTGTTGCACTGATAAAATTCTAGTTTTCAAGAAAAATTATAATTCTGGATCAGGTTGGTTGCTGCATGTAAGTTGAACCATGTGCATGTTGGATTTTTTTGTGACTTGTTCATTTCATTTAACATAAAATCCTCAAAGTTTATCCATATGGTAGATAATCATAGAACTTCCCTTTTTTAAAGATTTATTTATTTATTATGAATACAGTGTTCTGCCTACATGCCAGAAGAAGGCACAAGTTTGAATTATAGATGGTCATGAGCCACCATGTGGTTGCTGGGAATTGAACTCAGGACCTCTGGAAGAGCAGCCAATGCTCTTAACCTCTGAGCCACCTCTCCAGCTCAGGACTTCCTTTTCTAGTCCACTGAGTGGAATATGCTGTGGTTGCAATTTTGTATGGTGTTTTGTTTCGTTCTGAGAAGTCACTCTCTTCTGTACCTCGGGCTGGTTTAAAACTTAGAATCCTCCTGCCTCAACTGCCCGAGTGTTGGCATTACAGGCATAAACCACTACATTTGGATGAATTTCATTTCTTTTCTTTTCTTTTTTCTTTTCTTTCTTTCTTTCTTTCTTTCTTTCTTTCTTTCTTTCTTTCTTTCTTTCTTTCTCTTTCTTTCTATCTCTTTCTTTTCTTTCCTTCCTTCCTTCCTTCCTTCCTTCCTTCTTCCTTCTTTTCTTGTTCTTTGGGCTTTGTTTTTTGTTTGTTTGTTTGTTTGTTGTATATGAATGTTTTGCCTGCATGTATGTCCATGCACCATGTGTGTACCTGGTACCTGTGGAGGCCAGAAGAGGGTGTTGGAGATAGTTAGTATCAAACCCAGGTCCTCTGGAAGAGCAGCAAATGCTCTTAACCTGAGTTAGCTCTCCAGCTCCTGGCAGAATTTTCTGTAGCTCTTTTTCTGTTGGTAGGTTTTTTTGTTTTTTGTTTTTTGGTTGTTTTTTTTTTTGTTTGTTTGTTTTTAAATGAAGAGAGTAAGTAGTATCCTGCCTCCTGTGACACCAGGGATTATTCTGGATTAAATTCTAGGATTAAAGAATAGTATCTACTTCAAAATATCACAATCTGGTTTTGAAATGCATTTATCTAAAAACTGCTGAAGGTTTTTTTATAAGTTTCTACTTACCAATGGGCATAAATTCCTGACATTTTCTTCCAGTAATTACTTTAGCTCTCTGTTCTATTTGTGGTCCTAGATTGGTTCATTCAGGTTCTGGATGTCGGTCACCCTCCCTTGGATCTGACCTTACCTTTGCTACAAGGACGGGCTCTCGGCAGGGCATTGAGATGCATCTCTTCAGGGTTGAAACACATCGGGATTTGTCGACCTGGACCAGAATACTTGTTCAAGGTTGTCATGCTGCTGCTGAGCTGGTCAAGGAAGTCTCCCTAGGTAGAGATACTTGAGTTTGTTTCTTTCTGTTTGTTTGTTTGTTTGTTTGTTTGCAACAGGGCCTCACACAGCCTATCCTGGACTGAACTCAGTATGTGGCAAGGATGAGAGGATGACCTTGAACTCTTGATCCTCCTGCTCCACTTCCCCAGTACTGTGGTTACAGGTATATACTACATTCCTGGCCCTGACCCTGGATGTCTAACAGTAATTATAGTACCTTTCAGAATTTGTGTTTATTAATGTGAGTGGGCATGTGTTTGTGTATATGTGCCCTGTGTGTGCAGGTGCCCCTAGAGACTAAAAAAGGGGCAGCTGAAGAGACAGGATTTGCTTCTGTGGGTGCTGGGAACCAAACTGGAATCCTTCAGAAGACTGAAGTATGTGCCTTTAAAAGCTGAACCATCCCTCCTGGCCTCTGACATTAATTAAATGGGACTGCTCAGCTCTAAAGTAAAACCACCACTGTGTGTGCCGACTGTAAACTGTGTTAAAACACTAGGTAGCTCAAGTGGTGATGATGGGAAGAAATCTGGTGTCTGTCTCACTGGCAGAGCCTTCCCTTCCTTGCCTCATGGCATTAAGAACCCTACTATGTGGCTTTTTTACTGTTCATCATTTTAATCTACATTTAATAGCATAAGAACCCTGGCAGTAAAAATTAGATGCACTGACTATCGATAAGAAGATTTGGCATCTAAGGTATGGCTAGACACCCTTAAATACAAGCATCTGGCGATATTGTAGCTACAGAAAATGAAGTGTTTGGAACAGGAGTTTCTCTTCAAAGGTTTGAAAATAGTCTGTCAACACTCTTAGTACTTCAAGGAGCTGGTTGCCATGTCTCCTCTATGGAAGCGCCCCCTGGTGGCTAGTCCCTGCTGGTGTTGTGTTCCACTGTGGAAGCGCCCCCTGGTGGCCAGTCCCCAGGAACCTGGTGGTGGTTCACGTACACTCGAAGCACACAGGTTTAATTTCAGTTTGCCTTTCGGTTTCACAAAGGCTAGGGTCGGTGTGGCTGGGACTTGAGTCGCAGCTCTTTTAGAGAGCCTGTGCTTTCTTCCCCTCGGTCTCTCCAGATGACTCGTACTCATGCCTGGATTCAATGCCCGGAAGATATGCAGTGTGGATCTCCTTCAGTCATTAAATGAGCAAATATTTGCTGTGTGCTTTAGTATTTACCAAGAGCTATGCTTTTTAATGAGAGAGATAAAAGTAAATAAGCCCTTATTTCCTGTCCTTGACTAAAAGCTGTGAGAAGAGTGCAATGTCCTATTAGCCTCTGTAATTAGCTTGTTGATTAGACTTAATAGGGTAGCTTCTTTTCTTACACCATTGAGCAGGAGTGCTACCCCAGCCTTTCTCACAGTTCTAGGGATCTGCTCCCTTCAAAGTTGCCCTGAAATTCTCAAAAGAGCTTGGCTTGGGTCAGGCTCAGTGTCTGTCTATCTGTCTGTCTGTCTCTGTCTATCTATCTATCTATCTATCTATCTCTATCTCTCTCTCCAACCCTCCCCATCTCCCTGCTTCATTCTCACTCTCTGTCTCCTGTTCTGCTGTAAGGTCAGGTCAACGAACTTTCCAGAGACATTGAAACTCTCTAGAACTACAAGTTAACAAAATAACTGATCCCAGAGTAGAGTAGAAGTAGGATTTGTGGCATAAAACATCTATATCATTAGGTCTTCACCCTCTTAGTAATACCAGTCTTTGGTTTTAGGAAGTGGAGCTCAGTGGTACCATGTAGGGGTCTGAGATTCAGTCTTCAGTACTACCGAAAGAATAAATAAAAAGACATGGGCTGGGAAAAAGTGCTTGCCACACAGCATGGAGACCCAAGTTCAATCCCCAGAACTCATGTCTACATCTAAATCCAGCTGTGCTGACTCATGTGTGTAGCTCCAGTGCCGGGAAGGTAAAGAAGGATCCCTGGACTCAGTGGCCAGACCAACAAGAGACCTTTCTTTTTTCTAAAAAAAAAAAAAAAAAAAAGATGGATAGAAACTGGGGAGGAACAATTTCCAAGGTCTGTCCTCTGCCCTCTACACACATGCACCTGTGCATGCACCCACACATACACATAAAGGTACAAAGTAGGTAACATGCTTACATTCATTTCAGTATAACACTGATTGACCCCTTAGTGAATAAATCTCTTCTTCTCCTGACTTTACTAAAGTGTGTTGATATTAGGGACATCTTTAGAAGTTAACCTTTAAGGCAGGCAGTGGTGGCACAGCCCTTTAGTCTGAGGCAGAGGCAGGCAAATCTCTGAGTTCAAAGCCAGCCTGGTCTACAGAGCTAGTTCCAAGACAGCCAGGGCCACACAGAGAAACCCTATCTTGGAAAAAAAAGTTACTTTTAAAAGGTGTGACTTTCTATTCAGTAATTCCCCATATGATGTGAAAAAGCCAATGTCCCTTCATGAGTTTAAGACACAGTGACCAGATCAGTGGAAGGAAACACAGATTTGTGGGGATAGTGAGTGCCATGGACACAAGGTGTGTCAGGGAGAGGACTGGGAATAATACCAGCTGGCATGGATTAGACTGAGGTTAGCAGTGTCCACCAAGACTAAATTAAATGTTTTAATGTTTTAAAAGATCTGTTTATTTTTATGTGCTTTGGTGTTTTGCCTGCGTGTATGTCTGTGTAAGGGTGTTTGGTCCCCTGGAACTGCAGTTACAGACAGTTGTGAGCTGCCGTGTGAGTGCTGGGAATTGAACCTGGGTCCTCTGGAAGAGCAACCAGTGCTCTCAACCCCTAAGCTGTCTCTCCAGCCCACATGTTTTTAGTTTTTTAACAAACATACAAAGTAATAGATTTCACTGGGCAGTGGTGGTGCATGCCTTTCATCTCAGCACTTGGGAGGCAGAGGCAGGCGGATCTCTGTGAGTTCAAGGCCAGCCTGGTCTACAGAGTGAGTTCCAGGAAGGCTACAAAGCAACCCTGTCTCAAAAAAAAAAAAAAAAAAAAAAGTTAATAGATTTCATTATAACATTTAACTGTTTTATATATGAGTGTTTTGCCTACATGTATGTATGTGCACCACATGGATGCAGTGCCCATGGAAGCCAGAAGAAGGTGTTGAATAACCTGGAACTGGAGTCACAGACAGTTGTGAGCTACTATATGGATGCTGGGATAGAAACAAGAGCAGCCAGTGCTCTTAATTACTGAGTTCTCTCCCCACCTACTCATTATAACATTTTCATACATGCATATCACTATGTTTTGCTCATATTCATCCCCCATTACACTCACTTGTACCCATACTGTTCCTCTTCTCTCCCCTAAATAGTCCTTGTCTTAGTTAGTGTTACTGTTGCTGTGATGGAACCATGACCAAAAACAACTTGGAGAGGAAAGGGTTTGTTTCACTCACAGATCCATGTATCAGTTCATCATTGAAATCTGTGAGGCAGGAACTCAAGCAGGGCAGGAACCTGGAGGCAGGAGCTGATACAGAAGCCATAGAAGGTTGCTGCTTACTGGCTTGCTCATCATGGTTTCCTCAGCCTGCGTTCTTATAGAACCCAGCCCAGGGATGGCACCACCCACCATGGACTGGGCCCTTTCCTATCAATCACTAAGATAATGCACTACGGACTTGCTTATCATTAGACCTGATCTTATGGAGGCATTTTCTCAGTTAAGGCTCCTTCCTCTCTAATGACTCTAACTTATGTCAAGCCTGGGCCCACAATGCCTTTTTTTTTTTTTAAATAAACTAAAATGTATTTTGTTTTGTTTTTTGAGGTAGGTTGTTCTAAAACCATGCTGGTCTTGAACTTCCTATATATCCAGTACTCCTGATCCTTCTCCCTGAGCCACACTAAGACTGTCTCTAAAGTTAAATAAATAAGAGGCTAGAGAGATAGCTCAGTGGTTAAGAGCACTGGCTGCTCTTTCAGAAGTTATCAGTTTAATTCCCAGCAACCACAAGGAGTCTCACAACTATCTGTAATTCTAGTCACAGGGGATCCAATTCCACCTTCTGGACACTAGGCATATACATGGTACACAGACATAAATGCGGACAAAACACTTATCTACATAAAACAAAAATAAATGAAACAAAAAATATAAAATAAAATAGGGCTAGTGAGATGGCTCAGTGTGTGTATGAGAATCCGTGACAGCCTGAATGCAATCCCAATATCCAATTGGTAGAGTGAGGGGGCCAACTCCCAAACTTGTCCTGTGACTATACATGCCCACTGTGTGTGTGTGTGTCCCCCACATACCACAAAATAAATGCCCAGTATCTAGTCTAGACCTGAACATTCATATGATCTTCCTGCTCCTTTTCAAGGTTGAAGCAACCATAAACAAGATTCTGTTTTTCAGCCAGGCGGTGGTGACTCAGCCTATCTGGAGGCAGAGGCAGGCGATATCTGAGTTCGAGGCCAGCCTGGTCTACAAAGTGAGTTCCAGGACAGCCAGGACTACACAGAGAAACCCTGTCTTGAGAAAAGGAAAAAAAGAAAAGAAAAGATAGTGTTTTTCAAAGTACCTCTTCTCACATAAGTGTTTGCTTTCATTTTCTTACCTCTTGAGTTCAAAATAGAACATGTGAAAAATCTCAGGGCCTGGGAATGTAGCTCAGTACTTGACTACCATATTGTTGTTTGTTTTTGCTCTTTTGGGGGGCCGCCACCCAGCTTCCAAATAAATCACACTTGAGGCTTATTCTTCTTAAAAAAAAATACTTGGTTGTTTGTTTTTTAATAATTTATTTAACTTTATTTTATGTGTGTTGATATGAAGGTGTCAGATCCCCTGGAACTGGAATTAGAGACAGTTGTGAGCTGCCATATGGGTGCTGGGAATTAAACCCTGGTCCTCTGGAAGAACATCTAGTCTAGTGTTCTTAACCACTGAGTCATCTCCGCGTTAAGCCCCAGAGGCTTTTTTTTTTTTTTAAGGATTTTTTTTTAAGTTTTATTTATTTATTATGTATACAGTATATATGACTGCTGGCCAGAAGAGGGCACCAGATCTCATCATAGATGGTTGTGAGCCACCATGTGCTTGCTGGGAATTGAACTCAGGACCTCTGGAAGAGTAGCCAATGCTCTTAACCTCTGAGCCATCTCTCTAGCCCCAGCTTATTCTTAATTATAAACACCTGGCCTTAGCTTGTCTTGTTTCTGGCCAGCTTTCCTTAACTTAAATTATCCCATCTACCTTTTGCCTCTGGGCTTTTCCTGTTCACTTACTTCTGTAAATCTTATTCTTACTCCGTGGCTTGCTTGTGTGACCTCTGGAGTCCTCCTCCTTCTCTGGCTACTTCTTTTCTCCCGTATTTCTTCTATATACTCTCTCTGCCTGCCAGCCCCGCCCATCCTTTCTCCTGCCTTGCTATTGGCCAGTTCTTTATTAGACCATCAGGTGTTTTAGACAGACACAGTAACACAGCTTCACAGCATTAAACAAATGCAATATAAACAAAACTAACACACCTTAAAATAATATTCTACAACACTACCATGTGAGAGGACTCTCCCACTAGCCCATTGTTGGGTTGATGGCTTGCCTTCCACTGTGACTGGCCCTCACTCACTGCCTCACTCAGCTGCCTGCATGGCACCTTGTACAGCCAGGACTGTAAGAACTTGGGCCATCTTTGAACTTTTCTAGATTAGAACTAACCCGCTCCCCTTTAGACCCAGCCCTTCACTACACACTGGCTTTAGAGATGTTAATAGGACTGTAATCTGGGTGCTTTGGTTAGGGCGTGCTTTTACCCACCTCTCCCTCAGCCTTTCATTTAGAGAAAGTGAATGGACTACTTCTACTGGAAGCTGATTGCATCCATGTTTACTCCTTACCCACTAGGTTCCTCCTCTGCGGATAACTACTAGTTTGTTGTCCAAAACTCATCAAATAGTGCAGAGAAAGACACCTGCTGTGGGATGTTCTGTATGGCAAATGTGTTGCTGATTCAATAAATAAAACACTGATTGGCTATTGGCTAGGCAGGAAGTATAGGCGGGACAAGGAGGAGAATAAAGATGGGAAGTGGAAGGCTAAGTCAGAGACACTGCCAGCCTCCGCCAGGACAAGCAGCATCATGTGAAGATCCCGGTAAGCCACGAGCCGTGTGGCAGGGTATAGATTTGTGGAAATGGATTAATTTAAGCTATAAGAACAGTTAGCAAGAAGCCTGCCACGGCCATACAGTTTGTAACCAATATAAGTCTCTGTGTTTACTTGGTTGGGTCTGAGCGGCTGTGGGACTGGCAGGTGAGAGAGATTTGTCCTGACTGTGGGCCAGGCAGGAAAACTCTAGCTACAGACACCACCAATATTTATCTGTTTTTCTCTGTCTCAGTTTCCTAAACATACAGCTGCATTAACCAATTGGAATTTTTGCCTATCCAGAGAGAGAATATGTTGGTTACATGTGATGACCTGCTTCAAGAACCGTTCTTTTTAAAATGGAAGCAAAGCTCAGCTCTAACCTTTAGGTGTCACTCTGTAGCCTAGGCTAGCCTTAGGTCGATGATTCTCCAGTCTGTTTTTTAGTTAAGTGCTTAGATTACAGGCATGTGTCCCCATACCCAGTGATCAGAGTTTCTGTCAACTCACACATATCTTTGGCTGGTTGCGCTTTTAATTTTTTTTTTTTTTTATTACATTAGCCTGTGAGAGTGTGCGTGCATGTGTTACATTTGTGAGTCTGTCCTCTCCCTTCACCATGTGGGTCTGGGGATAGAACAGGTTTGGTGGCAAGCCCATCTTTGTTTTGGGAGGTGGGGCTGCAGTATTTGTTTTGTTCTAGTCTGTGTGGTACTAAGGATTAAACTTAGGGCCTCATTTCCAGCTAGATGAGCACTCTACCGCTGCGCTACACCCCCAACCCCTTTGAAAGCATCGACCTCATGACTCTTGCTGATCATAAACTTTTTTTTGTGGTTTTTTGAGACAGGGTTTCTCCATGTAGTTTTGGTGCCTGTCCTGGATCTCGCTCTGTATAACAGGCTGGCCTCAAACTCACAGAGATCCACCTGCCTCTGCCTCCCAAGTGCTGGGATTAAAGGTGTGCACCACCGCCACCCAACCCTAGAAACCTTTCCTGACTTGAGCCTTAGCTCAGTTTCGATTGTAATTGTGTCTTATACATTCTACCTTGTATAGTTAGGGATTTGTAAAGTCTTTTTGAGAACAGAGAAATCCCTCTTTGTCTCCCCCTCACTACATACTGTTGTTTTAAAAACGATAAGCGGCACTGTTACCGGGCAAAAAGGTCATGAGACACAACAAAACCCAGTATCAGAGCTTTATTAGGAGGAAGGTGTGTGTGTGGGGGGAGGGGGGGACAGAAAAGAGTAACCAGGCCTGGGAAGAGGCATGTGCAGAAAGAGAGAGAGTGGAGGGGGGGAGCAGAAAGGGAGGAGGAGTCTGTGTCCAGCTTTTTAAGGATTCCCATGCACATGCGCAGGTGGGCTTATGGCGCTACGACACGCATGAATCAGCGAGACTGTGTAAGTGATCACGCAGTACACTGATGATATAAGATGTAAGACCCCTTGCTTAGGTACTGAACTGCACATATGCAGTCATACAGCCAGAGAAGCAGCAGAATCCTAAAACATACAGTTCATATCCAGTTGAACTGAGTCAAACAGAGATCAAGGAAAGTTAGGCTGTACCCTGTCTCATCTCAGTCAAGATGCTCTTGCAAAGCACCCAAGTTCAATTCCCAGTACCCAAGTCAGATAACTCACAATCAACTGTAACTCCAGCTCCAAGGGGACTCAGGTCTCTTTGGACCCCTGCATTCACATGCACATACACCCACACAGATATATACACATACAGTTAAATATAATACCAGGTATGGTGGTACATGCCTTTAATCCCTGCATGCTGGAGACAGAGGCAGGTCAGAGTTCAAGGTCAGCCTGGTCTACATATCAAGTTCCAGGCTATCCAGGGCTGCATAGGAGGATCCTGTCTCAAAAAGAAAGAAATCTCAGCCTGGCTTTGTAGCCCATGCTTCTAATTCCAACACTCGGAATACCCAAGCAGGAAGACAGGAGGAGTAAGTGCATAATTATGGCCAGCCTGGGGTACATTGAACCCTGTCTTAGTTCAATAGAAATGGTAATAATCGGCCTTTTAAAAATACGTGCTGCTTGGTGAATCTCCAGGGGGTCCTACTGATCCTCCCTGGATCATTCCAGTTTTAGAATTTGTGCTGTCAAAGTGAGTGCAGAGTAATAAATCTTTAAAGACATTTATTTTAGGAAATTTTAAGCAGCTTAGGCCTCATATTCTCAAGAAAAGATTGTTTTTCTTGTTTGAAACTAGAAGAATCCTTTTCTATTTGGTAACTAAAACAGGATCTGTATTATATATGAGTTTTTCTTATCTTTGATAGGCTGCACCTTAAGTGGCCAGGAGGTAAGATTCACTGTCCACTACGAACATGGGTTCACTATCTCCAGAGACAATGGAGGTTCCAGCAGCATTCTATACCGCTATCCTTTTGAACGGCTGAAGATGTCTGCTGATGACGGCATCAGAAACCTCTATCTGGATTTTGGTGGTCCTGAGGGAGAACTGGTGAGAATCTTCTGAAAACCATGAGCATGTCCATTGGACGCCGCCCTGCTCCAGTCGTCTCTGTCTTTCACATGCTCCTCGATTGTTTGCTTGCTTGCTTCCCTTTCTGTTGCTGGATGTTGAATCCAAGGCCTCTGCATGCCGAGCAGTGCTTTATTTACTACTGAGCAGCATCCCCAGCCCTCTGCAGCTTCTAACCTCCTGTGGCCTAACATTTGACCTTCCATCAGAGCTAGGACATTGTTCACTGGTTTACAGGATGGCACTGGGATTGGGTTGGTTTTGTTTTTGTTGTTTGTTTGTAAGACAGCGTTTCTCTGTGTAGCCCTGACTGTCCTGGACTCTAGACCAGGCTAGCTTCAAACTCAGAGATCTACCTGTCTCTGCCTCACGAGTGCTGGGACTAAAGGCTTACACCACTACCATCCCCCAATGGGATTGGATTTTGTTTTCTTTTCCCCATGTTAGGAAACCAATCTCTTTTTTTAAAGTTTTTTTTTAAGATTTATTTATTATTTATGTATACAGCATGTATGACTGCAGGCCAGAAGAGGGCACCAGATCTCATTATAGATGGTTGTAAGCCACCATGTGGTTGCTGGGAATTGAACTCAGGACATCTGGAAAAGCAATCAGTGCTCTTAACCTCTGAGCCATCTCTCCAGGCCTCTTTTTTTTTAAGTTTTGTCTAAGAACTGGGGAGAGAGTAATGTGTTTGCTCTACATGTGTGAGGACCTGAGTTCAATCCCTCCAAAAAATGTACATTAAAGAAGCTGGATGTGTAGCATACATTTGTGATTCCAGCATTGGGGAGGCAAAGATGGATGGATCCCTGGGCCTTGCTGGCCATCCAGCCTAGCTTAAGTGCCAAGTTCCAGGCCAGTGAGAGACCCTGTTCAAAAAAGGGCATGGAAAGAGCCGTAGAGGTGGTTCAGCAAGTAAAGGCAATTGCCACCAAACCTCATGACCTATGATGGATTCCTAGGACTCACGTGCTAGTAGGAAAGAACCAACTTTATAAGCTGTCTTTTAACACATGTGCTGTGGCACTCGTGTGCTCACTTATACACAAACACATGCACAAGTATACACACAATAAAGAAATGTAATTTAGTAATGAATATCATAAGTGTAATTAATATCTTGAATGTAATTCATGCCACTGAATTGTGAACTTAAAAATGGTTATAATTGCAAATGTTATGTTAACTTAAAAAAATAAGGTGGAATGTAATCACCATACATTATATGTGTGTATGAAATTGAAGACAGCGATGTTCTAAAATAGAAAGTGGTGATGGTGTCATGGGCCTATGAGGATGCTGGACTAAAGTCTATCAAATTGTGCAAACAGGCAAATTGTATACTATGTGAATTATTTGTCAATAAAGATTTTATAAAACGTTAAAAAAAAAAAAGAAATGTAATTTAGGCATTGAAATGTAGCTCAGTTAATAGAGTGCTTGCCTAGCATGCACAAAGCTCTGTGTTTGATCTCCTGCACCACATAAATCTGGGCATGGAGTCACATCCCTATAATCTCAGCACCTTGGAAATCCAGGCAAGCAGACCGGGAATTCAGGGTCATCCACAGTTATGCAATATAATTGAGGCTCACCTGGGCTACAAGAGACTGCATTAAAAAATGTAGAAGTGGAGCCGGCAGGGTGGTGCACACCTTTGATCCCAACACTCAGGAGACAGAGGCAGGCGGATGGATCTCTGTGAGTTCCAGGCCAGCCAGGGCTACACAGAAAACCCTGTCTCAAAAAACCAAAAAGGAAAAAAAAGTGGAACATCATATCTAAATTTACTTAATGCCTTTTTTTTTATTAAAGTGTGTGTTAATTATAGTCAATATTCATGTCTTTTCTCCATAGACTGTGGACCTGCATTCTTGTCCAAAGCCGATTGTATTCGTGTTGCACACGTTCTTGTCCGCCAAAGTCACTCGAATGGGACTGCTTGTATGAGCAACGAGAAGTAAGGAAGAGCTGACTGTCACAAGAAGTTTTTCCACCTCCGAAAAATGAAAATTAAAACAAGCATCAACAACAGAGAAGCACAAAAAGCAGCCCTGCTCTCCTCCATCATAGTGCCTTCCCAAGGACCTGCAGATCACTGCTGAAACCACAGGGTTGAAGAGGGGCTGACCTCCCCACACAGCCGTGGCCAGAAGTTCTAGAACTGAAATTAGCTCCAAATTGAAGCTGTTGATTTATCGTCTCATTTCACAGTGTGATCGCTAAGTAATTACGTTTATTGCGTTTCTATCTAACCCTGTTATGAAGGCTGGCTCTTTGGGTTTCTCTTCGGATATAAACAAATAGCCAAAAGAGGTTCTTCTTTTCTTCCTGGAGGATTTGTTTGGGGCTTAGCCCAAGCTCTTAATAAGGTAACTTGCTGCCCAGAGGGAGTGTGCAGCAGCCCAGCCCTCAGACTTCCCACCCAGGTCCATTGCACACAGTGTTATTCTCTCTACCTGTTCTTCCCTAGAGGGTCTCGGGTCCACCCTGGCTCCACCCTGCCCCACACCCCACTTCTGACACCAGCCCTGACACCAGTGCTACCTAGAATCTGGCCACCTTTGCCTTCACTCCCTTTTTTTTGTAGTTGGCTAAGTTGAAAAGCAAGTTGGAAACGGCTGCTCTGAAAGAGGAGCTTTGCTTCCTTCAGTTTCTGAGTTTGTATTTGGTAGGAGCCAGGGGATGGTCTAAGGTTTATTTTGAAAGAAAGATCCTCATTTAAGCTAAGCCATTTCTTACTGCTTACCAAATGTGCCTTTGGTTAGGGTCAGTGGAGCTTTATTAGTGACTGTAGATGATTGGATCTCACTGCCATTGTAGGAGTCATCCTTGAGGTCGGTTCCTTAATGGCATCTTTTGGTGGCAACTTTGTGGGTCATTAGCTTTGCAGCACAGATGCCATGTCAAGTGGCACAGGGCACTGTGAGCCCAGGAAAGATCCTGGTACTGGATTGTGGCCCCACAGTAGTGAAGACAAGTCACCTCCAGCTCAAGGTTTAACCGTGGCTGAGAGGGCAGAGTGATGAGATAGACCTCACAGTCACCTGCTTTTGCTCAGGATAGCCAAGTGTCATCATGACTCAGCATCAGGGTGCTTTCTGATTTTGTGGCCTGGAAAATCATACTCAGCTTGTTTTTCCTGGGTTGGAAGGAGGAAATAGATGTGTGTAGAAACATTTGAAATAGTCTCTCTACATAAAATATCCAGATTAGCACAGTCCCTAAATCTGAACAAAAAGGAAACATTGACTTGGAGTTTTCTATGCTCTCTGAAAAAATGTCTAGAAATAGCTCCCATGTTCTAGATTTCTCTGGAGTGTTTTACAGGGATGTGAGGCTTCAGATGGGGTAGGAGGAGAAAAGGAAAGAAAACACCGCTGTTCATGTGGAACTTGAGCTGTGTAGTTGGAGCGTCTTGACTGACAGGTTGGCCAGAGGAAAGAACAGATACCCAGGGGGAGGTGGTGACTCCACAGTCCTCTGCTGTCTCTTAGTCAGGTTTCCTCCTGCTCTCTGCAGTCACGCTAACAGTGTACAAAGGCTGGGGAGGAATGTCCACCCCCACTTCAAATACGTATTGGAGCACCGAAAACCAATGTTGGGATCCACTTTAAACCAGAAATTAAAATCTGAAGAATATCTTTCAAGAACTTTTTATATTTTAAAAAGTCGTAACCCTGAGATTGGATCCATCCATGATACATCTTCAACTCAAAAAAAAAAAAAAAAAAAAAAAAGAAGAAAGAAAAAAGTATTTTAAAGGTCCACCTGAGTTCAGAAAGCAGAACTACAACAGATAAGCAGATAAGCTCAGGCAGAGTGCTTGGATGCTCTTGTTACAAGGAGATACGACTGGTTCAGGCTTCAGTAGTAGAGTTGAAGTCTTCCATATTGGTATGAAAGGCTAAACCTCCAAGAAGTTTGATAGGGACTTCTGCCACCCTGTCCCTTTCAGGAGCTGTAAACAGTGTAATGACTTGGGGCAGTAAGGTGTCTATCCGTTTGTCTGAGAACTGTGGCCCATGGGGCTTTTAATACTATCATTTGGTTCCTGGTGTAAAATGGAGGCTTATGGGTGATTTCTTTGTCATTAACAGCCCTGAGAGCGAGGGCCCTAAGCCGCTTGTTTCAGAAGCTGTAGTAGCCCTCCCCCCAGGCATGTGGTCAGCTAAGTGTGTCAGATTTTTCAAACCACAAATGAAATGCTTTTTGTGAGTGGGACACCTTGATACATACCTGTATTACCAATTTTGTACTCAAATGCCAAAACATGGTAAAGTATTTTCAAATAACTAAAAATGGACATCCTTGATAATTCACCTCTTTTATAGAATCAGCTAAATTGTCTTTTCTTTTTCTTTTGAATATTGTTGGGGATGTTGTGGGATCCTGGGTGTCAAGAGGAAAGGAAACCACAGAGCACCCAGTGCTGATGGACCACTTCCTGGGTACCTTTGCCTTCCATACCTGGATAGCCGGCCCTGGGCACAAGAAGTCTCCTCCACCACAAGACAGGGGACTAAAGGAGGCTGATGTTATCAACAAGCCTTGCCTAGAAATTGGTATCAAATATTTTATATAAAGAAATGCTCATGTGTGTATGCTGTATTTATTAGATAATTATAACTAAAGTCATCAACTTGTAAACAGTTTCAGGTTAAATTTGGGGATATGTATGGGCAACCAAAAGTGTTACTTTAAATGCCATCTGCCTATTTTGAAGCCATGTTTAGCACTTTTTTAGACTAGGGAAGTCTGACAGTGCCTGGTGGGCTTTTTTGTCTTTTGTTTTTGTCTGAACTCTGAGTTTGTTACTGGAAATTATTTGCATGGTAGGAGAGATTGAATTATTTATTTTTTTATATGTAGAAAAATCTCTCTAACCAACAAAAAGCTAACATTGTTTCTGATTTATTTGTTTTCCTAACTTATTCTCCTGAACAGAATAGTAGTAAAGCTTTTATTCAACTGAATAAATGCACTTAGCTGATAAACCAAAATTTATTCTTTCAAAACAAGAAATTGTTATCACCAAAAAATATTAAGCTGTGTAGACTCTAAACACGATTATGTTCCCCCTCCCAAAAAAAGGGTTTTACTGTGAGTGGTTTGGATGAACAAAAGTGTATAGAGAAAATGACTGATTTCTTAAAAATTTGTAAGAAGCTCAGTCTTCCTGTTTAATTTAAATGCATGTGGATTTGTTTTCAAATCCATCAATGAATCTGCCCATGAGTTTTAATGCAGATAACCTTCCAAGCTGCTGTGCAACTTCTGTTGAAAGCCCCACCTGCTAAAAGAGTTCAGCAGTTTGGAAGTGTTCAGGGAAGAGACTCCAGCACTTTCTCTGTTCTTTGTATCTTTGTCAGACACCTACCTAGATCATAATTTATTATTCTCACTGGTTCAAGCTATTGAGTGTACATTACATTTAAACTATCCAAACATTCTGCTTCCATTCCCAAGTGGCTATCAGCAGCTCTAGGTGCCAAGAATGAACTGGCTCCTTAGAGAGCTGGGCTCCGGACAGTGGTGGCACACGCCTTTAATCCCAGGACTCGGAGGCAGAGCCAGGCGGATCTCTGTGAGTTCGAGGCCAGCCTGGTTGCAGAGTTCCAGGACAGCCAGGGCTGCACAGAGAGGAAAAACAAAACAAGTACAAAAAGAAAATTGGGCTCAGAGTTAAGAGGGCTTGTCGCTCAGCTATGAGGACTGGAGTTCGGATCCCAGCACCCATGGCCAATGACCCAGGAAAGGAAAGAAGCAAACAAACTCTTCATCTCTAATGAGGAAGTCAAATGCCAGGTCACTTAGTTCTTAAAAGCACATTGCTCTGGATGGATTTTAATATGTAGCACTACAGTGGTAGTTTGAGTACTTGGGAAGCTAAACTGAGTTTGCCAGGCACCAAGGCTACACAGCAAGACTGTTTCAAAAAATAAAATTCTAGTACTTCATAGCTACAGGTAGTGAATTAAAGATTAGCTGTATAGCCAGTTTAAGGCCAGCTGGATTATATATGATCCTGTGTCAAAAAAATAAAAGAGATAAATTTGAGAATGCCTAACTTTAGTTGAATTTTACTTTACTTGAATTTTACAAAAGTCATATTCATTCTTTCAAATGTTTCTGTCAGGCACATGAACCAGGTGTTATTATAGTGTACTGTGAGCTTAGTAATCTTTCCATGACATTACAGTTGTTTTGTGGCTTTTCCTCTGCTGAAGAGAAAAGAAACTGCATTTTCCCATTGTTCTTCTCCATGCCCTCATTTTAATTATTTAGTAATCTAGAATGATTTTAATTTCTACATACACTCCTTAAAAGCTGATAGCAGTTACCCTGAACCATCTTTAAGCTCTACCTTTCACTGTGTTGGGCATCTGGACATGGACTGAGAGTAATGATAGGTGGAAATCAGGCTGCATGTCAGAGTGAGGTATATTCGAGCAGCATAGTTGTTCCACACTATAGTGACGTAAGTGGAAGTTATTCTTTCCAGCAATGGACTACCCAAGTAGCTGATCTGAAACTTGTTCTGTCTTTTTTAAAATATGAAATGACCTGGAGGGGTAGCTCAATAGTAGAGCACCTACCCAGCATGTACAAGGCCCTGGGTCCCTCTGGAACACAGCTAAAAACAAACATAAACCCACATCTGGCTGATCAGTAACACAAGTTTATCAGAGGTGAGAATCATAGGTTGAGGTTCAGGGAATAGCCACAGAGAGCTTATTATTTTCTTGTCTCTTTCCAGCAGTGGCCAGATCAACTGGGAAAATGGTTGTTATATTAACTCAGAAAAACATCAATTCTTTCTTATCCTTTTTTAATGCTAGGCATTGACATTGACCCCAGGCAGGGCTTTGGGCATGCTAAGCAAATAGTCAGTGCCACCGAGCTATGTACTCATATATTCCCAGCCCCTTTGATTTCAGAATAACAAGTTTTGGTTTTCTTCTGGGTTTTTAGACATACTCTCTCATATGACCCACCTAGGGTCAGCCTCAGATTGCTGATCCTCTTGCCTCCAAGTGCCAGGAACCACAGCTGTGCACCAGCCTCCATCTGTAAACTTGAGCATCATTTCTGCCACCTCTGTTTCTTCATCCTGCTTTGGGTGACTGGATCAAAGCATTTCCTAAGACTGTTTATTTTTATTTGATGTATGTGAGTGTTTGCCTCGTGGATCGTCTGCACACCTGGTGCCTGAGGAAGCCAGAAGGCGTCAGATCCTCAGAACTGAGTTCACAAAGGTGGGTGCTTAGGACGAAAACCCAGGTCCTCTGCAGCTGCAGCCAGTGCTCTTAACCGCTGAGCCATCTCTCCAGCTACAGTATGTGAAGTGAAATTCCAGCACTTGGGAGGAGTGAGGCAAGGAAGATCAAGAGTTCAAAGTCATCCTCAGCTATATAAAGAGTTTGAGGTCAATCTCGGATACATGAAACTCAGCTCATGTGAATTTAATGTAATATATAAATATGCTTTTTGCAAATTATTCTTTGCTCTCAGATACCAATTGGTGTATGTGTATGTGTGTGTGTTTGTTGATTTGTTGGTTGGTTGGTTTTTCAAGGCAGGTTTCCTATGTGTAACAACCCTGGCTGTCCTGAAACAGCCAGATCTGATTCAGAGATCAGCTTACCTCTGCCTCCCAAATACTAAGATTAGAGGTGTTTACCACCATGCTTGGCTTATTTTTTTTATTATTTTTTTAAATAGGCAGCAAAGCTTATTTCTAAATATTGCTGACCTATTCATTTTCATACATACCATTTAAGCATCTTTTTGTTTTGTTTTTGTTTTTGTTTTGTTTTGTTTTGAGGCAGGGTTTCTCTGTGTCCCTTTGGAGCCTGTCCTAGAACTTACTTTGTAGACCAGGCTGGCCTCAAATTCACAGAGATTCACCTGGCTCTGCCTCCCAAGTGCTGGGACTAAAGGTGTGTGCCACCGCTGCCTTGGCCTCTGCCGCCGCCGCCGCCGCCGCCGCCACCACCACCACCTGGCCAGCGTCTTATTTTTTTAAGGTCCTTATACAACATGATAGCTGGACTGTTTCTCCATTAATAAGCACCCAAATTGCATTAAAAATTGGCAAGATTCCAGGGCTGGCTCAGCAGTTAGAACACTGGCTACTCTTCCAGAGGTCCTGGGTTTAATTCCCACAACCCTCTATAACTATAGTCCAATGGGATACAATGCCCTCTTCTGGTATGTGATGTACATGCAGACAAAACACCCATATACATACAATACATAAACAAGTCCAGGGCTGGAGAGATGGCTCAGAGGTTAAGAGCACTGGCTGCTCTTCCAGAGGTCCTAAGTTCAATTCCCAGCAACCACATGGTGGCTCACAACCATCTATAGTGGGATCTGGTGCCCTCTTCTGGTGTGCAGGCAAACATGCAGGCAGAATACTGTATAAAATAAATAAATAAAAAATAATAAGTCCTAAAAAATTAGCAAGGTACCACTTATTCTAGGACACACTGGTGTTCAAGCTCAGTGGAAAGAGACCTAGAAAAAATGAGAGGTTGACTGAATTTTCCTACAGTGACAGTCCCTTTCAATCATCTTGCCTTCAATTATTAACCTGTCAGGTCAGCTTTTCAAACATGTTTAATCATTCCCAGACAGCACCTGAGCTCTCTGTGGTGGGGGTGGCATAAGGATGTAGTTACATAGGCTTCTCGTTTTCAAGTGTAGCAAGTCGTGTGAAAATGAGGTCATCCCTTCAGTGTCTTGCTCTTTAACCCTGCCCTTTGACAGGTGCTAATGATTGTATTTTCTCAAAACCAGCACATGGCATTGCTGCATGTCCAGTCCTGCAGGATGGAAGAAGTGCTTTCCCTCCGTTGAGTCCTGTTAACAGTAGGTAGCTGTTGCATGTTGCTGACGTTTTCTGAATTAGTAGGATTGAGGAGAGAAAAAAGTTCAGGTTTGCCGTCTCTGAGACCTCACTTATATATCATATCCTAGGCCCTGGGATCTCCTTCAGTACAGGACGCCCGTACTGTTATGGTTAGTCTGTTAGGTGAGTGGAGTATGGAGATCTCAATGCCCAGGCAATCTCTCTCCTTCCAGATCTGAAGTAGTACAGAGCATAACCTATTTTTTCTCCTGTGCACACTCTGATATGACCCACATGTGTGTATTATTTCCCACACTACTTTTTTTCCCTAAGTGTAAGACTTAGAAAGCAGCATAAGTAGGGTTGGTGATGTAGCTCAGCTGGATGAAGGCTTGCCTCACATACAGGAAGCCCTGGGGTCCATCCCCAGCACCATGTAAAACCAGGGGTGGTGGCCACATTTGTGCGCCCAGCACTCACTGGGGAGGTGGAGGCAGGAAGAAGCTGTCCTCAGTTACATAGTGAATATCAAGCCAGCTCAAGTGTGTGAAACTGTCCCAAGAAAGAATATATTTCTACCAATTGGTTGTTTGGGGCTTTGTTTGTTTTCTCTTTTTAAAATCCTGTATTAAAAGTAAGACCTCTGTTCAAGTCTTATTTAAAGTGTCTCAAGTTTCTGGCTACCAAATCAAAGACCCATAACATAAAACAGCAGTATGTATTCTCAATTTTTAAAAAAGCTTTATGTATACTCTATTAATATTGATGTTTAGACAACACTTCTCTTGGGTTGCACATCAACATATAGCATTGTATATTACAATGAAAACTTGTAACTTAAGGGTGTTATATATATATACATATATAAGTATATATGCCTTTGTAACCTTTATATTGTAAATAAAAAGTTGCTTTTGGACATGTCTCTTGTTTTTTTAGAATGTGGACAGTTTCAGAGTTACAGGAAAGTTTCAGAAACCCTGGAGAAACTTGGTGGTGGCAAGCCCAGCACTCGGGAAGCTGAGGCTAGAGAGAGCTGCTGAGCCAGCCTCAGCCAGTGTGAGACCTGCCTAAGGTATATTTCCAAAGCTTGTCTCCCCTCGGCCACCGTTCCCAATTGTTAGCATTTTCACACTTGGTCCATTATCTTGATGTGTCCGTTGCAGGCACTCTTACCTTTAAACTGCCTCATGAATCAATCTCTCTTACGATATAAGGCACTTAGGGTGGCCGCTGTCTGGCCCTCCTTGTCAGGAAATCAACAGGAGATCAAGACCAGCACCACACCAAGCCAATGCAGATGGTGCTGCGCATGCCCTGCAGGGCCTCCCTTCGGCTCTCTGGCCTGTTACACCTAGTACCATGTGTGTTATGTTGTCACGTCTCTTCAGCCCGGGACAGTTCTGTAGTCACTCCCTAATCGAGTGTTGGAGAGTTAGAGAACACAGCCGCTTGGGCCAACAGGAGGCTCAGCAGGGACCTCCAACCTGATGAGTTCAATCCCTGGGATCCCACGTGACAGAAAGAGAAAATGACTCCCAGAAGTTGCACACACATACACACAGGCATGCACACACACTCCACACATGAACATAAAGATGCACACACATACACACAGGCATGCACACACACCCCACACATGAACATAAATGTAAAAATATGGTGATGGTGCACGCCTTTAATCCCAGCACTTGGGAGGCAGAGGCAGACAAATTCAAGGTCAGCCTGATCTACAGGACAGCCAGGGCTACACACACACAAACCCTATCCCAAAAAGAAAACTCTCATAGTGTGCCCAGTCACTTGGGTTTTAGTTAAATCCAGATGTAGTCAAGTTGACAACCAGGAATAGCCATCACATTCGCTTACTATAACAATACCTCAGTCACTGAAGCCACTACTCCACTTGCCTGCCCACCACCCCACCCGTGCACCCTCAGGACACCTCAGCTGCCTCTTCTTGGGGACAAGTCTCAGTAATGGCACAGTTGGTAAACAAATGGGTTTGGCGCCATTCGGAAGCAGATTCCAAGCAGCTGCGCTCTGGTTTTCAATACCTATGGGTGCTCTGCCTGCATATTTAAATGCACCATGTGCATGCAGTGCCCATGGAGGCCAGAGGAGGGCGTTAGATCCCCTGGAGCTGAAGTTATACATGGTTGTGAGCCGTCACATGGGTGCTGACTATAACCCCAGGTCCTCTGGAAGAGCAGCCAATGCCCTTAACTGCTGAGCCGTCTCTCCAGCCCAGCAACCCTACTCTTAGAACTAGTTTCGGAGCCAGGCATGGTGGCTCACACCTTTAATCCCAGCACTAGGAGGCAGAGCCAGGTGGATCTCTGTGAGTTTGAGGCCAGCCTGGTCTACAGATCGAGATCCCAGACAGGCACCAAAACTACACAGAGAAACCCTGTCTCAGAAAAAAAAAAAAAGAAAAAATGGTTCTTGTGGACCTGGATTTGGTCCCTTCCTTTCTGTCCTGGGTGTGCTCTCTACTTAACCTATTCCATTGTTTTTGTGCAGAGCTGGAAGTCAGCCTTAAGGCCTCACCAATGCTAGACAAGGACCCTACCCCTGCCCTGCATAGTCAGCTGTTCTGTTGTGGTGAGACAGGTCTCTGGGGACCAGGTTGACCTCAGACTTGTGGTGATCCTCCCGCCCCTGGTGCTCAAGGTTCCTTAACAAGTTGTTAAGAGCATGATTTTAATGGGTTGTTTTGGCTAATTGAAGTGACTCACTGGTCCAAGCTTGGGTTCACAAACAAACAAACAAACAAACAAACAAAAAAACCCACATTCTTAGAACTAGCAGAATCCAATCTAAGAGAGCTGTGAGGAAGAAATGGGATTAATTGCATTTAAAAGTCAGTCTTGTTCTACTGAAAGTGTGGGAACTAAGAATCAATTATCCGCTACAGTGAGAAAGAATGTGAAGTTATCAAGTCTAAACTTGTCATGTGGGCCAGCCCCCCAAAAACTTAAATTTAGTGCCTGCACCACCACCCCCTTTCCACCTCCTTGTACTTCCATCCCAGCAAGAGCAGCACTGACTCCAGAAGCCAGGGGTGTCGCGGTGTCTTGAGTTCAGGCTGTCACCCGGCTTCTCGGGAGCATGCACTGCTGAGATGAAATCTTTGTCCCGCAGAAGCAGCTGAGTGGGACAGAATTTTCTTGGGATGTGCTGAAGGTGAGGTGTGTTTCCTGGGAAGCTTTCTGGATAGCAGGTTCTGAGAGCAAAGCAAGTCACCAGAGAATACTGGGTGGGCCGAACCAAAAAAAAAAAAAAAAGGCAACAGCTCATGGGTCTCAAACCCAGCACTTGACTGAGTAGTGTCCCCCAAAATCCATATGCTAAATCTCAGAAAGTGAGCGAAGGCCCTTCGGGATGAGTTTAAGTTAAGTTGGAATGGAGCTTTTTGAGTAGGCTCGAATCCAATGTGGCCACTGTCCTTGTACAATGAAGAGATGTGGGCATAGATCCTGAGCTGGCTGAAGGAGACCATGTCAGTGTCTGAAGGGTCAAAGGGGCCCTGTTCTTGCATGTGTTCTGCGGACTGTAAAGGCAAGTGCTGATTGATGTGAGAGGGTCTGGCCATCTCCCTCCTTCGAAGACATTGAAGCAGAAAAAGAAAACAGGGCTTGGGAGGCAAGGAAGGTACCAGTTAGAAGTCAGTTAATGCAGCCTCCAGCAGGACGGTGTTCACGTATTTATGCATATTCCTACTGCTTACAGGCAAGAGGCAGACACTGGGCAGTGTGTGAGTAATAAAATGTCCAAGCTCCCATGGAGTCCTTCAAGTCTTTCACATTTCAAAACAATCCTCTGAAGCCTTGGATTTGAGTGACAAGGGCATCCATATAAAGGAAAACCACAAGATGATGTGGCAGAGAGAGACAGAGAGACAGAGAGAGACAGAGACAGACAGAGAGACTTGCCACTACAAGTCAAGGAGAGACCTCCAAAGAAACGATAAGGCTGGACTAGAACTGTGAGAAAATGACATTTCTGTTGTTAAAGCCACTTTGGAACCAGGGGTGATGGCGCACACCTATATAATCCTAGCTCTTAGAAGGTGAAAGGGGACTGTGGGAACTCAAGGCCAGCCTCAGCTACATAACCCTTTTGAGGTCAGCCTGACCACCAAATCTACAAATAGATAGATAGATAGATAGATAGATAGATAGATAGATAGATAGATAGATAGATAGATAGAGACAGAGAGAGACAGAGAGACAGAGAAAGAAAGCAAGTTTAGCTCTCGCGGAGGACCCAGGCTTGGTTCCCAGCACCCATATCAGAGGGCTCACAACTGCCTGTAACTCCAACCCCAGGGAATCTAAGACCTCTGGCCTTGGTGGCTCCCGGCACACACGGTGAACATAAGTAATAAATAGCATCTTTACAAAAAACAAACACCGGGCTGGATATGGCGGAATACTTAATCCCAGCACCGGGTAAGGAGGAGGCAGGTGTGGTTTTGTGAGTTCCAGGCCAACCTGTTCTCCCTAGTGAGTTCCAGATCAGCCAGAGCTACATTGTAAGATCTTGTTTCAAAACCACACACATTCACACAGTCTGTGATGTTTCCTTGTAGCTTTAGCTGTAACACTGCCTCTTTCTCATTAGAGGGACTTTCCTTTCTGTTTTCATCTCCTGCAGGCCACCCGATTTGGGGGGGGGGCATTATGTTCATGCCTCACCTCTCTCACAGTCTCATTCTTTACATAACTCACTAGTGATTACTTCATCCAGTAGCTAGTGTCTTGTGCTTGGTTCCTTAGTGATGGTACCAACAGCAAGTACGCCCAGCTCTGTGGCTACCCAGCCCAAGCCTGGCTGCACAGGCAGGTCAGTTAGATGGAGAGAGGAGACTTCCAGGTGAGGGAAGTAGCTATTGGAAAAAGCCAGTTGACTGGGAGGATAGAGGTCCGAAGTCCAGCTTGCAGGGAAGTCAGGTTAGGAGTCCTTTATATAGGCAATTGGTGGGCAAGTTTTTCACAGGGTGACCCTAATCCCCCAGTCATTAATTGCTTTTTTGTTTGTTTGTTTGTTTATTTGTTTTGCTTTTTTGAGACAGGGTTTCTCTGTGTAACAGCTCTGGCTGTCCTGGAACTCAGAGATCCGCCTGCCTCTGCCTCCCAAGTGCTGGGATTAAAGGTGTGTGCCACCACCACCTGGCACCAATTGCTTTTCATTTTGGCAAATCTCCAAAGCAGAGGTTATTTTCTTTTGGCTCTTGTTGATCAGTTTGCTCTCATTCATTTCCTGACCAATTCCATGGTAGACAGGTCAGAAGGGGATGGCTGCCCTGAGGCCCCTTTGCTGGTGACCAAACACAGAAAATAATACTTCACCTGGTTATTGGGAAGGTGAGGGGCAGGTGTGGGGCAGCCAGGCGATCTGATTGTCATACTGTCTTCTCTGGCAGCGCCTAGAAGAGCAGAATGTTCAGGTGAAAGCTGAGAAGCCATAAAGATATGAAATGTGTTCCTCCAGACACTCTAAGGTCTCTGACTGTCCAGTGTGTTGTTTTAAAAACGATAAGTAGTGCTGGTTGTAAGGATTCGGTCCTTAATTACGTCACCATCCTGCAAAGGCGTCCCAGCCTAAAAAGCGGGTGGGCCCTCTGTGTGCCTCCCTTCTTCTCTTTCCGCTCTCTTCCATCTGTCCTCTCTCTCTCTCCCTCTGCCCCCCCAATAAAGCTCTAAAAATGTAACCATGGCCTGTGATTCTTCCGATCAGCACTCTCCTCTGCCAGCATGGCCGCTGAGGGCAGCACTGGCTGTGACGCAGAAAGGTCATGAGGCACGAGCCACAACAAAACCCAGTATCAGAACTTTATTAGGAGGAAGGACAGGGGCAAGAGAACCAGGCCTGGTGAAGAAGCAGGGGGGGGGGGATTGGATCATGTTTTTAATTTTTACCTGAGATAAGCTTTATCAGAGACAGATTATTTTAAAGCACCTGTTTCCTTTATTAGTTTAGCCTCCAGGAGACACAGGTGCATTTAACAGCAATAGATTGCTATATTAAGGTCTGTTTTTTTCAGAGCCCAGAACCTTTTTGGTCTGGGGGTGTAAATACCTTTTAACTGTTACTGTTCCTTACCACCTGGGTATATCTGGTGGTCCTTGGACTCCAGCTCTATGGTGATCTTGTAACAATTAGCTGAGTAGTTAATTAGAAGAGGGAACCAGGAAGAGAAGAGCTTGTGGGGTGAGACCTCATTCTTCTGGAATTGGGGACAAGGTCAAATGAGAGGGAGAAGGACCTAGAATCAATTAAGGAAAATCAAAGAAGGGAAAAGGGGGGATCCGTCTGTAATACTGCATTCCTAAGTGTGGTTAGATAGTAAGCTTTAAGTAAACCAAGGTAAAGGAAAAGGAGCTAAGAATTCGTTAGTTTGGCCGGGTGGCGACAGTGGCCTTTAATGCCAGCACTCAGGAGGCAGAGGCAGGTGGATCCTCTGTGAGTTTGAGGCCAGCCTAGTCTACAGAGTGAGTTCCAGGATAGACTCCAAAGCTCCACAGAGAAACCCTGTCTCAAAAAAACAAAAAAACAAAACAAAAAAAGGTTAGCTTGGGGCAACACTTTCCTATCTGCTGGCAGGGGAAGTGTTCTGGGTTGCTAGGCAGCCTGTGTCACAGCATGATGCACCTGGTTTATAAAAGCCCTTTTGTTCTGAGTTAATGCTAAAGGGGGAATCTTTGGAACCAAGATAACATTTGGGCTATAATTTGCACAAGAAACAAAACTTTGTATCTAACATCTGCCTAGCCTTGGTGGTTCTCTCAGGGTAAATGTTTACAGTATCTCAGGAACTAGCAGATAGTCTGAATGCTTATCTATCTGCAGTCTGTCCTTTGGATGTTTGAGAAGTATCTCAGATAAAATACTTTTGTCCAGAGATGGCCCTGGCCAGATGTTTGCTAATGAAGATAATTACAGAAAGACAGAATTCTGAGTCTATTGCCAAAAGGGAGAACAAAGGCCTGAAAAAAGGGGTCTTGATTGTGTGACTGCTGTCAACACAGTCAGGGGATGTTATCCAAACACCCCAATAGTATAGGGGAAATTATGCCCAATGGATGATCAACCACACTATTAGAAGTTCTTGGGAAAAGAATCAAATGGAAAAGCTACAATAGCACACAATAAATTCACTGCAGGATACAGCTAATACATTAAAAAGCCAGGATCACCAATACCCCCGTTGAGTTTTGGCTTTATTCTCTGGAAGACACCTTGGGTCTTCCAGGTATAGCTTTGCTAGTGTCAACTGAATTCCTACTTCATATTTCTGTGGCTTGCAGCAGACTTGAACTCACAGAGATCCACCTGTCTCTGCCTCCTGAGTGCCGGGATTAAAGGCATGCGCCACCACCGAGAGTGTAGATTTTCTAAAGACACTTGTGCCTTTCACATCTGTTATCAGATTATTGAAGCAATGATCTCCAAGGAAGAGACATTTCCCTTAGAATCTCCTGCTCGAAGAAGGACAAGGCTGGCACTAACCAGTGGGGGAACTTGTCTCCCAGGGAGAGATGCCACACAGTTTTGACAATTTACCAGGAGAAACTGGAGGCTAGCCAATGTTAGGCAGTGATGGACAGAACCTCTTGTGGACCTGGACTACTTAGCTATACATAACTCTGCCCTTTATTTAAACCTAAGCCTCCTAATGTCAGTACCCAGAGGATCCAGGGGTCACTGGATCTCTTTGGTTTTTTCTTCCCAGTGTGGCCACATCAAATAAAGTTCATTCCTCTGATTTTCTACTATTACCTGTCAGTTTATTGGCCTATTGAGGACCAAGCCTAGCTTGTTAGAGTTCCTCTGAGTTTGAGTTCCAGGTATATGTTTCCAAATGAACGATACTTGATGGTTTGGTTTGTTTGTTCCATTGGTTTTTGCAGTCCTGGGAATAACCCAGGGTCTTTTGCATGCTAAGGAAGCACTCTGCCATTGAGCAATAGCGACAGTTTCCAGGAGGGATAGGACAGGGAAGTTACAGGGCCCCTCACCCTCGAGAAGCCTCTTCTTATCTGAGAAGCAAGAAAACATTCTGACACAGCTAATAATATTTGCTGTAAAAAAAAAAAAAAAAAAAAAAAACTATCCAAAAACCAGGTGGTGGCAGCACACTCTTTTAATCCCAGTACTCAGGAGGCAGAGGCAGGCACATCTCTACGAGGTTTGAGGCCAGCCTGGTCTAAAGAGCAAGTTCCATTACAGCCAGAGTTACACAAAGAAACCCTGTCTCGGAAAAACAAAACAAAACAAAAACAAAAACAACCCCAAAAACAAAACAAAACCAAAAACCTGCCAGAGTCATATTCCTTCTGTATATTTAGATTTCTTGTGTCACAGTAACAGTGAATTAGACTTAATGTCTGAATGTGTTTGACCTTGGATGGAACCTCTTGCCTTTACCCAGACAACACCTGATAATCTTTGCTTGCAGGAAAGATGGATCCCTACTTCTGGGGATTTTATCTATAATCCTGCCCAGTGCCCTCTAGAGTGGCCCTGTGGCCTCCCTTGTCGTCTTTTAAAGATAATTCAGTCCCTACCAACAATCCTGTGTGTGGTTACATAACAACAGTGAGGAATGACTCTCCTTTGGGGAGTCTGTATCTGCCCTTAAGGTCTTACTTTCTAAGACTCTTCTTTAATCTCTGTGTGTGCATGTGCGTGTGTGTATGTACAACAGCGTGGGTGTGGAGGTCAGAACACAGCTTGCTGGAATTGATTCTCTCCTTCCACCATGGGTCCAGGACATGGGATTCAGGTCATCAGGCTTGGTGACAGGCACCTTAACCTCCTGAGCCATCACAGTGGGTGAGCAACTCTTTGAGAGGCCCACACTCACGCTCTTGTGTCTTACTTCCTTCTGAGCACCTCACGTTCCCTAAACTCTCATATTTAAACCTACATTTAAATATCTTTGTTGTAGGACTGAAGAGATGGCTCCGGGGTTCAAAGCCCTTGCTGCTCTTCCTCAGAACATGACTTTGGTTCCCAGCATCCACATGGCAACTCACAGCTGCCTGTGACTCCAGTTCCAGGGGATCTGTCATCCTCCTCTGCCCGCCACAGATTCCCACACACAGGTGGCATATATTCACACAAATATACACATAAATATATCCTTTTTTATTCTCCTCATATACAATACATCCCGACCACAGTCTCCCCTCCCTCCACCAGCCCCCAGCCCCCAGCTCAACTCTCCCCCAGTTCCACTCTCCTCCCTTTCTCTTTAGAAAAGAGTAGGCCTCCCAGGGATATCAACCACACTGTTAGGAGTCCCACAAAACACCAAGCTAACAACCATAGCATATATGCAGAGGGCCCAGTGCAGACCCATGCAGGGATGGTTGCCGCTTCAGTCTCTGTGAGTCCTGCTTAGTGGATTCTATGGGCCACGTTCTCCTGGTGTCCTCAACCCATCTGGCTCCTACAATTCCCAACCCCCTTCTTCCAGGGGGATTCCCTGAGCTCCAAGGGAAGGACCTGATGGAGATCTCCAATTTGGGCTCTCTCTCCGCCTAATGTTTGGCTGTGGGTCTCTGCATCTGCTCCCATCAGCTGCTGGAGGAAGCCGCTCTGATGATGATTGGGCTAAGCACCGATCCATGAGTATAGCAGAACATCATTAGGAATCATTTTACTGATTATTTTTTCCCTATCCTAGGTCTCTGGGCTGTTCAGCTTCTGGTTCCTGGCCATCCAGGCAGTGTCTGGCATGGCTTCCTCTTGTGGCGTGGGCCTCAAATTAGACCAGTCATTGGTTGGCCACTCCCACAAGTTCTGTACCTCTATTGCCCCAGCACATCTTGCAGGCAGGACAGATCGAAGGTCTTGTGTGTGGGTTGGTGTCCCAGTTTCCCCATTGAGAATTGCCTGGTTACCGAAGATGGCAGCTCTGTGGTAGTATTGTGTTTCCCAAAATATTGTGCACCCTAATAAACTTATCTGGGGTCAGAGAACAGAAAAGCCACTAGATACAAAGGCTAGAAAATGGTGGCACTCACACCTTTAATCCTAGCACTCCAGAGGTAGAAATCCCTCTGGATCTCTGTGAGTTCAAGGCCACATTGGAAATGGCCAGGCATGGTGACACATGCCTTTAATCCCAGGGAGTAGTGGTAGAAAGCAGAAAGGTATATAAGGCATGAGGACCAGAAACTAGAAGCATTTGGCTGGTTAAGCTTTCAGGCTTTCGAACAGTAGTTCAGCTGAGACCCATTTGGATATGAGAACGCAGAGGCTTCCAGTCTGAGGAAACAAGATCAGCTGAGAAGTTGGCCAGGTGAGGTAGCTGCGGCTTGTTCTGGTTCTTTGATCTTCCAGTGTTCACCCCAATACCTGGCTCAGGTTTGATTTTATTAATAAGAACTTTTAAGATTCCTACTACACAGCTCAGGCTCTGTATCCTCTTTGACTAGGAATCCTCGCTCGGGTCACTCTTACGGAATCCTGGGAGTTCCTACTGCTCTACCTTTCCACATTGTCCCCAAAATGCCCTCCAATTCCAGTCGTTTCTCCCTGTACTCTCTCCCCCGATCCCTCCAAAAATAAATATTTGTTAAAATATTTCTGTATCTTTATTGAGCCCAACTTTGTTTCAGAAACTGACTGGCCCTAAAATCCCTTTTTTGCATTGATGCCACGATTCTGGTTTGGTCCGTGTCAAGGGGAACAAAAGTCTAGGGGACCCCCTAAGGCTGCTGAGGGTGACAGTGGGAAGCTGTGCCTAATGCCTCTGCCACCCTAAAATTCTGAAAACCCCATTGGATTTTTTTTCTAGCTGTCTTAGAACTTGCTTTGTAGACCAAACTGACCTCGAATTTACAGAGATCCACCTGCCTCTGCCTCCCAAGTGCTGGGATTAAAGGCACGCATCACCATGCCCGGCCAACCCACTGGATATTTTTATAGGGGTATTTCAAAAGTGTCTCAAAGCCTCCTCATTCTCTGCTGCACGCCCCCATCTCAATGCGGCATCTTCATCTAAGTAGCCCAGCCATCCTAGGGATCGGTCGTCCCTGTCAGCTTCCCCTGTAGCCTATATTCAGTCCATCCCCAAGTCCTCGGAACAAATGGCTACCGTGGTGCCCAAGAGGTCAGAGCAATAGCTAAGAGCTAAAAACCCTTTCTTACCCTTCACTGCTGCTGCTGTCCTTCCCCTCAGCAAGAGACCTACTTCTTGTGTATCTGTCTTTTTATTGACTTTCTGTTCTGCCTTCTCATTGGTTGTAAACCCAACCACATGACCTCCTTGTCACTGCCTGTCTATACAGACCTCCAGGTCGTCTATGGTTGGTATTAAGATTAAAGGCATGTGTCTCCATGCTGGCTGTATCCTTGAACACACCGAGATCTGTCTGTCATGTGAGTGTGTCTCCATGCTGGCTGTATCCTTGAACACACCGAGATCTGTCTGTCATGTGATTTGGATTAAAGGTGTGCACCACCACCACCCGGCTTCTGCTGTGGCTTGCTCTGACCCCCAGGCAACTTTATTAACATACAAATAAAATCACATTTCAGTACAAATAAAATATCACCATACACATACACACACACACACACACACACACACATATGACAGCAGGTACAGGAGATAGAGGCAGGAGGTTCAGAAATTCAAGGTCATCCTCAGCTTTCTACTGAATTTGAGGAGACCATACTTGGCACCATAAGAATGTGCCTGGGGAAGAGAGAGAGAGAGAGAGAGAGAGAGAGAGAGAGAGAGAGAGAGAGAGAGAGAGAGAGAAGGAACTTTTCAGTGCTGTGGGTTGGCACAATGGTATTGCTGAGAGAGGCCCCGAGTTCAATTACAAGTACCACAAAAACAAAATGAACAAAATACCAGTTTCCTAAAAGAAAGGTGGAAAGGTTAACGTTTTGAAATAAAAATTTACATTTAGTTAGTTAGTTAATTGGGTGGGCGGGGAGTGTGGACATCAGAAGACAACTCTAAGAAGTCAGTTCTTTCCTTCCAGTCTGGTGGGAATTAGAGACGTTTTAGATCATTAGGCCTGTGCACAAGTTCTTTTACCTATTAAGCCATATCTCTGGCCAGAAAGGTTAACATTCAAAAATTAGCACAAGCCTGGCAGTGATGGCGCACGCCTTCAATCCCAACACTCGGAGGCAAAGGCAAGTGGATCTCTGAGTTTGAGGCCAGCCTGGTCTACAGAGTGAGTTCCACGACAGCCAGGGTTACACAGGGAAACCTCGTCTCGAAAAACAAGACAAAAATAAACAAAAATAAAAACAATCACAAAACTGGCGGAGTCATTGTAGCAGAACAGTTACCAGGGATAGAGCCACAGTGTAGCATTCATTGAGTGTACAGGAGCTAAAGCCCGACGAGGTAAAAGCTAATATATCATTATATTCTTTTTTTTTTTTTTTTTTAAAGATTTATCTATTTATTATGTATACAGCATGTATGCCTGCACACCAGAAGAGGGCATCAGATCTCATTACAGATGGTTGTGAGCCACCATGTGGTTGCTGGGAATTGAACTCAGGACCTCTGGAAGAGCAGTCAGTGCTCTTAACCTCTGAGCCATCTCTCCAGCCCAATATATCATTATATTATCATAACCTATTTAATAGCCAGAAAACACAGCTCCAGGAATTTAGAAAAATTTACTTTTCTGGTGATACTAACTCAAGTGGGGTCCTGATTCTGCAAGGTCCTTCCGCCCCGCCTCTCACTGCCCTGTCCTCCAAGCTCCGCCCTGCTCCGTCCCGCCCCACTCCGGCCCTTACAAGCACTCTGAGCGTCCCAGCGTTGCCCTTGTCCGGCCCCGCCCCTCAGGTTTCCAGCCCCGCCTCTCACCCGGATCCCACCAGGCCCCGCCCCTTCCGGCCCCACCCCTCACCCAGGTTTCCTCCCCTCCCCGCCCCTCCATTCTCACCCTCGCTAGGCCCCGCCTCTTACTCAGGTCTTCCTAAGCCTCGGCCTCGCCCCTCACCGGGATCCCACCAGGCCCCGCCCCCGACAGGCCCCTCCCCTCTTGGAGGAGAGATGCCTGCAGTTCCGGGCCATGGCCGCTGGGTGGCAGCCGCGTAGCTCGGGCTGGGCCGCTCTGGGCCGCGCTCCTCGCTCACCCTCGGACTAGGCTCCGGCTGCTAGTGGCTGTCGTGCCCGCGCCGAACGCCGACTAGCCGGGCTCCCAGCGCCGGGCCCATCACCTCGGCTCCTCCGGGCCGGACCGAGGCCGCAAGCAGCGCCGCGGGGAGTGGGGCGGACCCAGGAGATGAAATGACAACGTCAACCCTCCAGGTACCTGGGCGCGGCGCGACCGCGGAGGCCCAAGACGGCAGGGCCTGCGGGCCGCTGAGCGGGCGGGCGGCGGCCTCCTCGGAGCCCGGCCTGGCGGTCCCGATAGGGCCGCCTCGTCCCACCCGTGCTGCCGCTTCTCCCACGCTCGGAGCCCAAGGGATGTCTCCACCGGGCCCCGGCCCAGGCCGAACCGGCGTGGCCCCGATCTTGCTACGCGCAGGCGGGGCTGAACTGCTGCCTTGCAGCGGCGCCGCCTCCCCCGGAGCGCGCCCGGGTCCGGCAGGTCGCTCCGGGAACACCGCTCACTCGTTCCTGCAACGCGCCCTGGCTGCCCCTTGACCTTCTGCCAACGAGTCCCCGGTTTCTCGGCCAGCCACCCTTCATTCATTCCCTAGATCGTGCCGGGCGATGCTGGGGTGGCGCCGCCCGAATGAAGGAAGGGCTCATTCTAGAGCTGTCAGCGTAAACAACGTTCAGGCCTCAGGCTTGGGTTTAAATCCCAGCCCTGCCACTCACTAGCGTGCCTAGGTTTTTGATCTTGGAATGTTGGTTTCCTCATCAGTAAAAGGGGCAGTGCCCTTGTAGGGTGGTTGTCAGACGGCCCGAGATTGAATAATTCAAGGGAAAGCGTTTTTAACATAGGTTCAGCACATCATGTGCTCGGTAAGCCTTTACAAATAAAAGTCAGTGCTTAGGTGGAACCAAGTAATACTTCATGAAGGAAGGGACTTTACTCAGAGCATCAAAGCGTAGGTGGCTTTCACATACCTGTTGGAGAGGGGGATTGGGATGGCTGCTCCAGATGGAGATACAGGAGTGGGAATCAGTTGGAGGACAAGGTTTGGAACTAGATGGAATCCAGAGGCAGAACCCACCATCCACCGGCAGAATTCTTATCTGTCTGTTTACTAGGGATTAAGCCAACTTCAGCCCGATCCCACCTGTCTGGCCAGTGTTAGCACTACCTATGGACCAAGAATGTCTTTTGTGGCTTTTTTTGAAACAGTTTTAGTAGATCGAGCCCTCGTGCTATTCAGTACACTCATTGAAAGAGTACCATTCAGTGCTTTTAGAGGTTTGTATCATCACCAAAGAAACTCTATGCCGTCAGCCATAGTTCCCCAGCCATTCTGTCCCATGTAGCACACACTGTCTGTGGAGTTGCCTATTCTAGACACTTTATTGATGTTATCATTATGTGTGTCTGTGTATGTATGGTGTGTGTATGTGTACTAGTATGCCAGTGCCAGCACACCCATTCCACTGCCTGTGTGGTGAGGTCAGAGGAGAACTTTCAGGAGTTGGTTCTTGCCTTTTGGATGTTGAACTCAGGTTGTCAGGCCTGGTAGTAAGCAGTTTTGCTTGTTTATTTTGTTTTTTTCCTTATGGAATTTCTTTTATTCTTTGGCATTTCATATATGTAAACAATGCATCTTGGTCCTGTGCACTTCCAGCTCCCACCAGGAGCCCCCAACTCCTTCCTCGATCCCCTCAGGCTGCCAACACACCCCCCACCCCTTCTGTGTCCTCTCTCCTCTCCTTTCTTTAGTAATAACCCACTGAGTCCAGTTAGTGCTTCTTAAGTGCTGAATGCTCTTTACAGGTAACCATAGCTGCTGTGGCCATGTTATTCCAAAGACAGCACTTTACAGCACTCCTCCACATCCTCTGGCTCGCTCTTTCCTTGCTCTCTTCGAAGTTCTTCCTTTAGCCTTGAGGACAAGTGTTGATATAGGTGTTCCACTTAGGGCTGAGTCCTCAGTAGACACTTACTCTGTTATGAGTCTGCATTAACTGCTAACCACTGCGGAGAGAGAAGCTTCTCTGGCCTAGGTTATATCTGTGGATATAAGCATAAATATTTAGAAGACAGTTCAACAACATGTCATCTAACAAAACAACAGTGATAGGTTCTTCTCTAGGGCCTGTGGTTCCTGAGCCGTGTGCTTCTGAGCAGGTTTACAGTACCAGTCCTGAATTCCCTCCTATAGAGCAGGTCTTGGTCCAAGCCAAACACACTGAGTACCCCATAACCTTTGTGCCACTGGTGAGCACAGCTTGCCGAGCAGGTCAGTATTATAGCAAGTGTGGTTGACTTCAGGGATTCTATATATGTCTTTTCTCCCCCAGGGACCCATGTAGCACCTTCTAGCACTATGAAATCTAGTTGGCAGGTCAGTTTCAGCTTGGTGTCTGTTTGTTTTTTTGTTTTTTGTTTTTTGTTTTTTGTTTTTTTTGAGACAAAGTTTCTCCGTGTAGCCCTGGCTGATCTACGTGCCTCAGCCTCACAAGTGCTGGGATTAAAGATGTGCACCACCACCCAGCTGAGATTTTCTTTAAATAGACTCCTACAGTGTGTGGTTCTCTGTGACTGACTTGGCTGCCTTAACTTAATGTCACAATCTTTTACATTGTTTAAATGGCTTGGGGGCCTTTCATGACATAATTTGAAATTCAGATTTTGGAGCCTATAAATAAAGTTTTATTGGATGACATCCCAGCTCATTCTTTTATATACTGTCTGTGGCTACTTGTGTGCTGCAGATACTATATGGCCCACAGAACCTAACATACCTGCTGCCTGGGCTGTCATAGAAAAAGTCTGTCGGTCCCTGCTAGCACACCTTGTTGCTCCTCCATCTCAGCCTTTGCCATGGTGTCACTAGAGACGTGGCAGGGCTGGCATTGTAATCTGTCACCTCACTTCAGCTATGCGAAGCTGTTTCTCTCCTTTGAAACTAAGATCTCCTTCAACTGAGAGACAGCATTGGTTGCCAGAACTACGCAGTGCACCAGTAGGTGTCCTGACGGTGGGCAGCAGGGATGAGACGGGCCTGCTCTGCGCTGTGGGGACAGGGAAGCCCAGAGACTGTTCTGAGCCTCCACTTGATTTTTGTAGTTTTCTTTTTTCCCGAGACAGGGTTTCTTCGTGCAGTTTTGGTGCCTGTCCTGGATCTCGCTCTGTAGACCAGGCTGGCCTTGAACTCACAGAGATCCGCCTGCCTCTGCCTCCCGAGTGCTGGGATTAAAGGTGTGTTCCACCACCGCCCACCTTATTTTTTTAATTTTTGTACATGTGTTTTGCCTGCCTGTATATATGTGTACCTCGTTGCATGCCTGGTGCCCCCAGAGTCCAGAAGGAGGTGTCGATCCCTTAGAACTGGAGTTACAGACAGTTGTGAGCTACCACATGGGTGCTAGAACTCAAACCCACATCCTCTGCAGAACAGCAAGCGCAGTCAGGCTTGGTGGCATAACCCTGTATTTTAGCACCTTTCTGGAGGCAGAGGCCAAGCTCACTTACAGTCAGAGTTCCAGGCCAGTCAGAGCTATGTAAGAAACCCTGTCTCGCCGGGCGGTGGTGGCGCACGCCTTTAATCCCAGCACTCGGGAGGCAGAGCCAGGCGGATCTCTGAGTTCAAGGCCAGCCTGGGCTACCAAGTGAGTTCCAGGAAAGGCGCAAAGCTACACAGAGAAACCCTGTCTCCAAAAAAAAAAAAAAGAAACCCTGTCTCAAAACAAAACGAAGAGCTGCAAGTCCCTTTGAACACGGAGCCGTCTTTCCGTAGTATTTATTTTGTTTTATTTTGTGTAGGGTGGAACTGCTGGACTGTCTTTCTTACCTTATGTTTTAATTTTGTGCATTATTTATTCGTGTGAAGGTGGAAGAACAACTCGCAGGAGTAGTAAGTTCTCCTTGAGTGTGGGGTCTCCTCAGGAATTAGGTGTCTCCTTCCTGCATGGGTTCTAGGAATTGAACTCAGGGCTTCAGGTTTTCACAGCTAGTGATTTTACCCACTGAGCCATCTCAGCAGCCCTGATCCTTCCCTCTCTCCCCCGTTTTAAAAGGGGAGACCAAGCAAGTCATACTGAGTGGAAAGTCCAAAGAGCTGATGGTGTTGACTGTAGAGAAAAGAAGCCACCAAGACCAGGTACTGTCTTGTGGCTCTAAGGAGCTGCCGGGGAGACTAGTATGTTCACCTGCAAGGTAGTTCAGCGCTGGCCTTGCAGTGTGTAGACAGCGGGGATCGAAGGTGACCGTCATCCACACTCTCACTTTTCCTGTTCGTCCTTCTAGTGAGTTCCTCTCATGTAGTCTGTCACCCCAGCCTGGCCGTCTCACACAGCTGTCTGTGTGCATTTTCTTACAGAGAGGATGGCTAAACAAATGCCCCGGCCCTGCCAAGAGCTGGTCAGGAGGTTATTGTTGGCTGTGGCCGAAGCAGGGTCTGCAGTGGATCTGCCTGCCAGGCGGCTAGTGCCACACCAGATGGAGGAGAATTCTGGCCAGGCTTTGCCGATTGGGGAAGCTGCAGGCTTTGAAATTGGCTGTATAGGGCCTCCAGTTCAGCTGGGAGCATGGGCCTGCAGAGCCTTTGAGACTCCAAAAGACATCACTCGGAGAGTCTTAGGGAGCCAGAAGGCAGTTCCCCTCCATTGGCACTTTGTTCCTGGAGCTTGTAGTGTGGTTGAGCCCCGTCTCAGGCGTCAGCTCTACACAGTTCAGGAAAATTCTCTCCTGAACCTAGAGTGATCTGGGCAGTAGAGAGGGCTAGAGCTATCTCTAAATCGATTAGATTGAAATGATCAGGTCCATGAAGGACTTTCTTAGCTGGCTGCGTCTTTTTAGCCCCTGGCCAAGTATGGCTTCTGGCTTTGTTGAGCTCCAAGAGCCAGTCCATGTTTCTCTTGGGGAGGTGACATAGAATGTGGGCTTGCTCCATGGGCCTGCCCCTGGAGTCCCAACCCCAGACATTAGTCAGTTTCCATTTGCCAAGCTCCAGAACAGAATGGAGGAAGGGGTGGCTTCTGACCATTAAGCTCCCTAGGAAGGACAGCTGTCTTTCGTTTGTTTATTTTTTCGATTTTTTGAGACAGGGTTTCTCTGTGTAGCTTTGCGCCTCTCCTGGAACTCACTCTGTAGCCCAGGCTGGCTTCAAACTCACAGAGATCTGCCTGCCTCTGCCTCCCAAGTGCTGGGATTAAAGGCGTGCGCCACCACTGCCCGGCGACAGCCGTCTTTTCAAGCTCTTCTAGTTGGTGTCAGGAAAGTAGAACAACATAATGGCCTGCCACCAACAAAGCCACAGGCCTGGTACTAACTCTCATCTCATCTCATTCTGCTGCTCGTGACCCCAAAGGCTCTTTGGATCCCATGGGGAGCACTGAGCTATATGCTCTGCTTTTCCAGAAAGCCATCGATCTGGTGACAAAAGCCACAGAAGAGGACAAAGCCAAGAACTACGAGGAGGCGCTCCGACTCTACCAGCATGCTGTGGAGTACTTCCTCCACGCTATCAAATGTGAGTCACTCTCAGGGTCCCCGGCTGCAGTGCCCTGGGGGGGGGGGGGGGGGGGCAGGCACATTGGACTTAGGAGGCCACACCGGGTTTCTGTTTTGCAGATGAAGCACACAGCGACAAGGCCAAGGAGAGCATTCGAGCAAAGTGTGTGCAATACCTAGACCGAGCAGAGAAGCTGAAAGATTATCTACGAAACAAAGAGAAACATGGCAAGAAGCCAGTCAAAGAGAATCAGAGTGAGGGCAAGGGGTGAGTGCTGGAGCACACAGCTTCTGGGGCCAGGGTCCCACATGCATGCTCCTGTGTTCACGTTGTTGTCATTCTGGATGCTAAGGCTGCCCTGGACTCGTACCCCTCCTACAGGGTGTCTACGGACTCCTGACAACACACCAGCAGCTGCTTTCATAAGCAGTCCACAGTGTCTGATTCCCGAGTGTGACAGACAGATTGCGAAGGGACAGGAGACGGGTCAGCAGGAGGTCTGAGGCTGGAAATGGGCAGCAGACGGCTGTTGGCATCAGAGCACATTCTCCTTTAATGCTTTTGTTTAGTTTTGTTTTGAGACAAGGTCTCACTGTGTAATTTTAAACTTAGTAATTCTAATTTTAAACTTGATGTTTTCTCCACCCTTTGAATTCTCTGGGGTCACAACTACATGTTGTCTATTGTCTGTTTTTGAGTCCATCTGAAAAGTCTGACCATTTGCCTTGGTGCTCTGTAAGTCCAGCCGAAGCCCACTTCACTCACCAGCCCTTGGGAGGAGGCGGCTGCCTCTTTCCTTATTCCTTTAATGAAGAAGCAAGGATGGCATATGAGTGTTTCCTGGAGGAGTGTGGTCCTCACATTCCAAGATCTCTGCTTGCTTGTCCCTCACCAGTGCTGGATTGGGAACACACACACACACACCCCTAGCCTTCCTTGCTCTCAGAATGGAGGACCAACTTGATCTTCTGTTTCCTTTCTTAGTAGCGACAGTGACAGCGAAGGGGATAATCCAGAGAAAAAGAAATTACAAGAGCAGTTGATGGGTAAGAGGCCTGAGGTCCACGGCGATAGGGGAGTGTCAAGGGTCCTCTTTGGGTCCACTTGTGCTCATGGGTCAGTCTGGGCCTTCTTGCAGGTGCTGTTGTGATGGAGAAACCCAACATACGGTGGAATGATGTGGCCGGACTCGAGGGGGCGAAAGAGGCTCTCAAAGAAGCTGTCATTTTGCCAATTAAATTCCCACACTTATTCACAGGTAGGAAGGAGTGTAGCATGGTGCATGACTTTAATCCCAGCACTCAGGAGGCAGAGGCAGGCAGATCTCTTGAGTTCAAGGCCAGCCTGGGCTACAGAGTGAGTTCTACAATAGCCAAAACGACACAGAGAAACGCTTCTTGAAAAACGAAAACAAACAAACCAAAGGATGTTGCCACTAGCCCAGGTATAAAACTGTCAGCCTGAGGAATGTAGCTTGGGGTTCCACCCCAAGTGTCCAGAACAGATGGTAGGTGGCCTCATGTCCTAGCAGACAGCTCACAGGGTATGTCCTGGCCTTGTATGTTGTATCTGTCCTTGCTGGGATGGAACCTGGGACCTAGGCAAGCACTCTCCCCCTGCCCTGACCCTAACTCCCTGGTGTCTTGCCAGCATCAAAACCATTTTGGTGTGGATCTCTGTGAATTTGAGGCCAGCCTGATCCACAAAGGGAGTTCCAGGACAGCCAGGGTTGTTACACAGAGAAACCCTGTCCCAAAAAAAACAAAAACAAAAAAACAAAGTTTTTGTGGGCTGAGAATACAGCTTAATTTGTAGTTTTTCTGACATTTGTAATGCTGTGGGTTTGATCCTCAGCACCACATAAATTGGATGTACTGGTATAATAGCCCTGTAATCTCAGTACTTGGCAGGCAGGATGATCGGAAGTTCAGGGCCATTGTTGACTACAGCATGAGTTCTAGGTCCGTTTGAGATACAGGAGACTTGAACTGCTCTCAGTGAGCAGGCAGGATCAAGAACCAGTGCTGGCCAGTATTCTTGTTAAGGACATGGGGGTCATTAACAAGATGAGGTCTGAGCTCCCAACAGGTGTTTGGTTCTCTTTACTTCTAAAATCAGGGGTTTTATAGAAGTTTCTCTTTCTGTTTTGACAGTGACTAAGGGCCTTGCATTTTATACATTTATATAAATTTTATAACTTTGTATTTAATTTTGTTTTTGTTTTTGTTTTTTCAAGATAGGTTTCCCTGTGTATCCTTAGCTGTCCTGGAACTCACTCTGTACATCAGGCTGCCCTTAAATCCACAGAGCTCCGCCTGCCAGGTGCTGGGATTAAAGGCATGAGCCACCACCACCCGGGCAATAACTTTGTTTTGAGATTGGGTTTATTTTATATGTATTGGTGTTTTACCTGCATGTATGTCTGTGCACCATATTCATGCAGTTCCCTTGAAGGCCAGAAGAGGGTGTTGGATCCCCTGGAACTAGAGTTACAGTTGTGAACTGCCATGTGGGTGCTGGGACCAAGCCTAAGTTCTCTGGAAGAACATCCAGTGCTATTAACTGCTGAGCCACCTCTCCAGCCCCACAACTTTTTATTTATTTATTGTGTATGTATGGTATGTTCATGCATAATTATATGTAAATGTTCCCTGTGTGGGGATGCATGTATGTGTACATGTGTATGGAGGTCAGAGGAGGGTGTCACGTATCCTCCTCAGTTGCTCTCCACCTTATATATTGAGGCAGGGTCTTTACGCAATGATTCAGCTACTCTAGCAGCTTACTCTAGGGATCCCCTCACTCTGCTGTCCAAATACTGGGGTGCAGGCAGGCCACCACTCTGGCCTGGTGTTTTCCTGGGTGCTAGGGAGCTGCACTGTAGTCCTCATGCTTGTAGGGCGAGTCTTCTGCCTCCTGTGCTGGCTTCTCCAGCTCTGCCTTCAACTTTTCAACTTTTCTCGGTGGGGAAACAGCTGACTCGTGTTCATTCTTTATTACAGGCAAGCGTACCCCTTGGCGAGGTATACTGCTTTTTGGGCCCCCAGGCACAGGCAAGTCCTACCTGGCCAAGGCCGTGGCAACAGAAGCCAACAACTCCACCTTCTTCTCTGTGTCCTCCTCGGATCTGATGTCTAAGTGGTTGGGGGAGAGTGAGAAGTAAGTCAGCCGTCAGCTGTGCTCTGGCAGCTGCTGGTAGTCCAGCTTCCTGGCCCCTGGAAATCACTTCCCAGAGAAGCTGCCATCAGATGACCAGGGATAGGAGTCAGGAGAACAAGCTCTTACTTCTTGAGATGCTGTCCTGATACACAGATGTCAGGGAACTTGGAAAAGATGAAGCACCCCTGTAATCCTAGCACTCAGAGGTAGAGGCAGGAGAATCCCTGAGTGTGAGGCCAGCCTAGTCTACAGAGTGAGTTCCAGGATGGCCAGTGCTACACAGAGAAACCCTGTCTCGAAAAACCAAACCAAAAAAGAAAAAAGAAAAGGAAAGGGAAAGCAACCTCTTGTGAGTATACATCGTTTTGTTTGCTTTCCTTTTGGTTTTGTGAGACAGGATCTCATGTACCCCAGGCTAGTCACAAACTCCTTCTGTAGCAGAGGCTGGCCCTGAACACCTGCTTCTCCTGGTACTACCTCCTAAGTGGTGGGGTTACGGACATGTGCCACCAAGACTACGGGAGTCAGTTGCAGTTGTGTGCCTCTTTGGGGCGTTTTATGGGCTTAGCTTATTCCTCAAGCTGACCCATTCTTTGATATTAACTGAGGCTCAGAGAAAAGGAAAGGAGCTAGTGAATGGAGCTCCCAGGACTTGAGGCTATGCCACAGCAAGTTCTTGGTTCACTGCTGTTGGAGGACTTGTCTGCCCTGTTTTCCCTGTTAGCATTTTCAGCCTCCCTGTGGGAGAGGCACTGGATGTAACAACTGGGTCTCAGGGTGGGCATGTTTGGGAGTGTCCAGGTCCTGACCCCTTTCTCACTCTCACAGGCTAGTCAAGAACCTGTTTGAGTTGGCCAGGCAACACAAGCCTTCCATCATCTTCATTGATGAGGTGGACTCCCTCTGCGGGTCACGGAATGAAAACGAGAGCGAGGCTGCCCGAAGGATCAAAACGGAGTTCTTGGTCCAGATGCAGGGTGTGTGCTGCCACCTTGTCACTCCTGGGCTGTCTTCCTCCTCAAGGCAGCCCAGGGCTCCATTATGTGGCTGCACTGGGCACGATAGAGGAGAGGCACTTGTGATGCCATCTCTGCCAGCCTTACATGGGCTTGCATCCAAGAGGGTTCTGAGGCCTTTGCCACGTTGCCTCTCCATCCCCCCCAGAGCAGCTGGTGCTGTTGGTCTCTACCCAGGAAAGCCCCAAGACATGGTTAGTTCCCATGGGTTCTGCTGCCTCTGCAGGCATCTTCAGTTGCTTCTTTGTCTCCCATTCTCCACAGGAGTGGGAAATAACAATGATGGGACTCTTGTTCTTGGTGCCACAAACATACCCTGGGTGTTGGATTCAGCCATTAGGAGGAGGTGAGTCTAAACTAGGAGCTTAGGGCTGGTATCTTTGTCTAGCAATGGTCATTTTGTTGCTAGCTGTCCGTCCCTGTTTCTCTGGAATCCTCCCATGTCTGTGTGTCAAGCAGAGCCCTTGGTAAAGTTGGGTATTGGACCTCGGTCACTCATTTTAATGTGCATGCTGTCTTTTCCCTTCACATCATTCTGTGATCAGCTCTCGTTTGATATGCATCTATCTCTCCAGGTTTGAAAAGCGAATTTATATCCCATTGCCAGAGGAAGCGGCCCGCGCCCAGATGTTTCGATTACATCTGGGAAGCACACCTCACAACCTCACTGATGCTAACATCCACGAGCTGGCCCGGAAGACAGAAGGCTACTCAGGAGCAGACATCAGCATCATCGTGCGGGACTCCCTCATGCAGCCGGTTAGAAAAGTACAGTCAGCAACACACTTCAAGAAGGTTGGTGGCAGCAGTGGTTAGGCAGTGTCACCAGTCAGGAGGTGGGGGTGGCCTCTGGTTTTTTTTTTTACTAGCTTCCTGACTGCTAAAGGTACATTCTCTATGAGAGAACCAAGGGTAGATTTTTTTTTTTTTTTCCTTTGTGAGATAGGTTTTCTCTCTGTAGTCCTGGCTGTCCTAGAACTCACTCTGTAGACCAGGCTGGCTTTACATTCACAGAGATCTGCTTGCTTCTGCCTCCCGAGTGCTGGAATTAAAGATGTGCACTGCCACCACCCGGCCCCAGAGGTAGATATTATGTACCCTTTTGCTCTAGGACTGGAGCTGTGCCATACACCCTCCTTGCAGGTACTGCTGGAAAGTAGTGCTCTTCAGCTGTAGGGAACAGAAGACAGCAGCCAGCCCCGTGCTGGATGGCAGGGCACACAGACCAAACACTTGCCAAGTGCCAGACACAGCAGTGGGAAGGACTTGCCCACTCATTCGGGCACATCTTTGTTGTGTGTCTGCTGTGGCTCCTGCTGTGTGCCAGCACTGTTCTGGGTGTGGGGAAGGCAGTAATGGAGACACCCAACAAGAGAAATGCTGATTCTTCTTTAGCAAATAGTTGGAGACACTAGGAGTTCCAGAAGTTTGGAGGGCTGAGTGGGTTGCTCTGTTAAGACAGAAGTCGAAGGGTAACTTTCAGTTGGTTCTTTTCTTCCGTCATATAGATCTGGGAGATCAAACTCAAGGTCATCAGCCTTGCTTACAGATGCCTTTACCATCTCACTAGCTGGAACTCATTTGTCTGAGACAGTTTCAGTTAGTCCAGGCCAGCATCAAACTCCCCTGTAGTTGAAGATAACCTAAACTCAGATATCCTGCCTGTACTTGCTAAGTGCCGGGGTCACAGGTGTTTGCCACCAGAGGGTTCTTTTTTTTTTTTTTTTAATTTATTCATTTTTATTATTTTATGTGCATTGGTGTTTTGCTTACATATATGTCTGTGTGAAGTGTCAGATCTTAGAGTTACAGACGGTTGTGAGCTGCCATGTGGGTGCTGGGAATTGAACCTGGATCCTCTGGAAGAACAGTCAGTGCTCTTAACCGCTGAGCCATCTCTCCAGCCCCTCCAGAGGGTTCTTATTTGTCTTGTTTTAAATTCTGCTGTGGGGCTGGGGGCAGTATGCATGGGTGCCATGACATGTTTTGGAGGTAAAAGGACAAGTTTGAACTTGGTTCTTCTCTTTCACATGGGTTCCACAGATGGAACTCGGCTGTCAGGTTTGCATGGCAGGTGCCTTTACCCACTGAGCCATCTTTCAGACCTCAGACCTGAGTTCTCAAGGAACTTGGCCCTCCTCCACCCTTGATGACCTAGAAACCCTAGTGTCTCCTTCAGGCTATCCTTAGGTCCTGACGTACACTACTACCAGGGACAGCCACAGCAGCCCTGACAGTCTCTACTTGGTTTCAGGTCTGTGGCCCTTCCCGCACCAACCCTAGTGTCATGATTGATGATCTTCTGACCCCATGTTCTCCAGGGGATCCAGGGGCCATCGAGATGACTTGGATGGATGTCCCTGGTGATAAACTCTTAGAGCCTGTGGTCTGCATGGTAAGTGACCCACTGGGAGAGAACCAGAAAGTCCAGAAAACTGGGAATCTGAGCCTAAGAGTAAAAGTGAGTGTCTTCCTCTTGTCCTGGCTCATAGTCCTCCCAGAGTATGAAGCCTTTGGGGTGGTGGGTAGCTGAGGTTTTTGCTGAGACTCTGGAAACCTCTAAGAGGAAGAGGAAGTCCAGAAGGAGCCAGTGAAAGTCTTTTCACAGGGGTCTGACCCGAGCGTCTAGAGCTCTTCTAGTTCTGTCAGTTGTGGTACTGCTCTCCTGGCAGCTGTCTGCACAGGGGTGACTACGGTAACAGAAGCTGCTATGGGAAGGAAGGGAGGAGTTATGGGGTGAAGAAGTAGTCTTTCAGATGATGTGCAGTCTGCACTGGGGGTGACCTCAGAGGCAGGCCTCTTGTCAATCTAGACAGCACTAGAGAGGAGGGCTGAGGACCTGGAGTCAGCTGTTTTCAGCTGCATGCTTGTGTCTCTGCAGTCAGACATGCTCCGGTCTTTAGCCACTACCCGGCCCACGGTGAATGCAGATGACCTCCTGAAAGTAAAGAAATTCTCTGAGGACTTTGGACAGGAGAGTTAAAGCTTCATGCTGATAATGAAATTGGGAGTTTGACTGGAGCAAATTCATGGGACTTCCTCCACCAGTGGCCAGGCAGGGCCTGGAGTCCCGAAGTCACTAGTACCCCTCTGCTGCCTGGCTGTCAACCTAGTGGGATGATGGAAGGGCCTCCACAGCTGCAGAGATGCTTCACCATGTAGGACACCTGGACACTGGTTCTGCATACTTCACTCCTGGATGCTCACACTCCTTGCCCTGATATGTTTTTCTTGGTTTTTTGTTTTTAACTTTGGTTCCCCTAAATTAATGCTGCTTTGATTTCTGTCTTGTTTATAAATAAAGAGAAAACTCATCTGGAAGCGTTAGGAGTGGGAGCCACCAGGCCCCTGCTCCCTCCCACTCCTTTCCTCTGAAGTTGGCTACTTGAGAGCTGACCGTGGGGAAGGAAAAGCCATCCCTGTCACCTTCCTAAGTGTGCACCTGGAGCTGCACCTTGCAGGAGCTGATGGCTTCTGTGAGCACAGAGCGTTGCCATCAGGAGAGACGACACTCAGGCAGGTCTTTATTGCTGCCTTCACGACTGAGAACTGGGCCCAGCCTCTGCTGGTCCTGTCCCGGAGATATCTAATAAACCCCTTTCCCTTCTTGAGCTACTGGAGTCTTCTGAATTTTGATTCTGGTGTGGGGTTCTTTGGGAGTGGAGCTTACTTCTGGTAAGGCTCTCTTCATTGTTTTCTTTCCTCAGCAGGGCAGGAAGTAGGAGTGCTCATCAGGCCTACCATCCAGTCAGGTGACAGGTCCTACATGCCCTATGGCTCAAAGTGTGGCTATAGTTTTGGTTTCTTTTTTGTTTTGAGACAGGGTTTCGGTAACTTGGGCAGACCCTGAACTCACTATGTAGAGAACGACCTTAAACTCCTGCTTCTCCTGCTTCCAGCTCCCAAGTGCTGAGATAGGAGTGAGTGGTACTGTTAGGTCTCTGTTCCCATGGGTAACTGCTGCTCAACAGATGCAGATAAAGCAGCCCTGGAGATGCTGTGTGACACACAACACAGTACAGGCATGTTCACACGCTGAAGGAATTATTCTAACCTCCCCAAAACTGGTATTATTGCTCTGTATTTTAACATCCTAGTGCTAGGAATCAAACCTAGGTCCCTCCACATTAAGTACTGTTGTACCTATGAGCTTTACACAGCTCTAAGTCCTCTAACTTGAAAACCTGAAAGGGCCAGAACTGATTCTGTAGCAAGACTTGGTTGGCCTTTCATTGTTTTCTTTGCTGATTGAAAGTGGCTGATAGAAGCTTTGGTTTTTAGATTTTATTGTAACTGTGTGTGTGTGGCTCTCTGTGAGTTTGTACACAGAACAGTGCCTGTGAAGGCCAGGAGACACTCAGTTCCTTGGAGCTGAAGTTACAGGTGTAATGAGTTGTCTCAGAACTGCAGCCTTTTGCAAAAGCAAATACTTTTTAAAAAATTTTGTTTTGTGGGGTTGGGGATTTAGCTCAGTGGTAGAGTGCTTGCCTAGCAAGCACAAGGCCCTGGGTTCAGTCCTCAGCTCTGGGGAAAAAAATTTTTTTTGTTTTGTTTTTTTTAAGACAGTTTCTCTGTGTATACCTGGCCATCCTGGAACTCACTCTGTAGACCAGGCTGCCCTCAAACTCAAGAGATTTAACTGCCTCTGCCTTCCAAGTGCTGGGATTAAAGGCGTGTGCTACCGTTGCTTGAAAAGCAAGTACTCTTTAACCTAACTGTCAAGCCATCCCTCCCTGATTAACGTTTTGTTGTTGTTGTTTTTGAGACAGTCTCACTATGTACCTCTGGGTGGCCTCAAACATCAGCCTGTCTCTGCCCCCAGAGTGCTGGAATTAAAGTGTGCCACCCAAACTTTACCTGTATTTTACAACAACTTCCAGATACTGGACTACATTATTATCAGGCATTGGCTGTGTGGGTAGAATGTGTGTCTCATGAAGTCATCTGTATTGAGAATGTTTACCTGCCCACTTCTTCCTATGCAGAATTGTCAGAAAATACCCCCACTCCTTCTTCAAGGGTGTATTTCTACTCATGCTGTAACAGGATTCTGTCCAAATCGGATTTCAGGACAAGCATTTCTGTCATCTTCCTTTATCTCAGTCCACTGTTTACTGTCAGATTGGAACCAATTCCAAGTTGAAGCACAAAAGATGCGCCCATCTTAACCTGAAATGTCTCCAGGCCAGTTTTCCAGACCCTCAGTCAGGCAAGAGGGCTTCAGTCATTCACCTCCATCCAGTGGAGATTGGTAAATGTCCCACTGTCCATTTTGTCTATGAACAGGCAGCCCTGCAAATGATCCATCTCATGCTGGATGATTCGGGCTGTCCACCCACTTGCTGACCACACCACTGGCTCTCCTCTTGGGTCCAGTCCTGCAAAGGAAGTTACAGGCTGGCTGAGGTGAGGGTTTGCTGAATGTCCTTGACCTCCTGTCCCTGTTTCCTGATAACTGCCCTGGCTATGCCTGTTTATATCCTATCTACAGAGGCAACATCTGAAAGTGAATGTGGACAACAGCCCTTATCCCTCCTATAAAGGATCCCTCAACTTCGTTCAATGCCAACTTTTATTCAGCCTGATTCCCAGCTCTACTATAGGGCAAGGATAAGAAATCCTCTTGCTGTGGCGCGTCCCTCCTCAAAGTTCTTCTCAGGCGCTGTTTTATCAAAGCTATTTCAGCTTGGCACAGTAGCAAATAATAACCCATTCTATAAAACAATGTGGACGATAGGCATGGGATGATTTGATGCCTTAGTGCGGATAAAGTTGGGTCCCACTTTCCTACACAAGCCCACCATGACAGGTAAATAGGAAAAACGTGTGATACAGACCCCCATACATGGGAATCTGTACATACCTGTAAGAGAGGAGGGACAGACACGGACAGACTCCCTGTCTAAGCAGCCTCCCCGGCTGGCACCCTGCCATCCATCTAAGCGGGTTTTACCCTGCTGTCAGCCCGGAGTGCGCTCCTGGGTCCTGCTGTTTGCAGTCTCCGGCTAAGGAGAGCACAGTCACCCTGCCGCCACCCCGTGCCCTGCACCTGAGATCTGCACGGCCTGGAAGCGAGGCACACATGCCAGGAAACCGGAGACGCTCTCGCAGCCCTCAGGGAAGGTGACCAGGCGGCTGTCCAGCACCCTCAGGCTGGGGTTCACCAGCACCCGAAGCGGGAAGGGCTCCATCTGACGCAGTTCGCGCAGGCGCGGTGAGAAGGCGCGGAAGAGCGCGTCGGGGAACTCGAGCGCCAGCACTTGCAGCGGCACCCCCAGCTGCGGCGCACTGAGGCCCAGGCAGCCGCGCCGCCGCATCACCTGCACCAGCAGCCCCACCAGCCGCTGCAGCTCCGGCCCCGCCAGCTGCGCGGGTTCCACCGGGGCCGCCACGGCGCGCAGCACCGGGTCCCCGACCTGGCACACGCGCGTGTATGGCGGCTGCGGCGCGCCCCACACGAGGCGCCTCAGGTACCGCCAGTAGGAGCGCGTGCGTGCGGGGCCCTCTAGGCCGGCCGACGCCGAGCTGCAGCCCCGCGCCCGGCTCAGCGGGAGCCGCGCCGCCACCAGCAGCCCACCCAGCAGCCCCATGGCGCCGGAAACGCCGCCGCTCGTCCTCCCGCTAGCGCCAGGGACGCCGGGAAGCGTAGTTCCGGCGCGACCTCGGGCACCCGTCATCCCAGAGAGCAGCCAGGTGGCGACAGTCGTCGGATTTATTAAAGCTCCCACGTACCACTAGGCAAAGCAGTCTCAGCCTCCACACACGGGGCGGCCTCCCCTCTCCAGATAGCCCGGCAGCTCTGTGCCGTTAGTGCTGCTCCCCGGTCTGGGTGCAGGGGACACTGCCTATGGCTCCTCACTGGGCGGCTGCGCCGGCAGCGGCTCCCCCTCCACTGGCTCCCCAGGCAGCGGCTCCCCTGGATCGCTCCTCTCTGACCCGGCCTCAGGGGCCGCTGAAGTAACTGGCTCCAGGCCGGGCTGCTCGGCAGAAGGCTCTAGCGCTGGAACCTCGAGGTCCGGCACTAGCTCCTGGTCATCTAGGCAGAAGACGGTCTCTCTTTTAGGCAGGATAAAGGCGAGAGGCTCCTGGATGGCGCTGATGTTCACATGCCCAAGGGTTCCGTGCTTGGAGAGCTGGGTGGGTGAAATGCCTGACCCAGATGGTAGAAAAAGGAAATGGAAAAAAAGTCATTAAATTCAACGCAGAGACCACGGCAGGGGGGTGGGGTGGGCGCACTCGGGTAAAGAACAGACACAATTACATACTCCACTACAGCAAGAAGAGCATGTTTGTACTAATGGGAAGAATGCTATTATACCGGAGCCCACAGTAAGGGTGGTGGGGCCAGAGCCAGGAGACACTGGAGTCCTGGGCTAGACACAAGAGAAGAGCCAAGCCAAGGTGGAGAACAGCTACCCTTGTCGAAGGTCATGTGCCTCGCCTCACCCCACTCCAAAAAAGAGCTATAACTAAGGAAAACCTATTTTTTACTGGTCTTATTTTTATTTTTTGAGACAGGGTCTCTCCACATGGCACTGGCTGTCCTGGAACTCACTATCTAGACCAGGCCCAGTGAGGGAAAATTTTGTTGTTGTTGTTTCAAGTCAGGGTTTCTCTGTGTAGCCCTGGCTGTCTTGGAACTTACTCTGTGGACCAGGCTGGCCTCAAGTCAGATGAGCCTGCTTCTGCCTCCCAAGTGCCTAGAAAAATATTTTTTAAACCACTTCTCTAGCCAGACATGGTGACATATGACCTTAATCCCAGCACTCGGGAGGCAGAGGCAGGCAGATCTCTGTGAGTTTGAGGCCAGCCTGGTCTACAGAGTGAGTTCCAGGACAGGCTCCAAAGCTACACAGAACCACACAGAGAAACCCTGTCTAGAAAAAAAAAAAAAAAAAAAAGTAAATAAATAAAACCACTTCTCGCCGGGCGGTGGTGGCGCACGCCTTTAATCCCAGCACTCGGGAGGCAGAGCCAGGCGGATCTCTGTGAGTTCGAGGCCAGCCTGGGCTACCAAGTGAGTTCCAGGAAAAGGCACAAAGCTACACAGAGAAACCCTGTCTCGGAAAAACCAAAAAAAAAAAAAAAACCACTTCTCTGCCACACTTGTAATCCTAGTACTTAGGAGGCTGAGGTAGGCAGACTAGGAGTTCAAGGTCATCTTCCAATATACAGTAAGGCCTACCTAGTCTACAGACACCAACAGAACCACTTCTCTGGTATTCTATATAAAGGGAAGCACACATAAGTGGTTCTTTTGTGACTGGCGTCTTCCACTTCCCCAGATAATCCACACAGTATATGATTCCATTTCTATAAAATGTTCAGAAACGAGAGAGCAACAGCACTCAAAGTTTGCCAGGGTACAACTGAAGAGTGTCTACCAAGGGGATCTTAAGGGTGACAGACTTCTAAAACAGGTGCTAGTAATGGTTACCCACCTTTGTATATTTTCAGAAAGACACTGACTTATACTAATGCACACATTACTTATTTATGTAAATTAAACACCTGTAAGGCAATTTAAAACTTCTTACTCTTAAGACAGGAGTGGTGGTGCATGCCTATAGCCCCAGCCCCTAGAAGGTAGAGGTAGGATGACCAGAAAGAAGTTCAAGAATGGCTTTAACTACATATCGATTTCAAGACCAGCTACGTGAGACTTAAATTAAAAATATATTCACATATACATATCCCCCACATAGACTTGACATGAATACATACTTAAAAATAATAAAAATAGGCCAGGCAGTGGTGGCACACACCTTTAATTCCAACCATTCAGGAGGTTCTCTGAATTTGAGGCCAGCCTGGCATATGGAGAGAGTTCCAGGACAGCCAGGGTTAAATAAGACCCTGTCTCAAAACACCAAAAACAACAACAATAATAATAAAAGAAAACCAGAGCTAGGTGCTATGGCTCATGCCTTTAATCCCAGCACTGGAGAGATAGAGGAAGACAGATCTCTGAGTTCCAGGTTAGCCTGGGCTACACAGACCCTGTAAAAAGGTAAACAATTAAAACTCTTTCCTTTCTCTTACCTAGAGTCTGGGCTATCTGAGCTGGTGGGAAAAGGACTTGAAGACAGCGGTTCAAATAAGGAACAAGGTCTTCCAGGAAGGCAGTGCAGAACTGGACAAAGATTTCATGCTCCCCACTGCTGAATGCAGCCTCTTCGGCACGATGGAATGCCAGGATTGTTTTGGTTACCTACAAGACAAGAATGCCAACAATCAACCACAGAGGAAGTCTACTACTGCTGCTATGTGGAAGAGCACAAACGTGCAGCATGAAGAAAGTTTTCATAGCGGGGCAATGAGGGCACTTGCCTTTAATCCCAGCACTCAGGAGGCAGAGGCAGGCAGATCTCTGTGAGTTCAAGGCTAGCCTGGTCTACAGAGCTAGTTCCAGGACAGCCAGGGATACACAAAGAAACTTATCTTGAAAAACAAAACAAACCAAAAAAGAAAGTTATTGATTCCCAACAGTACATTTCATTGCTATCTTGTTCAAATTCAGCACTGTGGTCAATAGTCACTATTGTGTGACTTCATTGGTGGATTTATGACCCAACTTGTTATGTTCTGGTATGGTTTCCAGTTCCAGTAGAGGAGCATCACGAAATACAGGGGAGATGTTCTCCTGCCAGCACTGAGAAAGAAACAGCCACGTTGTGAGCTATCTGTGATAGATGGTCTCTAGGAGCTGAGGACCTCAGTTCTGTAAATTTTCCAATGGCACAGAATAACACCTGACAACTGGAATGAGCCTCTAACAGCCCAGAGCTCTAACTCCAACAGACGCCTGGACCCAGCTGACACCTTGAATATAACCTGTGAGACCCTGAGCAGAGGACCCAGAGACAGTGTCCCTGGACTCCTGGCTCACAGAACTGGATGATATATGTACTGTTTCAAGCTGCTGAGTTCATGGGAATCTGGTATCAAGCAATAGACTGTGCATGCCAAATGACTGCCATAGGTACTCTACTTCACAGCTTCTTCCAGGATCATCTCTGCTGTGGAATAATCCTTTTGTACACTGTGAAGATTTGTCACTCTGATTGGTTTAATAAAGAAGCTGACTGCCCAATAGCTGAACAGGATAAGGTTAGGCAGGAGAGCCAAACTGAGGATGCTGGGATGAAGAAGGATGGAGTCAGAGGAGTGTCCAGAGATGCCAGGAGAAGCAAGATGAACATGCCATACTGAGAAAAGGTACCAAGCCATGTGGCAGAGTATAGATAAGAAATATGGGTTAATTGAAATGTAAGAGTTAGCTAGTAACAAGCCTGAGCTATTGGTCGAGCATTTATAATTAATATAAGCCTCAGTGTGTTTATTTGGGAGCTGCTGGCAGGATAGAAACTTCTGCCTACACATCCCCACAAAGAGTCATCAATCATCAGAGCTGCTCAATCAGAAAAACCCTTAAGACCACACTAAACCTCTGAAAGTCAGCAGGCACCTGGTTATATGGTTTAATACAAAAGCCTGGTTGGCTGTTAACAAAGGCAGATCAAGGTAGCAGAAAGTTACCCACCTTGGCAAGGGCATCCTCCAAGGCCCGAGTCACATCCTGTGCTAAGGCCACAGGACAGCAGAGACGAAGATCATTGAAAGCAACCAAAATGTTGTTGAGGAAGCAGGCAAGGGGTGGAAAGTCCAAGAGCACCATTGGTGGCTGCAATGTCCCTGGTTGTGTGGCTGGCACTGCAGTAGGCATGTTACTGCTACCCAGGATGGCTGCAGCCGAGATGAGGGTGTAGGAAGTCATTTCATCCTGGAATTTCTCTACTGCTTCCTCAACTGCTTTCTGGAAAGTGTTGATTGCCACCCTCTGGAAAACAGGAGCCAACTGGCCCCGGAAATCAGCCCCCACTCGGCTAAAGGACAGCCCAAAGTACATGCACTGGCCCAGCAAAGAGTCCAAGCGACCACCTATACCCCGGTTAAGGTCGGTCTCTAGCATCTGCAGGAACTGTGAGATTTTCTGCAGCACCCAGCCATGGAAGATGGCACTCTCATTCACAGTGTACTCTCCCATGGCAGGTGGCAGCAAGGGGTCCTCATCTGAGAAGATGGCACGGTACTGGGTGATGATATCAAAGAGGTGAACCCGGCAGGCCTCAATGGTTTTTGTGATATGGAAATAAGGATCATCATTAGGGATGGCAGTCAGGATGGAGCGAAGCCAAGCATCCCGGGCCTGAAGAAACTTCACCCTCAGCTCAGCCTCAGTGAAGACATCCATGCGCCGAAGATAGCCAATGACACGTAGGCAAGCCGGCAGCTGGATGTTGGTCCTCAGTTGCTGGATCAGCTGGCTGAGCATCAGCTGCATGGATTGGCGCACTTCATTCACAATGCCCTGACAATACAGATACACTGAGTCACAACACACTGGGAAAAATACTTTGGGACCCATCCTACTAACCCTGGACACTGGAGGCCAACATTCTTATGGCTTTCCTGACATACAGTGGATTTCTAAAGCTTACACCTGCAGGTTTACAGAGATCTGCTTGCATAACTAACTCTCTTGCTCAAAAATCCTCCTAGGATTTCCCATCACAACCAACAAACTCCCAACTATACACCACGATCTCCAGGCCTGCCTGATTCTCCAGCTTCACCTGCTTCCTAATGCCCCATCCTTTCTCATGATAGTGCAGTAAGAGTGGCTGGTTTGGGACTCCCGAAACACTCCAACTTCTTTCCACCTCACTCTGTTTTACTTCTCCTACTTCTTGTTTTGCTGTCTCCCTAGACCTTCAAGTGCCAGTTCTTTCTCATCCTGACCATGCCAGCAAAGCCATACTCTCATAACCATTTCCAGCCACTACCCTAGTCCCCAATTCACTTTATTTTTGGTTGTTTGAGATAATCTCAGCAAGCTGGCCTCAAACTCACTAAGTAATTAAGGATGGCCTTGAACTCCTGATTGATCCTCGTCTCTACCTTCCAGGTGCTGTTTACAGGCATACCCCATCATGCCTGCCTGGCTTTCTCTGGCTTATTTCAGATATTTACCAATATCCACAATATTATTATTTGTCAATTATCAGACATTCACTACAATAGAAACTTCGTGAGAGCCATGGCCTTGAATGCTTTGTTCACATGGTATTCCTAGTACCTAAGTTAGTGTCTGGCACATAAGTAATATGATCTTTGTCTGGGTGGTGGTGGTGGTGGTGGTGGTGGTGGTGGTGGTGCACGCCTTTAATTTTAATCCCAGCACTAGGGAGGCAGGAGCAGGTGGATCTCTGTGAGTTTGAGGTCAGCCTGGTCTACAGTGAGTTCCAGGACTAGACAGGACTACACAAAGAAACCCTGTCTCAAAAAACAAACAACAGCCGGGCGGTGGTGGCGCACGCCTTTAATCCCAGCACTCGGGAGGCAAAGCCAGGCGAATCTCTGTGAGTTCGAGGCCAGCCTGGGCTACCAAGTGAGTTCCAGGAAAGGCGCAAAGCTACACAGAGAAACCCTGTCTTGAAAAACCGGAAAAAAAAAACAAAACAAAACAACAACAACAACAACAACAAAAGATCTTTGAATGAGCGAGCCAGTATCTTCTGTTCAGCTTACCTGGCTGGCAGAAATTGGTAAGAAATGTGCAAAGGCTTCTACTTAAAAGCTTAGTCACAATCACAGAACTAATAATTACAAGATCACCAGCTTGAGGGCCCTCTGGGCAAGTTGGCTACCTGGATGACAGGGATGGAGGAGTATTTCCTTTCCAGTCGTCGTACATAGGCAGCAAGCTCCAGGGCCTCTTCATAGTAGCTGTTTCGGACACAAGTGTCCATAAGCTGGGGAATTTCTAAAATCTCCAGGATTTCTGTGTGCCGGTTTAGAGTCAGGGTGTTCATCCGCCGGTTGGAGCTGATCTCCTCGGCCTCCTTCACAAAGTTCCTAGAACCAATTAGGAAAACAGATCTCATTGTTTTGCACACTAGGTAGTTACCAAGCATTTACTGGGCACTGGCTTGATGGTTTACCTGGTTTATTTAAAGTCTTCACACAGGGCTGGGTGTGGTGGTATACTCCCAAATTCCCAGAAGCTGAGGCTGATGTGAGTTCATGGCTATCTTTACCTACATAGTGAGTTACAGACCAGCCAGGGATACATAGGAAGAACCTGTCTCAAATTCCTCACATCAAACCTATAACTCCTATTATACTTGAAGAAACTTTTTTTTTGTTTTTTTGAGACAAGGTTTCTGTGCATAGCCCTGGCTATCCTGGAACTCTCTCTGTAGACCAGGCTGGCCTCAAACTCACAGAGATCTGCCTGCCTGTGCCTCCCAAGTGCTGGGATCAAAAGCATGCAGAACTACCACCTGGCTAAAGAAAAAAATTTTTTTTTAAATTTTTAAAATTATTATGTGTACAGTGTTCTGCCTGCATGTACATCTGCATGATACAAGAGGGCACCAGATCTCATTACAGATGGTTGTGAGCCACTATGTGGTTGCTGAGAATTGAACTCAGGACCTCTGGAAGAGCAGCCAGTGCTTTTAACCTCTAAGACATCTTTCCAGCCCAAGAAAAAAATTTAATACTTTATTTTATGTGCATTGGTGTGAGGGTGTCAGATCCCCTGGAACTGGAGTTACAGACAGTTGCAAGCTGCCATGTGGGTTCTGGGAGTTGAACCCAGGTTCTCTGGAAGAGCAGCCAGTGCTCTTAACCGCTGAGCCATCTTTCTAGCCCCTTGAAGAAACCTTTAACTGAAGGTTTAAGAAACTTTTCAAGATCATATCATTAATGGATGGCTTACATGGAGTCATCAAGATGCTCAGTGGGTAAGGGTGTCTGGTACCTGCCAACAAGCCTGCTGACCTGAGTCTGATCCCCAGATGCCACATCATGGAAGGAGAGACCCCCTCCTACAGTGCACATGGCGGCACTCATCTCCCTCCATGCAACTTTTAAAATGGCTTATAGATCTGGACTGGCTGCAAGGATTGTCACATTTGGGACTGAACTGCTCTGGATCTCATGAAGAAGGACTAGTTATGGCAAGACACTTGGCCTCTCGGCCTCTCGGACCTGTTTTTTTTTTTTGTTTTTTTTTTTAAGATTTATTTACTTATTATGTATACAGCATGTATGACTGCAGGCCAGAAGAGGGCACCAGATCTCATTACAGATGGTTGTGAGCCTCCATGTGGTTGCTGGGAACTGAACTCAGGACCTCTGGAAGAGCAGTCAGTGCTCTTAACCTCTGAGCCATCTCTTTATTGGTTAAATAGTAAGAAGACCCATCTCACAAAGGCATGAAAGTTAGAGACACGTAAGATGACATGTATGAGGCTGGGTGGCAGCGGTGTCGCACCCCTTTAATCCCAGCATTTGGGAGGCAAAGACAGGCAGATCTCTGAGTTTGAGGCCAGCCTAGTCTACAGAGGGAGTTCCAGGACAGCCAGGGCTACACAGAGAAACCTTGTCTTGGAGGGGAAAAACAAAAAAAGACATTTATGAAGTACACAGGACCTGACATAAAGTAAATGTATAAAAAGAGTAAATAAATTCCTCACTAGCTATTATTGGGGCTGCAGAGACAGCTAAGAAGTCACTGCTCTTGCAGGGAACTCAGGTTCAGGTCCCAGCACACATATCAAATGGCTCATAACCACTCCAGTCCCAGGGGAATCTGACACCCCCTTCTGTCATCCTTGGGCACACATGGTGCTCAGACATACACGCAGGCAAAACACTCATACACATATTTTTAATAACTATTAGTATTTTCCTAAAGGAGTACTAACTAGCCTCCAAGGCACACTCTTGCCCTAAGATTCCCTCAGGCCTTAATGTAACGTGCTGCCTGCTGTTCAACCTTTGTTCTTCCTCTTTAACTTTCTCCACTTCTCTAAAGTAATTCCAGAAACTGGCTTTACGAAGTCCTGAATCTCTTTTCAGACACAGAGGGTACAAAAGTTGTTTTAAATACCCAAAGGCTCTAAAGGAAAACTGAGCTAGAATCACATAAGGCTGGATAGCAGAACGAAGGTATTCGATTGAGGACCTAGGAAGACAATATAGCTCAAAAAGGAAACTTTTTTGACGACCTATGATGTTCCCAAATAGGATTTCCATGTCACTTAGCCTCATATCAATGGCAGTTTCAAAACAGATAGCCTCCAGCCCAATCTGTTGAATATTCCTAATTATAAAGGTGCATATATATTAAGCTGACATTTATATAGTGTTAACTATGTCAGGCCCAATGAACTGCTTTACACAGATTTTTGTTGGTTTTGTTTTGATACAATGTCTCATGTAGCTCAGGATGGCCCGAACTCAATCCTCAGACTTGGATGATGAGCTTGCGCTTCAAGTGCTGGAATCACAGCTTGTGTCCACAAGACTGGCTGGATTCTTATCATTATTGAACAGCCTATGTGGGAGTGGTGGCTTCCAACTCTGACTTGGTAACTTACTAGCTGTGTTCCTGGACAAGTCACTTCGGCTTCCTCGTCTGTAAAATAACAATGGCCCACCTACCTAGACAGCTGTGGGGAACTCTAAGTGGATTCATAAGGCGACGGGAGAGAGCTCTGTGCTCTACGTATGGGTCAGCTATGCCTAGCACCCTGTCAGTTACAGATAATGGGCCTGTCGGCATCAGGCCGGCCGCACCTGCAGCTCTGCTGAAAGCTGGGCAAACGGTCGAGCAGGTGACCGAGGGACGTCTCCACGTCGCCAAAGAGTCGGTGGATGCGCTCGGTGCACTCGGCACCGCGAATGAACGTCTTGTAGTTGGCGAAGGCCAGGTCGCGCGTCTGCTGCAGCAGCTGGGCCCGCTCCTCCGCCAAGCGCTCGGGCTCGCGTCGCAGCCGGTCCAGCCCCGAGCCGCTCAGCTCCCGGAGGTAGCGGCCCACGTCGGGTCGCTCACGCCACTGGGCCTCGGGGAAGCGGTCGCGGAACAGCGACGCCAGGAGCCCTTCATCTTCTACCTCCCCCAGCGCGGCTGCGGTGGCTGTCGCCGTGGCCGAGGCCGTACCGGAGGAGGACTGCAGAGTCCCCGCAGCTGCCATCTTCCCAGCAACGCCGTCACTTCCTCTCCAGACCCGAGAGGGCGCTGGTTTCCCGCCTGCAACCGGAAACAGTTGGGAAACAGTTCCTTTCTCTATGGTGTCTCACCTAGCCGGCTTTCCGGTCCCCGGAGGTCCTCCCCGCTAGGTGGCACTAGCGCGAAGAACACGTGGCGTTGGGCTAGAAAGGCACGCTTTGGTGTTGCCAGGAAGCGGGGTAAGGTGGCTTCCGTTTCCGCCTCTCCGGGCACGAGGGTCCTGGGAGCCAAGCTGGTGGGAAAATGCGGCCCTTGACTGAAGAAGAGACCCGAGTCATGTTTGAGAAGATTGCGAAATAGTAGGAACCCGGGAGGCGGACGGGGGACGGGCGAGCGGGGAGCGGGGAGCGGGGCCGCGGCCCCGGGGCGGGACGGTCCCGGCGTAGCTTCCAGTCTTCTTTGTGCCCTCAGCATCGGGGAGAACCTGCAGCTCCTGGTGGACAGGCCCGACGGCACCTACTGTTTCCGGCTGCACAACGACCGTGTGTACTATGTGAGGTGAGGTGGGGCTTGGTGCGTCCCGGGTACCCGGCTGGAGGCCTGCGTCCTTCACCAGGGACCGTCCTCCCTCCACCTTGTAGTGAGATGATCCTGAAGCTGGCAGCCAACATCTCCGGGGATAAGCTAGTGTCACTGGGGACGTGTTTTGGAAAGTTTACCAAGACCCACAAGTTCCGGTTGCACGTTACAGCCCTCGACTTCCTTGCCCCCTATGCCAAGGTATGTGGGGCTGGTCTCCATTTGGCCATCGGGGATGATGTCAAGGATGGCGGCTAGGTCAGAGCACAGATTCACTTCCATCGAGTTCCTGACAGCGTCAGCACAAGGAGATAGGTATAGCTGCTTGGACATGCTTAGGAAGGGATATGGGCCTGGGAATGCCGTGTAGCTGCATAGCCTAGTTATCTGTAGGAAAACAGAAGCCGCCACAGTGCCCGCTGGTGTGACGAGAATGATCCTGGGGTCCAAAAAACCCCCCCAAAACTGTTAAGCTGTCCGTTCTGTAAATCGCTTATAGAACTGAGATGTGGGAGCTGAGGAAGGAGCTCCATGGTGAAAGATGAAAAGATCAGGGTCCAGTTTAAAGGGAACTTATCTGCTTGTCTGTTTCCCACCTCTCCTTAAACACAGAAGCAACAGCTGCTCTTCCCACAGGGATATAACTAGCATTTTCGCCTCTTGGTTTCTAACCCTCTTTCAGTATAAAGTGTGGATAAAGCCCGGAGCAGAGCAGTCCTTCTTATATGGAAACCATGTGTTGAAATCCGGCCTGGGTCGAATCACTGAAAACACTTCTCAGTACCAGGGCGTAGTGGTTTACTCCATGGCAGACATTCCTTTGGTGAGTAGAGATGGTGGCCATCACAGACACCAGGTACCTTTTGAAAAGGATGTTGTTTGAGTCAGTGACCTGTGAGACTAACTTCTCAGCACCCTTTGAGTTTCTCAGAGATACACTGTTTTAGCATAGGTTTTTGTTTGTTTGGTTTCATTTATTTTGTGAGTAGATTATTGTCTGTTCTTTCAATTCTAGGGTTTTGGGGTAGCAGCAAAGTCTACTCAAGACTGCAGAAAAGTGGACCCCATGGCAATTGTGGTGTTTCATCAAGCAGACATTGGAGAATACGTACGGCATGAAGAGACGTTGACTTAGGATGATCATCCCAAGACCTTTTCGCTGTGTGAGAGGACTTAGCTGTTTCCTGTGTGTGCAAACATCATCACGTTGAATTTGGAGAACACGGATACATGCACCTTGGATTCTTACTCAACAGAAATGGCTTAAAAATAGGGTTTCAGACCCTCTAGAGGCAAAAGCAGGTGGATCACAAGACCCGCTTGGGCTACTTGGCAAGTTCAAGGTTAGCCTGGGCTACCTAGTGAGACCCTGTCTCAAAAATCTAAAACAAACAACCCGAAAGGCTGTCAAGTGTTTGTATAGTAAATAGTGTTTCTGTTCTCCACCTGCATCGACTTTGTTTGCTTCAGCAGACTTGGTCTGATAACGGCTTCTAAGTTGCTGCACTGAGGACAGGGGCAGTTTTATTGTTATCTGTGATAACACTCTTTTCCAGCCTAGTAATAGCATATCAGACTTTCTACTATTTTTTTAATATCATTAAAGATGGAAACAGCCACATAAGGGTAGTAAGCTATGCCTGTGATTTTACAGATGGAATTTAGTAAAAATAATAGATACAACTCAGCCATGTTTCTCGGTGGTAAGAGGTGTGTGGTGTGGAAGAGCCTATACTCAAGCCTCATTCCTACCCCCTGCCAGTGTGTGGTATTGGACAAGTTACTCCACCTTAGGCTCCATTTTCTTCCTTTGTTAAAAGGGGGGTCGGAGGGAAACATGAAACTGCTGAGTACGGTCATGCACACCTTTAATTCCAGCACCGGGGAGGCAGATGAGCTCTGTGGATTCGAGGCCAGCCTGGTCTACAAAAGGAGTTCCTGGCCAGCCAAAAAAACAAACTCAAAACCCACAAAACTGGAAAAACGCCTTTAATTGTCAATGTAACAGCAGTATTCATAATTAATGATTGTAAAGCATATAACATAGGATCTGGCAAACAGGTGTAAATAAATACTGAAATATGTTTTTAAAAGGGTTTTACATTTATTTTTTGTATGTGAATGTTTTGTCTGCATGTACGTATGTGTGTGCACCATGATATGGAGGCCAAAAGAGGGTCTTACAGGTAGTCGGAAGTTTTCCTATCAGGATTCGTGTAACAGTTAAAGATGTGTGTGAGCCACCGTGGGGTTGCTTGGGACCAAACTGGGTTTCCTCCAAGAGCAGCCTGTGCTTTTTTAAACCGTTGAACGTCTCTCCAACCCCCATTTTTAAAAATTGCATGTGTGCCAGGCATGGTGGCACACACCTTTAATCCCAGCACTCAGGAGGCAGAGGCAGGTGGATCTCTGAGTTCAAAGCCAATAGTCTATATAGTGAGTTCCAGGACAGCCAGGGCTATGTAGAGAAACCCTGTCTCAAAAGAAAAGCTGTGTGTGTATGAGTATATTCCACTTGGATACAAGTGTCCTCAGGCCAGAAGAGGGGTTGAATGCCCTGGAGCTGGAGTTAAAGGCAATTGTACACTGCCCTGTGTTGGTGTGCTGGGAACCAACGTCCTCTCTGAAACAGATGGCTCTTGACTTCTGAGCCATCTTCCCTGCCTGTGTTGAAATATTTTTGTTACATTATTTTAATTGAAACAAAGTCTCACTATGTATCCATGACAGGCTTGGAACTTGCTGTGTAGACTAGGCTGGCTTTGAACTCAAAGAGATCCATCTGCCTCTTAAATGTTGGAATCAAATGGGTGAACAACCACACTGGGCTCAAAACAATTTTTTTTTAATTTTTATTTATTTTATTTTATTTTATTTTGAGACGGTTCTCTGTGTAATCCTGGCTGTCTTGTCCTTGAACTCACAGAGATCCACCTGCCTCTGCCTCCTGAGTGCTGGGATTAAAGGTGTGCTCCACCACTACCCAGCATCTTTTTTATTTTAGATACAATTTTCTCACATTGTGTCTAAGTTGGTCTGAAACACTGTAGTCAGCCTCTCAAGTGATGGATGCTATTTTAAGTCTGTGTTACCACACCTACTTTCCCAAGGTAACATCCTTTAAAGAAAAATATTTTGAACCACAAAAAGGCACTGTGAGGCCAGCAAGATAGCTCAGTGGTAGGCTGGTAGAGTGGATAAGGACATCGGCCACCAAGCCTGATGTTGAGTTCAGTCCCTGGGACAAGGTAGAGGGAGGGCATGCTGACCTTTACAGCCCTACACAATGGATTAAAATTCTTAAGGACAGCCGGGCGGTGGTGGCGCACGCCTTTAATCCCAGCACTCGGGAGGCAGAGCCAGGCGGATCTCTGTGAGTTCGAGGCCAGCCTGGGCTACCAAGTGAGTCCCAGGAAAGGTGCAAAGCTACACAGAGAAACCCTGTCTCGAAAAACCAAAAAAACAAAACAAAACAAAACAAAACGTTATCTTAGCCGGGCGGTGGTGGCGCACGCCTTTAATCCCAGCACTCGGGAGGCAGAGCCAGGCGGATCTCTGTGAGTTCGAGGCCAGCCTGGTCTACCAAGTGAGTTCCAGGAAAGGCGCAAAGCTACACAGAGAAACCCTGTCTCAAAAAAAAAAAAAATTCTTAAGGACACTTAACAAAATTAGACTTTGTCCCATTGTTTTCAACTCCTTCGGAGCGTTCTAACTTGTTTTGAGATAGGGTCTTGAACTGGCTGAAGCTGATCTCAGTGCTTCCACCTCTGGAGTCCTCGGGTTCAGACCTGTGTGCTACCACTCTGCTTGATGTGGGGGTGCTAAGGATCAAAGGCAAAGCTGCTGCGGGCAAAGCGGGCACTCGGAAACTGGGCTACATCTTCAGGACCCCCTTCCAGGCTCTTCTGTTACCTTCTAAGTGGAGTCCGTGAGGGGAAGGGACAGTTGTAGAGAGAATGGTATTTTAGGTGGGGGTGGGGGTCGGGGGCTTGTAGTACACACCTTGGCAGCAGTGGGGAGGCAGAGGCAAGTGAATCTCTCGAGTTTGAGGCCAGCTGGACCTACACAGCAAGTTCTAGGCTAGCCAAGGCTACATAGTGAGACCCTGTCTCAAAAACTGGTATTTTGTTTATCACGTAATACATATTTTAGAATATCAGCATCAGCACTCTTTTTATTATTGCCATTTGCATTTATTGATGAACAAATATAGGATTTAAGTTGACTCCCCCCCCAAAAAAAAAAAAAGCTGATTTGATCAAAGCTTTGATGAAGATGCTGTATATTAGCATCTTGGCTTTGTGTTAGTAGTTGACACAGTGAAAAGACGTTTCAAGAAATATAGCTGAAGGACCCCAGAAAGAACAATGGCAAGGCTCTGAGCTGCGGACCACCAGTTCACATAGGTGTAGTTGGACTGGAGAAGGAAAAAGTCAGCCACTTTCCTCATCCTGGCAAAGTTGTAGTAGCGCCACATGTGAAAAACATTGTTCTGCACCTTTCGTGTGCTGTGCTGTGGGAAAAAAGAAAGCTGCGTTGGCTGCCGGCTGGGCCTCCCTTGCACTAAGTACCTAAGTCATATTACTCATGATTCTGACATCCATAGCACTAGAGCAGTTGATAATAAAGAACGCACACCCTTAATCCCAGCACTTGGGAGGCAGAGGCAGGTAGATCTCTGTGAGTTCAAAGCAAGATCCAGGACAGCCAGAGCTGTTACACAGAGAAACCCTGTCTTGAAAAAAACCGAAAGAAAAAAAAAATGGTACTTTGGCTGTATTTGCAAAACTTTGCTGGGGTAGTTTTAAAGTTGGGAGGTGTGGGTGGGGGCTTGGGATGTACCTCAGTAGTAAGAAGGATTGCCTACTACCCAGAAAACTCAGCACCCTAAACACAGCCTTGCACATTTGAGGTAAACATTCTTATTGAGCTCAAACTCTGTGTAGCCAAGGATAATTTTGAATTCCTGACCTTCTCTGTTGAGGTTACGAGTATAAGTCACTATCGGTGCCAGAAATAGTTGTAGAACAATAGATTAAGATGTATGCTCGGGGGCTGGAGAGATGGCTCAGAAGTTAAGAGCACTGCTTGTTCTTCCAAAGGTCCTGAGTTCAATTCCCAGCAACCACATGGTGGCTCAAAAAAAAAAAAAAAAAAAAAATCTGTAATGAGATCTGGTGCCCTCTTCTGGCCTGCAGGGATATGTGCAGACAGAACACTGTATACATAATAAATAAAATTTAAAAAAAAATCTCTATTTAAAAAAAAAAAAAAAAGATGTATGCTCGGGGATGGAGAGATGGCTCAGTAGTTAAGAACACTGACTACTCTTCCAGAGGACCCGGGTTCAATTCCCAGCACCCATATGGCAGCTAACAACTGTCTGTAATTCCAAGATCTGACACCCTCACACAGACATACATGCAGGCAAAACACCACTGCACACAAAGATAAATAAATTATTTTTTAAAAAAATGTATGCTCAGCCTGTCATTACCCTCCTAACTGATGTCTTCTCCCTACAAACTGTTAGGCTTATAAAGAAACACCTTTGGCAAGATGTGTCTTGCAAGTACTAAATTTTGCCATTATATCCCAAAAGCAGTCATAAATGATGTGTAACTGTCAAACGAATGAGGCTCTGTTCCCATAAGATGTAGGTTTACAGAACACAAGCTTTTGTGTGCCGAGGAGACAAAGTGATGGGAGAAGATGTGTGCAGATCACATGTCAGAGGGAGGCTGTGTGTGCTGCTGGTGCTTGTACAGACTGGGCAAGGACTCGCTAGCACTGAGTTACAGCCCCAGCCCTGAGCAAAGGATCTGAACAGACATTTTCTTCAAGATCTAAAAATGGTCAATAAGCATGTGAAGACAGTCTTTATCTTCATATCTCCAGTTGTCCTGGAACTCGCTCTGTAGGCTAGCTCAGACTCAGAGATCTGTCTGCCTCTGCCTGTGAGACCTGTTTTTTTATTTTTTAAGTAATCAAAATGGGTTAGTGGTGGTACACGCCTTTAATTACTGCACTTGGGAGGCAGAGGCAGGCGGATCTCTGTGAGTTCCAAGCAAGCCTGGCCTACAAAGCGAGTTCTAAGACAGCCAGAGCTGTTACACAGAGAAACCCTGTCTCAAAAAAAACTAAATAAATAATGAAGCTGGGCATGGTGGCACATGCCTTTAGTCTCAGCACTAAAGAGATGGATGGAGCTCTGTAAGTTCAAGGCATAGTAAGACCTTGTCTCAAACAAAGCCATGCTTTGTGAAAGAAGCCGCCACAAAGTCACATGTTTACATAAAATTTCAAACAAAACCTATAGGAACAGTACAACAGTGATTCTACTAGCATTGGGAGATTCTGGAGGGAATGGGGGCAGTCAGGATGTGCATAGAGTTTCTCTAGAGGACATGAGATTGTTGTGCTTTAGGTACTAGGGGTAGCTGCCCAACCTTGTGAATACATATGAAAACAGGCAGTGGGCTAGATGGAGCTGTAACGGGAGCTCCATGCTCCATGCTGCATGCTGCTACATTGGATCTTTCCACTCCTCCTGTGGTTTCTATCCTGAGTCAGCATTCAGGCCCCACCCCCAGGATGCTAACTAAGCCCATTACCTCAATCGCATCCAGAGTGTCGTTCAGCTGTTTCCTTTGGTTCTGTTTGTGATCCATTTCAGGCCCTTCGTAGAAGACTCCAAAGTTGAGATACACTTGTATAGAACTGAAGCGATTCTGCTCATTTTTTAGACAAAGCTGATAGTAACCTGTGGGAATTCCTAGATCTTATTACTATGTTTTAGGTGTCCCACCCTGTCTTAAGGTTCCCCTAGACAGCTGTTCACCAGTTTGCTTTATTTGTTTGTTTGTTTGTTTGTTTTGTGGGGGGGGGGCGCGGTTCAAGACAGGGTTTCTCTGTGTAGTTCTCGCTATCCTGGAACTCACTCTGTAGATCAGACTGACCTTGAACTCACAGAGATCCACCTGTCTCTGCCTCCCAAATGCTGGGATTAAAGGCATTTGCTACCACTGTGCGGCTTGTTTTATTTTTTAATTTGATGCAGGGTCTCACTATGTAGCTCAGTCTCGCCTTGAACCCAGAATTCTCATGCCTCAGCCTTTGAAACACTGGGATGATAGTCATTCACTAACACCTCTAGTTTGTTCCCTGGTTTCAAAATAACTACAGTAACACCTGTTTAGGAAGTAATAGAACTATTTTTGACACACTTATAATTACGTTTTGTTAAATGATAACTCCTGTACTGGATACAAAAAATGTTTTTCCTAGCTGGGCAGTGGTGGCGCATGCCTTTAGTCCCAGCACTTGGTAGGCAGAGCTAGGTAGATCTCTGTGTGTTCAAGGATACAGCCAGCATTGGAGACACATGCCTTTAATCTCAATACCAACCATAGAAGACCTGGAGGTCTGTACAGACAGGCAGTGACAAGGCAGTCATGTGGTTGATTTTACAACCAATGAGAAGGCAGAACAGAAAGTCTATATAAAGACAAACAGACAGGAAGTAGCTCTCTTTCAGAGAGGCCTCTTGGCTGAAGAGGCTAGCTGCAGCAGGCGGGTAAGGCTCTTAGCTCTGATCTCTTGGCTTTCATTTTTGTATTGGCTCTGTGTTTCTTATTTAATAAGACGGTTGGTTACATCTACACACCCTTTAATCCCAGTACTGGGGAGGCAGAGACAGGTGAATCTATGAGTTTGAGGCCAGCCTGGTCTACAAAATGAGTTCCAGAATAGCCAGGACTACACAGAGAAATGCTGTCTTAAAAAACAAAACAAGGCCGGGCGGTGGTGGCGCACGCCTTTAATCCCAGTACTGGGGAGGCAGAGCCAGGCGGATCTCTGTGAGTTCGAGGCCAGGCTGGGCTACCAAGTGAGTTCCAGGAAAGGCGCAAAGCTACACAGAGAAACCCTGTCTCGAAAAACCAAAAAACAAATAAACAAACAAAAAAACAAAACAAAACAAAAAGAAAAGAAAAAGAAAGAAATCTAGGAGAAATTGACACATTATTGACACGTTATGGACAAAAGTGTCCTAACTGGAATAATTCCCTACAAAGTGTTCTGTTTGGTGACTGAAAGTGTGAAGTTTCTTTTTTTATTTTATTTCATTATTTATTAATTTTGTTTTGTTTTGTGTTTTGGCACAGGGTTTCTCTGTGTAACAGTTCTGGCTGTCCTGGAACTCACTTTGTACATCAGGCTGGCCTCGAACTCACAGAGTTCCCTGTCCGTGCCTCCTGAGTGTTGTGATCAAAGGTGTGGACCACCACTGCCCGGCTCTTATATCCAATTTCATAGCAACTTACGATTATTATCATAGCCTTGGGAATGAATACAGACCTGTCTCTTGTGTAGCGAAGTTAATCTGGCCCCGAACATCCTGGGAAGTGTCAATAAGGAAACCCTGTGGAGTATGTGCCGTGACAGCAATGTGGCGGTCATGTGACATCCCGAGAATGAGCTGAACCTTCCATCACCATTTAAAAAAAAAGAAAAGGTCCCTACTACGTCACTCAGACACCAGCAACATGGTCAGACCAGCACACCCACGGCATCAGCGCAGCAGTCCATGTGGTGGGACCACCCTCCCAGCCCTCGTCTGGAAGCTCAAAACCGATGTGGCTCTTTTAGTTGCCACCATGAAGTGTTGTGGAAGCCACATCAATGCTGAGCGTTCTTCAGTGTCACACACAGAATGTAGGATAGAGTCACCCAAACCATCCCCCTGATAAGGAAGAAACCAGCTCTCCTGCCACACAGATATGGATGGATCAGTGCCATATGCAGTTGCCTGTGGAGTTCCTGGCCGACGTTGGGGTGGTTGAGCTCCCTGGGGTGACCCAGATTTGGGTGTTTGCTGTGTGAGAGTCCCCTACCCAAAGCACACAGCACTTCTGGACACTTGTCCACAGTAAGCTCAATAGCAGCGCTGGTCTAGTATAACATAAACCATAAAAGGCTAGTAAATTAGGAGCCGGGCGGTGATAGCACTCGCCTTTAATCCCAGCACTCGGGAGGCAGAGGCAGGCGGATCTCTGTGAGTTCGAGGCCAGCCTGGGCTACAGAGTGAGTTCCAGGACAGGCACCAAAACTACACAGAGAAATCCATCTCAAAAAAAAAAAAAAAAGAAAAAAAAGAAAGAAAGAAAGACTGGTACATTAGGCTGGATGTGCTGATGCACACCTTTGATCTCAGCACTTGGGAGGCAGAGGCAGGCAGATCTCTTGAGTTCAAGGCCAGCCTGTAGAGCCAATTACAGGACAGCCAGGGCTACACAGAGAAATCCTGTCTTGAAAAATAAAAAAATAAGCCAGGCGGTGGTGGCTCCCAGCACTTGGGAGGCAGAGGCAGGCGTATGTTTGTGAGTTCGAGGCCAGCCTGGTCTATACAGCGAGATCCAGAAAAGGTGCAAAGCTACACAGAGAAACCCTGTCTCGAAAAACCAAAAAGAAAAAAAAAGAATAAGTTAATTTTAGTGGAGTAAGAGCAATACAGCTTGCTACTATGTAAATCAATATTAGAAAGTTATGGCTGGGTATGGTGGCGGTAGCACATATTTTGGGAAACACATGAACCTTGCATATTCTCACCCAGTAAGGTCCACATATTGAGATCCTATCTCAAAAAATTAAAAAGAAAAAAAAAGCCAAAAGGTTTCTAAGATAAAAACAGAGGAGAGATAGGTTACACTCAGCGGAGCACCTGCCTAGTGTACACAGGTCCTGGGTGTGAACTAAAGCCTGCTGGTGTGCACAAGGTCCTGGGTGTGAACTAAAGCCTGCTGGTGTGCACAAGGTCCTGGGTGTGAACTAAAGCCTGCTGGTGTGCACAAGGTCCTGGGTGTGAACTAAAGCCTGCTGGTGTGCACAAGGTCCTGGGTGTGAACTAAAGCCTGCTGGTGTGCACCTGTAGTCCTAGCACTTGGAAGGTGGAGGAGGGAGATCACCAGTTCAGGGTCATCCTTGGCTGTATCTCAAGTGTGAGGCCACCTCCTTGCTGTATCCAGGGCTACATGAGACCTTGTCTCCCCTAAGAGCCTCCATAACTTAAAAAAAGAAAGAAAGTACCTCTAACTTTAATATTAACCTCAGAATCTTTAGATGGCATTAACCTCTTTGGGTGTACTTGCCCAAGGGATAGGTACCTTCCTAAAAGAAATAGGTGGCTCAGTGCCTAAGAGCACTTGGCTGCTCTTCCAGAGGTCCCGAGTTTAATTCCCAGTAACCACATGGTGGCTCACAACCATCTATAATGAGATCTGATGCTCTCTCCTGGCATAAAGGCATACATGCAGATAGAGCACTCATATACATAAAATAAATAAATAAATAAATCTTAAAAACAAAAAAAGCACTAGAATTGTCTGGTTGCATAGACAAGCTTTGAGCTGGTTATTCCCCAGTTTACTGGGGTTAAGAGAGGCAGGAAGAACTGACGTGGCCCGCATCCCATTGACTGAAGTGGTTTCATTTGAAATCTATTATGTGACTTTTTCGTCTAACTCTGTGCTGCATAGGTAACTATTTTAGAAGGGATTGGCTCTCCTGTCACCTCAGATCAGAGGGAAGGTGGAGGCTGCCTCTCCTGAAGAAGCATGGTGTTGCCCTTTGGATCTGACACACTTCTGTAGTCGCCAGGTCTAGACCGACCCATATGCTTGAGCCCCTGTTGCCGGCTATTCCTCCAACTCTCATCCAGAGGTGCTCTCTAACTGTAGTTCACAAGCGACAACCACAGCAGCATAGGTAACCAGACCATGGCTCCATCGAAAACCTGACTCACTTTATCCAAGGGATGGCCAGAGGCCTCCACGCACCTCATAGCTGAAGTAGAAGTAACCCATCCGTTCAGCAAATTGCCAGAAACATTCTGTGTCTCCTGGTTGGATCATGATGGCAAAGTCATGTCGATCAGCTCCACGGAAGAGTGGTTGGTCCTCAGAGCCAGTTAGGGGGTCTGTTGCCTGGCTCTTAGCAGAAGTCACTAGGCTCAGAACCATCAGCCTAGCCACAAGGAGCAAAGGGAACATGCTGCTTTCTGTGACTTCTTCTGCAGGTGACTGCTCACAGTCCTATGGGAAGATTAGACCGCATCTGGCTAATCATTAACCCCCGAGTCACAGTTAGCACCAATTCCAGGGCCATCATAGATATTCTGCAATACAGGTGCTGTGTCTGCCTCCTTCCCCCCCACCCCCCAGCTTGGCTCACAGATAGATTTTGCATCCATCTCAAGAAAGTGGCTTGCTGGATCTGGTTAATGGGTTCTGGAAAAGCACTGTATCAGAAGAAAGGTTTCCATCCATTCTTTGTGCTGTTTTCTCAGTTCTTGCCTATTGTAGATTAAATGTGTGGCAAGTTAATTTATAGCCATTGTACATACTGACAAGAGCCGGCCAAGGTGAGGTTTCTCTCATATCAAGTGGCTAGGTGCCACTTACTGTCTGTTCAACACCAGGGTAGCATCTGGCCAACAGATTTTGTGGCTAGAGCGAAGCACAGCACATGCATGCACACAAAAGGTATTTTTCTCACTTTTTGGGGGGATGAGATGGGGTGCAGGGATGTCTTATGTAGACTAGACTGTTTTTTAAAGGTGTTTTTTTTATGTATATGGGTGTTGTGTCTACATGTATGTGGTGGATATACTGTGTACCCTAATAAACTTGCCTGAGGATCAGAGGACAGAGCCAGCCACTAGTTTAGACATAGAGGTCAGGCAGTGGTGGCACACACCCTTAATCCTATTACTTGGGAGGCAGAGATAGGTCTGGATCTGTGTAAATTCAAGGCCACACTGGAAACAGAGCCAAGGAGTGGTGGCACACATCTTTAATTGTAGTATTGGGAAGCACACATGCAAAGGTATGTAAGGCGTGAGCAAACAGGAACTCACTCTCTTTAGGCTGAGGATTTTATAGAGGTAAAAACTAGTGGCTGGCTGTTCTGCTTCTCTGATCTTTCAGCTTTCACCCTGATATCTGGCTATGGGATTTTTATTAAAAGACCATCTAGATTCAAACAACACATGTATATCTGCACACCAGAAGAGGGCATTGGATCCCATAGGATACAGTTATAGAAGGTTGTGAGCCTCCATGTGGGTTCAATTCCTGCACCAAGGACCTCCAAAAGAGCAGCTAGTGCTCTTAACCACTGCTCTCTCTAGCCCCTAGACTAGTCTTGAACTCCAAGATCTGCCTGCTCCTGAGTGCTGAGATTAAAGGCATATGTCACCAAGCCCAGCGACATAAAAGTTTTCATATATGAAGAAGTGTTGGCTAGTTTTATGTCAACTTGACACAAGCTAAAAAAAAAAAAAAAACCCGGGCGTTGGTGGCGCACGCCTGTAATCCCAGCACTCGGGAGGCAGAGGCAGGTAGATCTCTGTGAGTTCAAGGCCAGCCTGGTCTACAGAGCTAGTCCAGGACAGGCTCCAAAGCTACAGAGAAACCCTGTCTCAAAAAACAAAAAAAAAAAATGGAGAAAAAGCCAATAAGCAGCATTCCTCCACAGCCTCTGCACCAGCTCCTGCCTCCAGATTCCTGCCCTGTTTGAGTTCCTGTCCTGACTTCCTTGGAAGATGAACTATGATGTGGAAGCATAAGCCAAACACACCCTTTCCTCCCCGAGTTGCTCTTGGTCATGGTGTTTATCACAGGAATAGAAACCCAGACTAAGACAGTGAACAGGAAGGTGGTCTACACTCTGCCGAGTCTCTCGTGCTGATTTCCACCTACTGGTCTATCTAAAGCTCTCCAAAACCCTCTGAAAGATGATATTGTTTAAATCTTCCTTCTCTTCTTTTTTTCATGACTTCTTCAGCACCCACAGGGAGGGAAATGCTGTCCAACATCCACTTTAATACCATTATACATTCCAATCTTAAAACTGTCACGTAGCCCTGCTGTGGATATCGCTCTATATAAATAAAGCACTGATTGGCCAGTGACCAGGCAGGAAGTATAGGCAGGACAAGGAGAGAGGAGAATAAAGCTGGGAAGTGGAAGGCTAAGTCAGAGAGACACTGCCAGCCACCACGACAAGCAGCATGTGAAGATGCCGGTAAGCCACGAGCCACGTGGCAAGGTATAGATTAACGGAAATGGATTAATTTAAGCTGTAAGAACAGTTAGCAAGAAGCCTGCCACGGCCATACAGTTTGCAAGCAATATAAGTCTCTGTGTTTACTTGGTTGGGTCTGAGAGACTGTGGAACTGGAAGGTGAGAGAGATTTGTCCTGACGGTGGGCCAGGCAGGAAAACTCTAGCTACAAATGGTGTCCAACATGGTGGCAAGAGTTTCCACCTAAAAACTGAGAAAAAAGATTCTAAAACAGAGCTAAAAACAGCTTCCTAATTGTCTCTCTCAAATGAGCAGCAGCTGCTGGTTTGAGCTACTGGTGGGTTCCTAGTGTGCTCGACCTGCCACTGTATAGCGGGAATGAGGCCTCTGCAAGTGGCACATTAAGCTGCATGGTGGATTTAGCCTTTGCTAGTACAAAACAAAAAAAGAGGTTTCTGGGCTACACGCTGCTTGGATAAAAGCATAGACCCACAATAGCTCCCAGAGCTGGTGGAAAACGTACCACTGCCATGTTGGGAAGCTGAGGTGGGCAGAGCCAGCAGCCACAGCTGCTGCAGTTTAAAGCAATAGATTCACAATAAGACAGATTCAGATGTAATAGTTTACAATGTGAGTAAAATGTACGTAGGCTTAAAAGAGACAAAAAAGGTGATATATACAGTTATAGAAACAAATACATAGTTTTAAAAAATAAAGTCTTTAAAGAGATAGTAAAACTAATATGAAAAATAAGCCACGTAAAGATGGACATCACACAGAGAATCTGGATTGTGTTGTCTTTGGGATTTTTAACTGCAGAAAAACATTTGATTGTAAAAGCTGTTGAGTTATGCCAAAATGTATATTTTAAAGGTACCTTGACTTCAAAATTTGGATATAAGGATATGTTGCTTTGGAAAGGAGACTCTGCTTTTGTTCCCACAGAAAGCCAGAGGCTATATGGATTTGTTCCAGATTAAGATACATCAAGTTTGACCAGCCAAGACCCCCTGAAAGGTCTCCAATGACACCATGGCCCAGATGATCCAACATCCAGAACGGTTTCAGGCAACTGGCTCAGACGATACAGCCTCATGGACTATTCCATAATCCTAAAATTTTCTTTGTGTCCCCATAAGATACAGCGCCCCCCTCCAGCAGGAAGTAGTAAGAAAAGCTACGCCCAAATTTCCAAATATACCAAGCTGGCTTTAGAGATGGAATTGGCTCACTCCCCCGCTAAACCCAGATATATTGCTTAAAAAAAATGGTTAAGAGATTCTTGTGTCCCAAATCAGAAGAGCCCTCTGGTGTGGGACAGAGAAAAACCAATATTTTTATTTAAAACAGGTTGATTATAAATACAATCTCTTTCTAAAAAAAAAGGGGGGGATAGTTTAGATATGATAGGATAAAAGGGTAGATTAATGAACCTACTTTTAAAGAGTAACAACTTGTTTAAGATGTTTTATGTTGCTATAGATTTTAGTTTATTGATACAAATTTAAACTTAATTTTGTTATACTGTATATATTTCTATTCTTGTGTGAGGTATTATGTTTATGTAACTCATTTAAAATTGTAATGGATAATTAAAAAATAGATTAATAATCAGTCATCTATGATAATCATATTTGTAGCCATGTTGGTTAAGTCTTCTAGGCATACATAGATATATTTCAGATAGATAGGTAGTCTTCAAACACTTGAAAGACCTACAGAATATGGCATTTAAAATGTTTTAAAAATTTAGACTTTCTGGACAGTGAGACATGTCTGCTCCTGACAGCACCAATTTACTTCAGAGAAGAGTATGGTCATCAAAGACACTCAATATGGAGTTTATCTTCACCTTGACAAAAATAGCCATTTGGACAAGAAACTGCTCTTGCCTGGACTTCTTGATCAACTTGACATACAGGACCCATAGAAAGGTGACCACTGAACTTTGCTTGACAAAATGGTCCTTCAGGTTCCTGATTTACAGAGAAAACTGCAAGACATTCTACAGGACACACACAAAAAAAAAAGTGAATGAGAGACTCTAGGCCTGTGGGCTGAAGACAGATGCCCCAACTTTACAAGAGAACTTTGAATGACTGTCTAGGCTGTCAGCTGTCTCTGTCTACCCTACAAGACTCCCGAAAGTTGCTTGCATCCTTCTCCCATTTCTCAGGTAGTATTATATCCTTCTGAGGTCTTTAATGTGGTTAAAGACTAGATACTTACAATTTTCCTTAGTTATGATAAAAGATAAGTTAGATATAAAACCTTAAACTCACAAATATAAGATAGATATCTTCTTTTATATTGTAACTATAATTCTTACTCGATAATTATTTTGTTATATGTAGTATTACTATGTTTAAGTTAAAACCTTCCTTTTTGAAAAAGAAAAAAAAAGGGGAAGTGCTGTGGATATCGCTCTATATAAATAAAGCACTGATTGGCCAGTGACCAGGCAGGAAGTAGAGGCAGGACAAGGAGAGAGGAGAATTGAGGAAGGAGGAAGGAAAGAGAGACCGGCTGGAGCCACTGCCAAGACAAGGAAAATGTAAAGTACGGGTAAGCCATGAGCCACATGGCAAAGTAAAGATTAACAGAAATGGGCTGAATATAAGAGTGAGAGCTAGACAATGATAGGCCTGAGCTAATGGCCAAGCAGTTTAAATAATGTAAGAGTCTGTGTGTTTATTTTATAAGTGGGTTCCGGGACTGGCGGGACTTGGCGGTGGGAGCTGGAGAAAAATTCTCCAGCTACATATCCCAGTCTTCAGTCTCCTATTCATGCCTTCAACATCCACTGATTCTGTTACAGGCACTGAGCTCGAAATTTCACCACCATTTTCTTTCATCCTCACAATAGCACTCCAGGGAGATACTGTCATCTACTATATTAGAGTTGAGGACAGTAACACAAACCTGAATAGCTCATGGTCCCACAGAAATAGTTGGCATAGCTGGAGTCCTTATGTTCTAAGACAGTTTCTCAAGCTGTTGGGTCCCAAATTCTGACATCTGTAACTTGGGGGCAGGTGAAATAGGATCTCACAGTGTAGCCCAAGATGGCCTACCATTTATGATCTGCTGCCTCCACATCCCAAGTACTGGAATTTTAGATGGGTACCTCCAGGCTTCTTAATGTTTTTATTTCAGGTGGTGGTTTGAGTAGTAAATGTCCCCCGGATAGTCTTGGGTATTTGAACACTTGGTTCCCAGTTGGTGGCACTGTTTGGGGAGGCTTATGAGGTGGTGTGGCCTTGCTGGAGGAAGCATGTCACAAGGGATGAGCCTCTCCTAGATTTCTTTTCTTTTCTTTTTGAAACTGGGTCTACCCTAGAACTCACTCTGTAGACCAGGCTGGGCTTGAACTCAGAGATCTTCCTGCCTCTGCCTCCCCAGTGCTGGGGATAAAGGATTATGGCCGGCTCTCTCTGCTTGGTGCTTGTGTTCAAGATGTGAACCCTTAGCTTCTGCTCCAGATGCCGTGACTGCTGTTGGCTGCAATGCCTGCCTGCCATGATGGATTGTTTGGTTTTTTGAGACAGGGTTTCTCTGTGCAGCCCTGGCTGTCCTGGAGCTCAACCAACCCACTCTGTAGACCAGGCTGGCCTGGAACTCAAGAGATCCACCTGCCTCTCCATCCCAGTGCTGGGATTAAAGGCGTGTGCCACAGCTGCCTGGTCATGACGGATTCTTTATCCCTCTAGAATCCTAAGCCTAAATAAACTCTTTCTTCTGTAAGTTGCCTTGGTCATGGTGTTTTCCAGCAATGGAAAAGTAACTAATACTGTCTTTAAAAAACTACAGGGAAGGGGGATCATCTTCAGTAGGGACACTACTGAGAAGTTGCCTTGCTCTAGAACAGAGAGAGAGAGGGAGGAAGAGAGGGACGGAGGGAGGGAGAGAGGAGGAGGAGGAGGAAGAGGAGGAGGATGAGGAGGAGCATTTAAAGTATTTAAAAAACACTCTGCCAGGCGGTGGGACACCTTTAATCCCAGCACTGGGGAGGCAGAGGCAGACAGATCTCTGTGAGGTCGAGGCCAGTCTGGTCTTCAGATTGAGTTCCAGGAAACAAAACCAAAATACACTGTATTGGCACCTTTACACTAAGAATTTCCCAGAATTCATCCCACTGGCTCCAAGTGTTAACAAGCAGACAACAGACTTCGGTTCCACTGAAGTCACAGCAACCATCTCACCATCTGGGAGGCCTGGCTGCTCTGGGGGCAGTTTTTAAGGCAGGGGAGCCTAGGACTACTTCATTCTACAGGGACACAGATTTCTCTGTCAAGTTCCACTGCCAGCATGGTCTTGACATCACTTAAGTTACAAGCAGCACCCATAGAAAATTCTATAGTTCAGAAGAGAGCAAAGCGAAGTTGTTTCAGGAGCCCCGTATAAACAGTGAAGTCCTGTGGAAACACGACAAATGTTAACTGAGAATTTACCAGTCTCAACCTTCTCCCTGCAAAGAGCCTCTAAGGACGGGATTTGAGGGCAAGAAGTCGTGACTCCAATCAGGGCTGGAGGGAGGCACAGCACTGAGCAGCTCCGGGTCTCACTTTCCTGTGGCTTCATGTGTTGGCTGGTTAAGAGGGCAGGAGTACCAAATGCCACACACACACAGTGACAGGTTCTGAACCCACACTTTCCACACTTCAGTTAAGTTAAAGACTTAATGGAAACTTCCACACATCTCTAAACCTGCCTAGCACTCAGAAGACAGGAAGCAGGGACTGTTTAGTCCCTAGATAAAGAGATCCTTCGAGACATCCATAGCCTGCGTGACAGGGCATCCAAGGACTGGAGCGGCCTCACAGCAGCTCAGGAGCAGGTGAGGCGGCCTGTAGACCCCGCTGTCCACCTGAGTACATGCTGCACTGCAATTAACCAGCTCCGGAAGCTTGAGAAGCAAGACTTTAATGAAGAATGCTACAGTAGAACAATTCATTCTCATAGTTAAAAAAAGATTACAGAAAACACTTTACTGAATTTTTTTGTTTTTTGTTTTGCTAAAAAGACAGTTTTTAAGGGTGTCTGAAAGACAGCAAGCACAACACTGTACAAAAGGGAAGGGTGTTGGATTCCGGTGCAAGACACGACCACAGCACGACCAGGGAAGTGTGGAGCAACCACTTCACAGAGGGCGAGTTAGGCATTGGATTCAACCAGGACTGATTTTTAAGCTTTAAAAGTTCAGCATAAGGAAGGGCTCTGAGGAGGAGGTGGGTGGGGGTGGGAGCTAAGCTTATCTACAATCACCACTTTACCAAAACACACACTTGTAACCACGAGAAGTGTGGAGGATAAACCTGCCATGTAGCCCAGCACACGTTAACAGGGATGCCGAGGCAGTCAGGTCCAGGGCTGATGATACAAGTGGTTCAACAGTTTTCAAAGGAATCAGGTTCCACGAGGACTGACCTCTCAACACACAGAGTTCCTTTGTTCTTGAGTCAGGAGGCCAAAACTCAACAAGGATTAAGTTCATTCCAGATAATGCTCACACTGCTGGTTTGAACAGGTCATGGGATCATAAGTACTCCTAATGGATTCCATCATTTCTTAGGAGAAGGTTCTATGGATTACTGGGTATTCAAATCGAAGCAAACCACTAAAGGGGGACAAATGCTAATGATATTCTGCACTGTACAAGCTGTGTGCCTGTCGCCTCTGCTGCAGACATGGGGTAGACTTGGCTTTGCTTCTCAGCTCCATGATCTCCAACAGTGATGGGAGTGTTCATGGGACCTCCCTGGACAGAAAGAGGCTGCCCACAACTCTCATCTCAGTCCAGCTTCTGAAAGAGACATCATGTTCTTATGAACCTGTGGAACGGGAGGCCTTCTCAGTTCATGCCAAGCTTTTTCATGAGAGCATCCAGGACGATGACTCAGAACCGTGTTCTTGTGAACCTGGGGAACGAGAGGCCTTCTCAGTTCATGCCAAGCTTTTTCATGAGAGCATCCAGGACGATGACTCAGAACCGTGTTCTTGTGAACCTGGGGAACGAGAGGCCTTCTCAGTTCATGCCAAGCTTTTTCATGGTCCGCCAGCGGTCTTTGATCATCACGGCTGTCCGGTTCATAAAGGGGTAACTCTTGGAGATGGCAGCCCAGTTTCCTTCCCCATACTTCTGCACTCCGGCCTTCACCCACTCGCTTTCTTCTATGGTCCACTTCTGCAAAAGAAAACCAGAAAACCTGTCAAAACTTGTTGTCACTTACCTCTTTTCCACATATCGATGAGGTAATCAAAGCAAAAAGTCCTACGAGAATACTCAGAACCCAACAACACAGTATGAGCCAGGCAGTGGTGGCGCACACCTTTAAGTCCCAGCATTTGGGAGGCAGAGGCAGGCGGATCTCTTGCAAGGACAGCCAGAGCTACAGAGACAGACGTAGTCTAAAAACCAAACCAAACACTGTGGGTCTGGATAACTAGTAATCATCAATGTTCTGACATGTCATTCTTTATTGATAATCACTGCTGGGGGCTGGAGAGATGGCTCAGTGGTCATGAGCACCTGATGCTCTTGCAGAGGACCCTGGCTTGGTTTCCTGCATTTGTATGGTGGATCACAGTCATCTGTAAACTCCAATTTCAGGGGATCAGATTCCTCTTCTGGCTTCCTGGGGTACTGTACACACATGGTACATAGCCATACATGCAGGCAAAACACTCACACAAAGAAAAAAAAGCTAAAACACTAAAAAAACACTGAAACTTAAAAATAAGAAAAGTAAAGGACTAGGGTACAGCTCAGGGGCACAGTGTTCACCAAGCATGTGTGAGGGCTTAATCCCTAGTACCAAAAACCAAACAACAAACCCACTGTTGGACCTTAGTTTGAACTGTCTTTTTTTTTTTTTTTTTTTTTTTTAAAGATTGTATTTATTTATCATGTATACAGTGAGTGTTCAGCCTGCAGGCCAGAAGAGGGCACCATATCTCATTGTAGATGGTTGTGAGCCACCATGTGGTTGCTGGGAATTGAACTCAGGACCTCTGGAAGAACAGCCAGTGCTCTTAACCTCTGAGCCATCTCTCCAGCCCAGTTTGAACTGTCTTAAGAGGTCTTTTTACCAGGTATATGGGTAATCTTGGCCTGAGAAGGGAAACTTATTTTACCTGTTCCCATCAGGAAAGAGTCTTAAGGGCTGGAGAAGATGGCACAGCACTGGCTGGCCTTCCAGAGGACCTGGTTCCATTCCCAGCACCCACATCATAGCTCAAAACCATCTATAATGTAACTCCAGTTTCTGGTGATCTGATGCCCTCGCTGGCCTCTGCAGACACCAGGCACACACATGGTACACAGATACACCCAATTTTGGTTTCCAGCACCATCATCAGGTGGCTATCCGTCATTTGCAACTCCAACTCTGGAGGAATCTGACACCCTCATCTAGATTCCACAGGTACTGCAGTCACATGCACAAGCGCGCACACACATATAATTACAAATAAAATCTTACACGTAGGCAAAACATCCACACACACCAAGTTTAAACAAGTTTCTGCTTACCTGCTTTCTTGTTAAAGTGGCTGACTTGTCTTCATCTGGCGCTGTTGGAAAACATAAAGAGCACATTCAGTTTAGAGTAGTTCACATGAAGGAAACAACATCCCCAAAGGGAAAACTTGATTTCAATTCCCCAGGCACTGAAGGCTGGGGAGGCAGCTCAGTGCTAGAGTGACTGCCCAGCTTGAATAAGATGGAGCGTGATCCCCAGAATGGCAAAACCAGAACAAAACAAATTTCACTAACGCTGAGAATTCAAAGGACATCACGAATGAGTAATTTCTTCTGTTTTTTTATTTGCAGTCACTTCAGGTTCTAAGAACCTGTACAAAGAAGTGTTTCACAAACAGACTTGCAAAAATTGTTTTAAGGTGTTTTTTTGTTTTTGTTTTGTTTTTTTTGGTTTTTTGAGACAGGGTTTCTCTGTGTAGCTTTGAGCCTTTCCTGGAACTCACTTGGTAGCCCAGGCTGGCCTTGAACTCACAGAGATCCGCCTGGCTCTGCCTCCTGAGTGCCACCACTGCCCGGCTTTAAGGTGTTTTTGAGACAGGGTTTTTCTGTGTAGTTCTGCCCGTCCCGGAACTCACTCCATAGACCAGGCTGGCCTTGAACTCAGAGATCCGCCTGCTTCTGCCTCCCCAATGCTGGGATTAAAGGAGTGCACCACCACCTCCTGGCCTATATCAAACTTTTAAGTGTGATAGTCCCTCAGTGGTTTTAGAAAATAATGGTTTTGGGGGCTGGGGATTTAGCTCAGTGGTAGTGCACTTGCTAGGCAAGTGCTAGGCCCTGGATTTGGTCCTCAGCTGGGAGGGGGGGGAGGGATGAAAATAATGGTTTTGATAAAGAGTTTGAAGTCTGTTATCAATCAAAATTTATTGGAACTGGGCAGTGGTGGCACACACCTTTAATTCCAGCATTCAGGAGGCAGGGCAGGAGGATCTCTGAGTTTGAAGCCAGCCTGGTCTACAGAGTGAGTTCCAGGACAGCCAGGGCTACACAGAGAAATCCATCTTGAAAAAAAAAAGTTTAATAAAGGGCTGAGACGGGGGCTGGAGAGATGGCTCAGAGGTTAAGAGCACTGATTACTCTTTCAGAGGTCCTGAGTTCAACTCCCAGCAACCACATGGTGGTTCACAACCATCTGTAATGAGATCTGGTGCCCTCTTCTGGCCTGCAGGCATACATGCAGGCAGAACATTGTATACATAATAAATAAATAAATAAATAAACAAATAAATAAATAAATAAATATTTAAAAAAATAAAGGGCTGAGACATAGCTCAGTGGTAGTGTACTTGTCTAGCATGCACAAGAAGACCAAAGTTTGGTTTCTAGTACCCGCCCCAAGTGGCTCTCCATAATTTGTAACTCCAACTCTGGGGATCCGACACCCTCTTCTGGATTCCATGGGCACTGAAGTCACATGCACAAGCCCATACACACATACATAATTAAAAATACCATCTTACAAAGATTTACTACATATGTGCATATATGCACGGCTGTGTATACTCCCTGACTTACAACCCCTTTGACAACTACTGCTTTGAAATATCATCACTTTACTGTTCTTTTCTGCTAAGAATGTAAGTTCCTTGGGAGCTGGCAAGGTAGCTCAGTAGGTAAGTGTGGCCAAGCTGATGACATGAGTTCCATCCTCAGGACCCACATGGAGGATGAAGAAAACTGACTCCCTCAAGCTGTCCTCTGACCTTCACACACAATCCACAGCATGTGTGTGTACAAATAAATGGTTTTTGGTTTTCTGGGACAGGGTTTCTCTGTAGCCTTGGCTGAGTCTCACAGAGATCGGTCTGCCTCTGCCGCTTGAGTGCTGGGATTAAAGGGATGCACCACCACTACCTGGCTAAAATAAGTGTAATTTGTTTTTTTCTTCTTTTTCCCCCCACTGAAACAAAGTCTCACTATGTAGTCCTAGCTGGCCTCAACTCAGAGAACCTCCTGTCTCTGCCACAGAGTGCTCAGATTAAAGCACATGTCAGCCATGCCCAGTCTCTATGAAGGAACTTTGAAACTTTTTAAATGAAATTTTAAAATATTTTCACTTTGTATGTATATGTGTGCGGGTGCACTCACAATAAAGCAAGAGTGTGGAGACCAGATCAAGTTGAGAGCTGCTGCTCTTTCCACTATGTGGGGTCTGAGGATTGAACTTGGCTCCACTGACTTGGCAGCAGGTGCCTTTACCCAGAGTCATCTTGCTGGCCCCTATGGAGGTACTTTTTAAGGACAACCTTTGGCACTGGGAAAGAATTACTGTTGCTATTACAAGTCTTTACAATTCTCCAAATGAAGGTTTAGCATTTAGCTATTTCTATTAGAATGTAAAATATGTAGTGGGGAGATTCTAAAACAAATGCTAAGAGCTTTAGATGTAATTACATAAAGTAAATTTTCCTATCCTATACATGTATGCATAGAAACTGGTCACGCATCTTTTTCTTTTCATTTGGACTGGGGATGTAGCTCAACACACACACCAGAGACTTATTTTAAGAAATACAGAGATCAGGGAGATGGCTTGGCAGGTAAAAGCACCTGCTGCCAAGTCTGATGACCTGAATTTGATCTCTGGGACTTATAGGGTAGGAGAAAACAGACCCCTGCAAGTTGTCCTGACTCCCACATGCCACCTCCCCACCCACACAAAAAATAAATAAGTACAATGGAATTAAAAAAAATTTAATACAGGAGACCTAGCACTCAGGAGATAGGCAGGTGCATGGATCTGTGAGTTTGAGGTTAGCCTAGTCTACACAGAGTTTACGCCCAGCCAGGACTACACAGTGAGGCCCTGGCTCCAAATTAAACAAACAGAAAAACCCAGGTGTGATAATGGATGACCATAATCCCAGCACTTTGGAAGCAGGGGTATGAAGGCTGGAAGTTCAAGACCATCTTCAGCTGCTACCCAGCAAGTCCAAGGACATACTGGACTACATGAGACCCTGTCTCACCAACACCCTGCCAAGGGAAAAAAAAATACAGGGAGCCAAATGCAGCTACATGCCGTGATTCCAGCACCTGGGAGGCTGAGGCAGGAAGATCCTGAATTGAGACCAGCTTGGGCTCCACTGCAAGACCCTGTTACAACAAAACAAACACAATCTGACCCCTGATGATTCAAAATGAGACCAGGTACCTGGGACACAGACGGCCCTGGAACATGAACGTAACAGAACATGCATCGCACACCAGCACACATCTGCAAGAGGGCAAGGGAAGTCTGGGACTTACCCCGAACTTCAAACAGCTGGTCCTCTTCCACCCAAATTTCTTTTTCTTCAAGCCCGTTAGGGCCGTTCCACTTGTCTTTGGATACTCTAGGGGAGAGCAACGAAGATAAGCCATGAGAGACTCCCTTCACAAGCTCTGACCTCAGTCCCTCAGTGATCACTCAGGATCCACCACACAATGCTCAAATTCGCTGTCATTGTTCCTCGGCCAGCCCGGCGTCTCCACACATGAACACCTCCCAGGCTGCAGAGCCACGCCTCAAACTGGGCACCGAGTAAAGTACATTACCACATCGCCATCGCCCTCCACATGGCTTTCGTTTCCTCATTTGTTTAGTTTTCTTTTTCTGATGGTCTTAGATAGGACTATACTCTAAGCACATGCTGGCCCTGAGCGCTCAATCCTCCTGCCTCTCCCTTCTGAGTGCTGGGATTACAGGCATGCATCGACATACCCAGTCACTCGGGTCCTTTAAAGGTCCCAGCATTTCTCTCCTTCAGGGCCACGCTCTACTGCATTTACACCGACTTTGGTACCCTGCCTATTCCTGGAGTTAAACTCAAAGACACCTTGCATCAGTGTTACACTAGCCTTTTCTCCTCCTAAATCCAACATCACAAAAGCATATCGACTGGGCACTGTGGCACATACCTGTAATAACAGTATTTGGGAGACTAAGCTGTGAGAATCCCAAGTTCAAAGCTAGCCTGAAACACGCATGCCAGACTACATAAACAACAACAGTCTGCACACTCCTCCTCTATGCCCTGTGAATCCAGGCCATTCCCTACCTCGGCTCCACCACACCACCACCACTACACACTACATCTAATGCTTTGATCCTTTAATACAGTTCTTCATGTTGTGGTGACCCCAAACCATAAAATGATTTCATCACTACTTCATAACTGTAACTTTGCTAGTTATGAACTGTAATGTAAGTATCTGATTGATATGTGACCTCTGGGAAAGGGTCATTTGACCCTCAGGGGGTCATGGCCCACAGGTTGAGAACAGCTGCCCCTCAGCAACCCAGGCTGCTCTGTCCCTCTTTACCCAGGAGTACCTTCCCTGCTCAGGAGAGTTACAGGTCTTTCATACTGTAAAAACACATCTTTTTCTTTTTTCCTTTGAGGTAGGGTTGCCCAGACTGGCCTCGAATGTGCTGTATAATCAAGGAGACCTTTATCTTCTGACCCTTCTACCTCTACGCAAGCTGCAACAGGCATGTGCCACCAGGCTGGAGGTAGTGCTGAGGGCCAAATTAAGGGCCTCACACACGCCAGGCAAGCATTCTAGCAGCCAAGCGGCATCCTCAGCCTGAGGACACCTGTAACTACTGATCCAGCACAGAAAGCCTCTGTCCCCACCTCTGCCGATCTGAGGCCGTCCACAACTAGCCAAGGTCCCCCCAATTCCTCTTCTGTAGTTTTCCTAAGTACCTAACCAAGTAGCTGAGACAAATGGCGGACAATGTGTGCTGTTAATTCCGATTAGATCTCGAGAGTAACTTACTTGAAACGGAGTGGTATCACAGCCTCTTGTTTTACTGCGGACCGCTATTTACAGAGGCAGGTAACAACCAGGCTCCTGTTTTAAGTTTTCTACTTTTCCCCGTCCTGACACAGTCAGTTTGAACCTTGGTTCCTGCGGCTACCACTTCCCTGCGCTGCTGTTCTGACCTCTGCCGTCTTCAAAGGTAGGTTGCTAGTGCCCTGTCTTTCTTGAACTCTCCCTTTGCACAAATGTTTCAGCAGGGCCTGCCTGAGGCCTAAGCACCGGTGTGGTGCCCGACTGCCAATGGCCGTTGTTCACTTCTCACTTGGGGAAGGGGCTGAGCATAGTCTTCCTAGCTGTCAGGGGCCTGTGGTCCTGGGCAAGTCAGGTCATTTCTGGATCTCATATTCCTCACTAGCTAAGTTACAACTTCATGCACACTGGTCTAGTAGGGACTTGTCAAACAGCCTGTGGCTGCTGGGTTTGCTGTCTCCCTCCTCTCCAAGGGAAACCTTAACCCTTAATGTATGGCCTACATACATTTAGGGGGTGTCATCCCTTACATACAAGTTCTAAGAGTCCCTTTTACTTGACTAATAAACTCCTAGCAAATCCCGAATGTGTACAAGGTGCTGTGGGGCACAGACAAATCTAGGCATACGGCCTTGCCTTTCAGGCAGTTTCCACTAGCTCTGCCTTTCCCTGCTGGGTCCTTCTGCCTGTCTTCCCCAAACTCTCCCTGCTTATCTGTAGCTGTCTCCAGCTCCCTACCCCACCCTCAGTGGTGCCCCACAGGCCAGGGAACATACATGTTAAAATAAAAAATCTTTAAATGTGACCCCTGCAGTTTGAGAAGCTGCCTGTCTGACAGACTGACACTGCAAACTTAAGTAAGACCTGGCCAGCTGGTCGGTCCCCACTGCTGCTCTGTGCTGTAGTCTCCTGGTGTCCCATGCCCACAGACAAACTACAATACTGTCTAGAAGTCCTCTGACAAGGCACTTGCTACCTTCCTACTCTTTCAAGGCCAGCTCAACCTTTGTTCTTCTACAGGATGCAGTCCACCCAAGACTTGTCTAAGCGGGCTCAGGAACTCTCCCCCAGCTCACAGGGCACCTCACGCACTTCCTCACGCTGGGCTCACTAGATAGTGTGTGCAGCTTTGCAAGCCTTCCCACCACGGCGGCTGCCACGACTCAGTTTCACAGCCAGAACGCTTCAGCAGCCATGGACAAGCCCTACCTGCTGGGTGTGGCTATGTTCCATTAAATTTTATTAACAAAACAGGTAGCAGGTGATTTTGCCAACTCTTGCTGCACAGTACCCATCACACTCCAGACCCTGGACATATTACAGCACTGGGTATGTCTGCAACTGTCACACATACTCCCATTTACAATCCTCCTGGCATCCTGAATGCTCCTGTTTCTTCGTCTGCTCATGGGGCAGGATCTACACAGGGCTTCTCTGAGAAATAAATGGACCATGTATCAAAGGAGGGCAAGGTATGTAGAGCTGCATTAACTATGTCTGCCAGTGACTCGTTTCTCAAGGCGAGAGTGGTACATATAGTGCAAATCTGTCCGGAGGAAACCACGTTACCACATGCCATGGCCTTCACATTGCAGATCAGAGCAGGGTTCTCCAAACAATCACAACACATAGCAGTGCATAGAGATGGCAATGGCCTTGGGAGATCAGTGAGGTAGATGACATACAGCAGGGACAGCCGGAGAAGAGTTCATGGAGGAGCTAAGAGCTTCAAGAGAGGCACCTGATGTCTGTGGCCCCGGCTGCTGCGTCAACACCACACGGATTAAGACCCTGAAAACCCACGTTTGCTACTTTCAGCTGCGTGACCTCCTTTTCTGAGCCTTCCTCATCTATACGCTAGGGCTAACATCATCTCTGAGAGAGCGCTGGGGAATCAGGAAGATAACACATGAAGTGCTTGAGCCCAGAAAGCCCTTCGAAGCACCAATGGAATTCTGACAGGCAGTGATGGAGGAAGGACAGTCCACCGTGGGAATGAGAGGAGGGAACGTACAGCAGGAGAAACAAACAGCATGTTCCAGAGAGCAAGCAAACCAGTGCCTGCAGGGTGGATCCCTGAAGGGTGGATCCCTGCAGGGCACAAGGTAGCCAAACTCAAACCTGGGCTGGCAGTCACAGTGGGGAATAAAATTAATAGAATTAACATATTCTCCCCACTGCCCCTGAGCAGCTGGCAGAACATGGAAGATGAGGAAATCTTTACTGAATTCTGCTGAGTCTCAAACACCTATGAAAAGGTACAAAACTAAGTATTCATTGCTTTTCATAAATACCAAGTATATGAGGCCCAACTCAGACAAATTTCACAGAGAAGGCACTTAGGGTGGCCGGCAGAAGGCTCCGAGACCCTCCCTCCTTACTCCTGCCCGGGGGCAGTGCTGTCAGCCTACAGTGGGCTTGGGAACTGGCAGGGACTGCTACATTGTCACTCTCTGCGCCAGTCTCCTTCTAGCAGTTGAGCAAGCCTCGGTGGAGGGTAACTTAGCTGACGGTTACTTCATTCACGGAAGGAAAACCAGGCCCAACCCAGGACCGCCAACCAGCCCCAAAACTGCTACAAAGAAGGTCTTCATACTTGGGGTTCTTCTCCCCTGTGAGGGGTTGGTTGAGAGCTCTGGACTTGGATGGTGATGCTGACATGGCCTCCGGGGAGGAGTTGAGGCCTGGGCTGGGCTCAGTAACCTGGCTGTCCTCCTCCAAAACCAATCTGCTTATCGTCATCCGACTGCTCTTGGGCTGCAGTTCTGAGCCTCCCTCACCCTCAGCAGGAGCTGAGTTTTCATGTTCTTCTTTCCTGGGTCTCTTGTTTTTGTGGGTTGGTGATGATGAGGATGCTAGATTAGGAAGTACCAGATCTTTCTGGTCCAGTTTTGCAAAAGCCGCCTCTGAGTCTTGTGCAGTGGACAGAGCTTTGAAAGCTGCCTTCAGAGTTCTGATTCCAATGGTGGTTGGAGTGTTCCGAGGCTGTCTGCAAATAAAACACACACAGGAGAGTCAGTCTCCCCAGTGTGGAAGCACATACAAGTAGGCAGGACTCTGCAAAGATTAACCCTTCCAACAGAGGCCTCTTCAAGACTCTCCATCAAAATAAAACAAACCCGGGGTGGGGGTGGGGGTGGGGGTGGGGGTGGGGGTGGGGGTGGGGGTGGGGGTGGGGGTGAGGCAGCGCCTGCTTCCTTTAAACAGCTGTTGTGTATAAATGCCTTCACTTAATGAGCACAGATCTAAGTTGAATCAATTTTAAATTCCAAACAAGAGAACCTTACAGGTGCCAAGGCCAATGCTATTCTCTGCAGAGGTCTCCAGCCTGCATGCTATCAACTCTTTTAGCCTGTATGATCAAAGCAATGTTTTCCATCATGTAAGAGCTCTGAGTAGTACCCGTCAACCTCACATCTACCTGGGCAGCCAATTGATAACGTTACAGTCTCACTGAAATCTCCACTCTTTCAGCCATCCCAGTCCAACCCTCGTACGAGAAGCAACTAATGGTCTATACCCACAATACATTTAGAAACAGTGGCTTGAGAATTCTGAGCAAGTGGTGTGCCATGTGATCTGGAAGCATGAGACTGACTTTTACAGAAATTTTATCGATCCTCTGGAACAGCTAATGAGGTTAGAGTAAAATCTGTCAGGAAAAGACCAACCTCCCCTGACAAGTATGTCGGACTGTCTAACATATACAAAGCTGTTTTCTAAAATCAACATTCAAAAGTTGCAGAGGACCCAATTCAGTTACCAGCAGCTACACCAGGTGGCTTAGTATCAGCTGTGTATAACTCTGGCTCCAGGAACTCCAATGCCCTCTCCTGGATTCCATAGGCACCATATTCACCATACACACTCATGCATACAATTAAAAAATAAAATAAATCTGTTTAAAACCTGAGAAATCTAACCATACACAAAAAAGGACATCTCACACAAAAAATCCGAACTCAAGATTTGGAATGTTTAGACACTCTCACAAAGTAGCAACTGCCCAAATCAGAAAACCCGGCCTGCCTCCTCTTTCTAGTGTCCTGTTTTGGACTGTATTATTTTAGGATCCATTTGGCCCTCCGCATTTCAAACCAGGGTGCTATGATTCAGATATGGTTTCAGTGAATCACATGTTGACACTGAACTCCTGGTTTGAATATGGGACCCCAGCAAGTAATGAGGATTAGAAAAGGCCATCAGGATAGAGCCCTAAGATAAACTACCAATATGCTCAAGATCAGAGGACAGACAGACAGACAGACACACATTTTCTTTCTTTCTTCTTTCCTTCCTTCCTCCCACCCCCACCCCCACCCCCAGACCCTCTCCCCCATCAATCAGCATGCCAGCAAGAAGGCCATCACCTGCCTTTAATCCCAGCACTCGGGAGGCAGAGAGAGGCAGGTGGATCGAGGCCAGCCTGGGTTACAGAGTGAGTTCCAGGAAAGGCGCAAAGCAACACAGAGAAACCCTGTATCGAAAAACCAAAAAAAAAAAAAAAAGAAGGCCATCACCACATATGGACATATGGGCCCTCAAACTTCTAGTACTGTGGGCTAAACAAACCTTTTCTTCTATGGTTAATAAAAAAGTACCAATACACAGGCCCCCCAGAAGAATCTACACTTTTGACTTCCGTGTTAGGTCACCAGACTTGAGATTCCGACTTGTCTTCCTTCTCTCCTCTTCTTGAGAAAGGGTCTCACTATAGTGTGGTGGCATTCCTGCTGAGCTGCACCTGACTGGCTCCAGAGTGAGCACCTAACCCTAATCCACCTTTTGTTAGCAGACACCTTCTGTTTCCCTTGCTGCCCTCTATGTGAATCCTGTCTTGGGTCTACACGAGTATGTGGGTTCACGCGGATCCGTGGAATGAAGACACAGAGGCATCTTAGAATGAGTTTAGCCTACCATGGCTGCAGGGGGGCCCAGCCTCGAAGGACTGAAGAACTAACCCTTCACCTAGGGCAGTTTTATTTCTCTCCAATACAGTTTAGCCAGTTAATTTCCATATGCTCAAAACACCCTGAAAGGGGCTCCCAACAATGCAATGCCAAGTGCACATTCCTCGGTTTCTCAGGTACCACGGTTTTCCGGGTTTCCTGAAGCAAGTTTGCATAGGCCTTTGTATCCTTGGGAAACTGAGACAGGATTCACATAGAGGGCAACAAGGGAAACAAAAGTTGTCTGCTAAACAAAAGATGGATTAGGGCTAGGTGCTACACTCTGGAGCCAGTCAGGTGCAGCTCCACAGGAATGCCACTACACTATATAGCCCAGGCTAGACTCTAACTCAGAGCCTCTTGCCTCTGTCTCCTAAATGCTGGTATTAAAGCTATATGCCACCAGAGACAGGACGTCTCTGAGTTCAAGGCCAGCCTGGTCTACAGAATGAGTTCCAGGACAGCTAGGGTTACACAAAGAAACCTTGTCTCTAAAACCAACCAACCAACCAAACAAACAAACAAACAAACAAACAGAGCTATGTGCCACCATGCCCAGCTCTGACTCATTTACTTGAACACCACTTCCTGAGTGAATTCAAAGACAGTGATCGGGCCAGGCACAGTGGTTCACGCTGCCCCGCTTCACACGGGAAGCTGAGGGAGTACTGCTGAGTTCCTGGCCCAACAGGCCACAAACTGGGACTCTGTCTCCATAAAACGAAAGGAGTGTGCACACTGTGTGTGTTATAGGTGAGACAGAGAAGTACAACAGAACCTTTGGGGAAGTGCCAATCAGGATCTTCTCTTGGAGACCCCTAACCTCATTTTCCTAGGCCACGTTCTCTACCTCTCACAGTGTGCTATGCCAATAACCTGGTAATGTCATCAAATCCACTAAGAGAAACTGACCTTGAGCAACCACAAAAGGACATTCTCACCTTGAAGGCTCTCTAAGTGGCTTTTCCACTGGCTCCAGGACTGGCTGCTTTTCTTCCTTCCCTGCACTTGAAGCAGCAGACTCAGATTTCAAAGCCTTCTTGGCCATCTGGGAAAGGAAGGGTGTCATTAGGAAGAGGAAGCTGCAGAAGTTCATTTAGTGTCTGCTTCTTTCACCAAAAACCCACTCACTATGAAGCAACGCATTTACAAATCCATAAACTTACCGGCTGGAGGGCACAGCACGATGGGACACCCTCAAACTTGTCTTCCTTATCACAATATAGTAACACCTCCATAGATGGCTAGCCACACTACGGAGGACTCTCTTGCACTGTACCTTTGTCCTTCCAACCTCAGGTCTATCTAGTCCCTGGTTCCCAAGTCTCTTTTGGAGTCAGGTATAAAACTTAAATTTCGCCGGGCGGTGGTGGCGCATGCCTTTAATCCCAGCACTCGGAAGGCAGAGGCAGGCGGATCTCTGTGAGTTCGAGGCCAGCCTGGGCTACCAAGTGAGTCCCAGGAAAGGCGCAAAGCCACACAGAGAAACCCTGTCTCGAAAAATCGAAAAAAAAAAACAAAAAACAAAAAACAAAAACTTAAATTTCTTTCCCTCCTTCTTCTTAAAAAATATGATTTTTTATATATTTTCATTTTCACATAGATGTGCATGCACTTGCTGAGTTCATGTGTACCACATGCCCATGCAGGTCCGAAGAGGACACTGCCTGAAACTGGAGTTGCAGGTGGTTGTCAGCCACCTTGTGGCTGCTGAGAACCTAACCTGGGTCCTCTGCAAGAGCAGCGAGTACTCTTAACCACTGAGCCATCTTTCCTGGCCCCTCCTTTTTTTCCCCTTAGGTAGGGTCTCAGCATATAATTCTGGATGGTCTACAACCTGACAGATGGACCAGGCTCGCCTTGGACTTGGTGGCACCATAGGGGTGTGCCATCATGCCTGTTTGTTTCCCAGGTGCTGGCACCATAGGGGTGTGCCATCATGCCTGGCTCAAACCGTTTTTCAAAACTTAGGATAGTTTGTTATGTAACTTTTATTAACTGTATCTCCACAAATGTTTGTCTTACTGACAGCTATTTGAAAATCCTTACCAACACTGCACGGGAAGACCTAGGCAGGTCATTCTTGCCCTAACTCTGTTCATCTGTCTCCCTCTTACTGTTCCACTCATTTTGGATACTGTGACTTGGTGTCTTAGATGAGTTCTACCCTCATGTAAGGAGCAGCAGAGTATTTTCTAGTTACCCAAAATGCAAAGGAATGAAACACATCTAGACCAAAATTCCAGCATCCAGATGCTTCCTGGCTAGCTATTCCAAATACCTGTTTACAAGTGACCTTCGATCTGTGAAATGGCTGACAGGACCCATCACTGACACTACTCTAATAAAGGCCTCAGACCCTATTACGACAGGCTATTTTTAACATTATCAAAATCATGGCTCCCGACTTCTCTCTCTCTCTCTCTCTCTCTCTCTCTCTCTCTCTCTCTCTCTCTCTCTCTCTCTCTCTTTTGGTGGTACTGGAATCAAACTCAGAGCCTTATACATACTAGACCAAGAGTTTTAATAAGCTACATCTCTAGTCATTAGTCATTAGGTTCTTTGGATAGGGACTTGCTATACAGGCAAGGCTAGCCTCAAAACTCATGCTCCTTACTGTACAGAGTAGTGGTGTGCCTTACCACGAAATCTAGAGTCCAACTAAACGATTATCTTCATAAGGCCAGTGCAGAATGGTGGCCCACATATTTAACCCCAGCACTCACGAGGCAGAGACAAGTGGATTGCTGTGAGTTTGATGCCAGCCTGGTTTACACACTTCTCTAGGCTAGCTAGGGGTACATAGAGAGACTGTATCTAAAAAGGGATGGGGTAAGCCTAGAGAATAGCTCAGCAGTGAAGAGCACTGGCTGCTCTTGTAGAGGACCCAACTTTGATTCTCAGCACCCACATGGTGGCTCATAATAATCAGTAACTCCAGCAGTCCCAGGGCATCTGACACCTTCTGGCCTCCATGAGCACTACATATCTGTGGTACACAGGCATCTGTGGAGGCAAAAACATACATACACATAAAATAAAAAGAGAAGGCTAAAAAAGGATCACTTTCATCTGGCTCCTTTAGACTGTATCATACTTCTAATCTCTCCTCCCACCATTCCATATCTACCTCTCAGCTCAGATTTCACTACCTGTGGGAACCAGGATTGTAAGAGAAGGCTCTACTTTAACTACCAGATTGGTCCCACATAAAAGAGTCTCAAATGCAGGTGAGAGAAACCAGGTAGGTTCTATCATCTTAGGCATATGCTCATCTTAGGCATCTCACAGGTAGCGCACATAACACAGTCAATGTCACACCATTTTTTTTTCACTTCAAAACATGGTTATAGGAAGAAGAGAGGCTGAGGCACACCGTGAGGAGGTAGGGCTCCGTGTCATCCAGGTGGCTCTCCAGGAAACGCAACATCTTCTGCTGGAAGGTCTCATAGGAAAAGTTCTGGATAACAGGGTGGGCCAAGTTCTTCTCTCGGATAATGTTCAGGAGATCAGTTCTGAGCTTCTACATGAAAGATCGACGTTTGTAACAGGAGAAAGGAAGAGAACAGTAAAACTTCAGGGCTGAGCTGGGGCAGAATACCACCAAAACATCTGCAATACTGTCAGACAACTCAAAGGACTGGCTCATCAAGCATGGTTCAGTCACATGAATGGGTTTCTATGTAGCTGGTCACAAAAAAGGGACAAAGAGGCTCTATTACATGTTAATAAAAAATCCTGGGCTGGAGAGATGGCTCAGTGGTTAAAAGCATTGACTGCTCTTCCAGAGGACTGGTGTTCAATTCCCAGCAACCACATGGTGGCTCAAAACCATCGATAGTGGGATCTGATGCCCTCTTCTGGCGGCATAAAGTTGTATATGCAGATACAGTACTCATACAGAGCACTCATACATTAAATAAATAATCTTAAAAGAAAATCCCTTGCTACAATAAGAAAAAAAAAAAAAAGGATGTGTTCAAATCAGTGTGAAGCGTCTGCCGGCATCCCACATGCAGAAGGAAAAGGAAAATGTGTTCACATGTGCACATACAACAGACTTGCTTGTAGACAGTATCTCTGAAAGGATAAAAATAACAACGGCTGCCTCTGAGAGTGGGTGAATGCCAAAGACGGGAATTTTCACTCAACTCTTTTATTACCCCCAGCTTCATTCTGACTTGTGTGTGTGTGATTGTCTGTATGTGTGTGTCTTTGTGTAATAGCACAAGTATGAAGGTCAGGTGTTGGGTCTTGGGGATGGAACTCAGGGTGCCATGCCTGTTGTCAAGTACCTTTACTGATTTAACAGGCCTTAGAATACCTTTCGAATTCTGTACAACCTACATGTTAGTTCTTCAAAGATAAAGGGGATTTCGCTAGGCATGGTGGTACATGCCTTTAATCCTAGCATTGGGGAGGTAGAGGCAGGCAAATATCTGTTAATTTGAGGCCAGCTTGGTCTACATAGTTAGTTCAACAACAGCCACAGCTATATAGAGAGGCTCTGCCTCAAAACAACATCAAACAGGGATAGAGTGAGTTGTGTGTGTGTGTTTGGTGACAGGGTTCAAACTCAGGGCATGTTAGGCAAATGCCCTGACATTAAGGAATACTCCCCAACCTAAAACTTAAGTTTATAAAATAATACAAGTTGGGGGAAGAGAACCCAATTGAGGCTGTAGCTCAAAATGACTTCCACACTTTTCCAAAGTAGCCCTCCAAGTCTACAGGGCTAACATTTATATAGACAGGGCTAGAAGTCTCATACTTTTTGTTGATTATCTGGTACTGGTTACTTAAATGTTCTATCACAAAGACAGAACTTGAAAAACAAGTGGTTTATGAAAGGCCAGTCTCTGACACTCCAGCCAGTCTGTTACCTTAAAAATAAGATGTGAAGCACGTTTTAAGACTGTGTCTTAGGCTGGCCTTACAACTCTCTATCTAGCCCAAGGCAGGCCCCAAGCTTGCAATTCTCCTGCCTAAGCTCTCAGAGGTTGGGACCACAGACAAGATGTTGGGTATTTAAAGGTGAATACTTAAATGACTTTTTTTTGGGGGGGTGGCGGGGGTGGGGGGAGTAGGATCGGGTGGGGGGTGGGGGTGGAGATACAAAGTCTCACTCTAGATCTGGCTGGCCTAGAATGCACTCTATAGACCAGGCTGGTCTTGCAAAGATCTGCCTGCATCTGCCTCCCCAGGTAGGAGTTAATGGTGTGTCCTACCACACCTGGGATAAATGTCAGTGTTAACAAAGCATCCTTTTCTTACTGCTCCACAAAAGACAGTAAGATGGATTAAGTCACAGGAATAAAAATGTATCAAATTTACCTGAGTTGTAGGGTCCTTGGACATGTATTTTTTCAAAATTTTTGAAGCCTTTTCAAATTCTTTGTTTTTGATACAAATAATGACAGCCTACAAAAGGGAGAAAAACTTAAAAATTTTGTAATGACAGATGTCATTAGAATATCAAATATCAAAACACACTCTGCTGAGAAGCTAAATCTTCTTAACTACCTATGACTATTTTCACATCGTATCACATTTCTGCACTAAAAGCCAACGTGACTGCTCAAGCACCAGGAGCAGCCGTTATGTGCAGCTTTTTGTTGTTTTTAATGCCTGAGAGAGCAAAGTTGGGTCCCTGGGGTTACAGACAGCCAATCTGAGCTGGATTGCCTAAGGAAAGACAAACAGACAGGAGTCATTCCAGAGGCCTAAAATTTCAGGTCCACAGAACAATTGATTCCAATCTTTTTTGGGTACCAGAGCTTTGAAGCAGGGGTGGGGTGTGGTGAGAGGATATAATGTGGGAAAACGGACAAGCGATGTGCTCACCACAGCGTTCCGTTTGTTCCATTAAGGAAAGGGCTGAGGCCAACTCTGCGGAATGAGAAACAAGCCTCTTATACCACAAATGCCAGCTAGCTACTCTAGCTGGAGTGTGCAGGGAATTACTGAGACTGGCAAACATCTCACCCACAATAGCAGATTTAAAAATGACCTAGAGTCAGGTAGGACCAGATGTTTTTATCAGCCACAGAGGAAAAGGTTTCTGTAAAGAAACCCCAAGAGAATATCCACACAGGGAAAGGCAACAGTGCCTGGGTAACTGAAGGGAGACATTTACATGCAATCCAGGGCAGATGGAACCGGTGCCAAATGCTCTTCAACAAGCAGGCATAATACCAATTCTTGGAGGATGCAAAAGTAACCATCTTTTCCAATGATGTTTATTTACACATCATTTTCAGAATAAATATTATACTTTCTTAAATCAACACAGATTTTTCATAAGCCACACCAGTTCTATTAGGTTTAACTGCACTTAACTTGCACACAGCAAAACTGTTTAGGGTATGTGGCACCAACTGTTAAGATGCCCAGACTTCTGTAACCACAAAATACAAAAGCAATACCCTCCCATACCCCCTTTCTCAACTGCTCTTCTTGCTCCTTTGTGTCTTTGCAGCATTACAGGACTGAAGGGCACTGCCTCTGTTCTTGTCAGACAGGGTCTCATCCCCTCAAACCCTCCTGCCTCGGCCTCCCGAGAGCTGGGGGATTAGTCATTCACCACCAGACCGAGCTCTAGCACCAGCTGTATGAAGGATGTTTCTTTTACTCAGCACAATGCCCTCAAGCTCATCTTGTTGCCGGACTGTCAGAAGTTCAGTTTTCTTGCTGCTGAGCACTCTGTATTGTTGGGGATATATTATAGTTGACCCATTTATCCATTCAAGAACATCTGGAAGGGTCAGCTTTGATCACTGTGAACAGAGTGATCAAAGATCAAAGAACAGAGATGCTAACCACGGGTTTTTGTGTGAACAACTCTTAACTGAGGTAAATATGCCGGAGTGGGGTCCTTAGAGCAAATGTGTCCCGGGGGAAGCAGCAATCAAATTATTGATACAGAGTAGGTGTACCACTTAACATCCCATCAGCGATGGCAACTGTTTCAGTCACCTGAATCCTCTCTAGCATCTTTTAAAGCCCCCAGGAGTCCACAGTTCCTGGAAGTACTACAATGCCAGCTGATGCATGGAGGAGGTGGAGGGAGCTCCTACTCCATCTCCGGACCCCAAAAACCCATTTACTGTATCGTCCTTGGATAGAGGAGCACGTACCAGGTATTAAATTGTTGAGAAAAGTTACCCGATCTTAGCCAAAAGGCTCAAAAGTGATCCCATAGCACTTTTTAACTATATAAATGTATCATGCTCATGTTCTAAAGTAAAGCAGAATTTCTTTGGAGTTATTTATAAGTTTGGCCATCTAACTGGTTCCCCACAGCAGGCAGGGTTGTCTGCTTTGGTGGTACTGGACACTGAACCTAGGTCTTACACCCACTACAAAAATGAGCTTTAGTCCCAGCCCTTTGTAAATTAAAAAAAAAAAAAAATCTTTAGTTATGTGCCCATAGACATGGGTGGGTCTGTTGTGAGCACTGGTACCCACAGAGGTGTTGGGTCCCCCTGGAGCTGGAGTTACCGGTGTGATCTAATATGTGTGTTGGGAATACAGCTCAGATCCTCTGCAAGAGTAGTACATGCGCTCTCTCGCTCGCGCTCGCTCTCTCTCTCTCTCTCTCTCTCTCTCTCTCTCTCTCTCTCTCTCGCTCGCTTGCTCTTGCTCTTTTTTGGTTTTTCGAGACAGGGTTTCTCTGTGTAGCTTTGGTGCCTGTCCTGGAACTCGCTCTGCAGCCCAGGCTGGGCTCGAACTCACAGAGATCCACCTGCCTCTGCCTCCCGAGTGCTGGGATTAAAGGCGGACAGTACATGCTCTTAACCTGAGTCATTTCTCCAGATCTCTTTTTGAATTTTGAGACAGGGTTTCACTAAGTTGCTAACTACCCTCGTACTTATTCTACAGCCTAGGCAGGCCCAGAATTTACAATCCTCCTGCCTCAGAGCTGAGTGCCTGAGACTGCAGACCTGTATCACGAGAGCACTCCTAGTGGCTTCAGTTTACAATTCTTTAATGAAGTTGACATCATTTCACGGGTGCCTTAAATGTTTTTAAAGCAGGGCATTGTATACACCTCTATCACAGAACTCAGGAAGCAGAGGCAGATGAATTTATACGTTCAAAGCCAGTCTGGCATAAAGTTTCAGGCCAGCGAAGGCTATACAGTGAGATCCTGGCCTCAAGAAACTAAAAATCAAACTACACTGCTGTATGGGGGTGAACACCCACCGCACACGTGAAGTCAGAGAACAACATACAGATTTCCCCCAACCATGTGAATCCTGGGGACTGCAGTCAGACTGTCAGGCGTGGTAGCAACTGCCTTTACCCACCGAGCCGCCTCGCCAGCCACAGCTGCTTTTTTTTTGGCTTATTTTAGCCGTCATTTGAAGACAGACCCTCACCATGAAACTCAGACCGACTTGTCGTCTTCCTGCCCCATTGCCCCAGAACTGAGGTTACAGGTGGGGTCGGTACTCAGGCTTCGCTATTTACGGCTATGCTTTTTGCCCCCTTAAAAAAGTAGATTTTGGGGGCTGGAGAGATGGCTCAGAGGTTAAGAGCACTGACTGCTCTTCCAGAGGTCCTGAGTTCAATTCCCAGCAACCACATGGTGGCTCACAACCATCTGTAATGAGATCTGGTGCCCTCTTCTGGCCTGCAGTCATACATGCTGTATACATAATAAATAAATAAATCTTTAAAAAAAAAAAAAAAAAAAAAAAAAAAAAGTAGATTTTGGGGTTGGAGAGATGGCTCAGTGGTTAAGAGTGCTTGCTGCTTTGTAGAGGACCAGAGTTCCAGTCCCAACACCATGCCAGGAAGCTCACAACTGCCTATAATGCAAGCTCAGGGAAATCAAAGGCCCGTTCTGGCCTCTGTGGGTACCTAACACACACACACACACACTTTATCTATTTATTTTAAATTAAAGATCTTTTTAATCTTCATTCTTCACATTTTTCTCCATAGATGCATGTGTACCATGTGTATACCCAGTGTCCGTAGAAACCAGAAAGGGGGTTGGATCATCTAGCACTAGAGCTACAGGCAGCTTTGAGTGGGTGCTGGGAACCAAACCCAGGTCCTCTGGAAGAGCTCTAAGTGCTCATAACCACCAAGTCATCTTTCTGGCCCCCACATATTAAAACAACAAAAACATATACTAGCCTTTGGGAGGTAGAGGCAGGAGGATCAGGAGTTCAAGGGTCATCTTTTAGCTACTTACCAAGCTCAACAAAAAGCCTTGTTTTATCTCAAAACAAAACAAAAAGATAATATTGTTTTAGAAGTTGGCTCAGTTGTTAAGAACACTTGTTCTTACAGAAGACCCAGGTTCAATTCCCAGCACCCACAAGGCAGTTCACAACCATACCTCCAGGTCCAAGGGATCCAATGTTCTTCTGACCTTGGTGGGCACCAGGCATACACATGGTCCACAGGCATCCAAGCAAGCAAAACACTCAAACACATAAAAATGAAGTAAATCTCATGACTGGAGAGATGGCTCAGCATTTAAGAGTACTGACTGCTCTCCCAGAGGACCTGGATTCAGTTCCCAGCACCCACATGACAGCTCACAATTGTCTGTAACTCCATGATCTGACATCCTCACACAGGCATACATGCAGGCAAAACACCAATGCACAAAACATAAAATCAAAATAAATAAATTAGCTGGGCAGTGGTGGTGCATGCCTTTAATTCCAGCACTCGGGAGGCAGAGGCAGGAGGATCTCTATGAGTTCTAGGTCAGCCTGGTCTTCAGAGCAGTTTCAGAGCAGCCAGGGCTACACAGAGAAGAAACCATGTCTCAAAAAACAAAACAACAACCAAAAAATGGGGGAAGGGAGAGACCAAGACCAATGTTGGGTCAATATAAACACTTTCTATATTCAGGATTTTCTCTTTCTCATCTTCTTTATTTTCTCTCTTCTTTTCTTTTTTCTTTTTCTTTCTTTTTTTTTTTTTTGAGACAGAGTCTATGCCTGTCTATGTCTGACACTCACTATGTAGACTAGGCTGGCCTGGCACTCATGTCAATTCTCCTGCCTCAGTCTTCTGTGTGCCTTCATACCCAATGGGAAGAATGGTTTTGTGTGTGTGTGTTTGTTTGTTTGTTTGTTTGTTTGTTTGTTTGTTCTGAGACAGGGTTTCAACTGTGTAGCCCTGGCTGTCCTGGCACTCACTCTGTAGATTGCCTTGTCTCCCCAGTGCTGGGATTGAAAGCATGTGCCACCACCATCCACCTCGAAAGAATAGCCATTTCAGAAAACTGTTGCTCTTCCTTGTCTTTAAACTTTCTTGGGTGGTGGTACTGGGAACTGAATCTGGGGCCTTGTAAATGGAGACAAAGTGACCCGCTGCAGAGCTACCCCACTGGCCCTTATTTTTAACACACTTTCATTACTTACCGTGTGTCCATGCATATGTACAAGCCTGTGCGCCATGGAGCTCCCGAAGGTCAGAGGACAACATGCCTAGTTATTTCTCTCCTCCTACCATGGGGCTGGGGCTGGGAGTATCAAGCTCTGGTTGTCAGGCTTGGCAGCAAGTGCCTTTACCTGCTGGACCATCTCACTCTCCCCCTTTTTTGAAAATAGGATCTCATTAAGTTTACCATGCTGACCTTGAACTTGTTCCAGTCTCCTAAACAGCCTGGATTTTTTACAGGCCCTCATTAGTCCCACTCTTATATCAAACTTTAACAAGTAAACTTTCATTCAAAAATTTTTTACTTTGCTGGGTGGTGGTAGCACTGGCCTTTAATCCCAGCACTTGGGAAGCAGAGGCAGGCAGATCTCTAAGTTGAGGCCAGCCTGTCTACAGATTAAGTTCCAGGACAGCCAGGGCTACACAGTGAAACCTGGTCTCAAAACATACTCCCCTCAAAAATTTTATTTTATGAATATGGGTGTTTTGCCTGCATGGATGTCTGTACGCCATGTGTGTGCAGTGCCTGAGAAGGCCAGAAGAGGGCATCAGACCCCCTGGGACAGTATAGTTATATATAGCATGTTGTGACGTACCATATAGATTCTAGGAATAGAACCAGAAGCCTCTGGAAGAGAAGCCAGTACTCTTTTTTGTTTGTTTTTGTTTGTTTTGAGACAGGGTTTCTCCGTGTAGCCCTGCTGTCCTGGAACTCACGAGATCCGCCTGGCTCTGCCCCCCCCCCCCCCCGCCCCCCCCCAGTGCTGGCATGAGCCAGCATCGCCTGGCCTCCTAGACCCTATTTTATTTAACTTTTTATAATTTTACCGTTGGGGGTTACCACAATATGAAGAACTATATATTTTTTAAATTGTTTTGTTTTGTTTTTTGTTTTTGTTTTTCGAGACAGGGTTTCTCTGTGTAGTTGTGCGTCTTTCCTGGAACTCACTTTGTAGACCAGGCTGGCCTTAAATTTTTTTTTTTTTTAATTTAACTCTTTTTTACATGCCTAGGCATTTTGCCATGGGTGCTGGGTCCCCTGGAACTGGAATTACAGACAGTTGTGAGCTGCCATGTGGGTGCTGGAGATTGAACCCAGGTCCTCTGGAAGAGCAGTCAGTGCTCTTAACTACTAAGCCATTTCTCCAGCCTCCAGACCCTATTTTAATATTTTAAACACTTTAAAATAAATGATTGTGCCCAGTGTGATATTGTCTTTAATCCCAGCGCTTGGGAGGCACAGAGGCAGAAGGCCTCCTGAGTTCCAGACCAGCCTGGTCTACACATCAAGTTCTAGGCCAGCCAACGCTACATAGTGAGACCCCTCCTCAAAACCAAAAAATAGGGGCTGGAGAGATGGCTCAGCGGTTAAGAGCACTGCCTGTTCTTCCAGAGGTCCTGAGTTCAATTCCCAGCAACCACATGGTGGCTCACTACCATCCGTAATGAAATCTGGTGCCCTCTTCTGGCCTGCAGGTGTATATGCAGACAGAACACTGTATACATAATAAATAAAAATAAATCTTTAAAAAAAAAAAAAAAAAAAAAAAAACCAAAAAATAATAAATTACTAGAACACTTTACAAAGCTTAAATGAACTAGGCATCACATAGTATTTTCTAAGATGACCATTAAGAGACTCTAGGACACTAAATGAGAAATCCTGAAAGTGTCATTTAGTAACCAGGGGATCAAAGTAATTGTGACCCAGGCGCTAAGGCGGTCTTCAGTGATCCTGATCTCCTGAACAGTCCCATGTACACTATCCCACAGCTGGTCTAGAGTGTGAGTCCTGCTAACAGGCACATCAGAGTGCGGGTCAGATCTCTCAGACCCGAGACGGGATCTTCTTAGCTTAGGCCTGCTTGCAACTCAAGATCCTCCCACCTCAGCCTCCTGAGTACCAGAATTTCAAATCGGCATCACCACTGCCAGCACCAGCTAAGTCTTGAAATGGCTGTAATTGTGTTTATTATTTATTTCTGCAGTGCTGAGGATTGAATACGGGGCCTCTCCCATGCTAAGCACAAAGACTACCACTAAGCCACAGCACCCGCAACTCCAGCTGATAGCTTGACAATAACCTTACTGGAAATCCTGGGCCAAACCGACTCAGGTAGGCCACAGCTTCCTGACCTTTGGAAACTAAAGGCTAGCAGTCACTGTTCTAGGCAGCTAAGTCTGAGAGCAATTTGTTATACTGAAGTAACAAATGAAGAAGGACTAGGAATGCAGCTCCATAGTAGAGTGCTTGCCTAGCACACGTTCAATAATTTTATCTTCGGAAGGTGTAGTATGTGCACATAATACAAAATTCAAAAGACATAACAAGAGTTTAGTGAAAATTCCTTTCTCTGACCTTCGCATAGCACTGTTAAAAAAAAACAACAACCCATAGCCGGGCGGTGGTGGCGCACGCCTTTAATCCCAGCACTTGGGAGGCAGAGCCAGGCGGATCTCTGTGAGTTCGAGGCCAGCCTGGTCTCCAAAGCGAGTTCCAGGAAAGGCGCAAAGCTACACAGAGAAACCCTGTCTTGAAAAACCAAAAAAAAAAAAAAAAAAAAAAAAAAAACAACAACCCAAGGCAGCCAGGCATGGTGGTGCATGCTTGTAATCTCAGCACCCAGGAAGCAAAGGCAAGAGGGATAGCAAGTTCCAGGACAGCCTGGGCTACACAGAGTTTCAGGACAGTCAGGGACACATAGTGAGACTGTTTCCCCTTCTCCAAATCACAGTAATATACAAGTATAAGACACAGCCTGGTAGACTGAAAAACACATGGAAGCTGACAGAAGAAAATGGCTGACTATTTTAAAGTTTAGATTAAACCAAAAAAAAAAAAAAAAAAAATCATTGTTATTCTATGCCTATGGGTGTTTGGTCTACACACATGTCTGAGCAATACATGCATGCCTGGTGCTCCAGAGGGCCTGGGACTGGAGTTATGGTTATGAGCCGCCATGTAGGCAGTGAGAACTGAACTTGGGTTCTTTGAAGGAGCAGCCAGTGTTCTTAACCACTGAAACCACTGAGCCATCTCTCCAGCCCCAGGGAGTTTAGATTTCGCTGACAGACATTACAAACAAATGTTTAAAACATGAACTTTGTCACTTAGCTGGTTGTGGTAGTAAAGCCTGCAATACCAGCCAGCACTCAGGAGGCTGAGGCAAGAGACCGAGGGCACTCTACATATAATAAGACCCTCTCTCAAAACAAGACCCCCTAAATAAACAAAAACAGGAAGAGATTAATGTGCTTAAGTAATGAAATTATAATGTATGTATGCCTTCAAAGACTTCCCGACAAGATAGGTCAGATGACAAACTCAAATCCCTTGTTTATAAAGGGATTGAATAAATTACTCTGAACTAGTAACATTTCTTCCATTCAGAAGAACCTGAGCTGTTCTCAAAGGACCCTTGGGTTTCTCCTCCATTGTTAATGACTTTTCTGGCATTTAACCCTCAACACAAACCTGACTTCCCTATACTAAAAATCTATAATGGGCTTATTCTTCCTTGAACTGAATAATAATTATCCAAGTATTCTTTGCAAGACTAACCAGAAGTTCCTGCTCCAGGTCCTTAACTGAACAGGTATCTGTACCCAATGCACATTAGATTTTTTTTTAAAAAACAGGGTATTTGAGTACCCTATACACGGTCAATGTCTTCCTTGTAAAACAAGGTTTTCTCCCTCTACCCTCCTCCACCTCTAAGATCTCATCCTTTTCAGGAGTTCTCTTTTCTCCTATTACCCTAACTTTCCTTTACCAAGGCAATGCTGAGCTGCCACTCTATCCCTACCTCTGCATCTGCTTCCACGCCCCTAGCCTCGGTTATTGAAGAAGAAAAACCCACTTCTACGCTTTAAGAGTTCTACTAGAAGCAATCTGGCTTTGATATTCTAGAATACTCTCTGCACTATTCTCTTTCTGGCTTGTGATAGACAATGGTGACCAAACCCAGGACCAGAAATGCTTGGGGCCTCTTCTCAGTGTTCCTGAATGGTACAATAACTTACAAAACAGCAGTCTTCAATGTCAACCCACTTCCCAGTGCAATGGTCCCTCCTGCCAGGGCCACAAAGACTAAAACTAGAGCAGAGTACTTTCCAAGCCTAGGTGAGAAAGCAGACATGTGAAGAGAGGATATGTTGCTTGCCCCCACCCACCCACACCCACACAGAGAAGATTCTACAACATATCCTCAAGAACCCCCAATTTTTGCCAGATGAAAAAATAAAACATTAAGAACAGTGTCTTACAGCCTTTTTGACCAGTTTCCTACTGGATTCCACCACTGCTTCTGTCAGTGTGAATTCTGTTTTAATCATCTCCAGCACATTGATAGCCGATTCCAGGGGTGTGAGCTCAGCCTCCATATCAAAGGAGCAGTCTAGGACAAAACACAGGACTCACTTCAAGCTCTTTCCTAAGGAGCAGCACACATGTCCAAAAAGTAGATACAGTTTTCTATGGAAGCATGAAGACACCCTAAGCCTCATTTGCATAAAGGACCACGCAAACCAAGCATCTAGTCCCGGCACTCAAGAGGCAGAGGCCAATCTGGTCTACACAGTGACAGCCAGGGCTATGCAAACAGATCCTGTTTAGTAATAATAAGCCATGCAAACCCGTTAGATTTGCAATTATGCCAGGTGGTGGCGCACGCCTTTAATCCCAGCACTGGGGAGGCAGAGGCAGGCAGATCTCTGTGAGTTCGAAGCCAGCCTGGTCTACAAAGCAAATTCCAGGACAGCCAGGGCAACACAGAGAAACCCTGTTTTGAGAAAAATAAACAAATAAAAGATTTGCATTTATTTTTGCTTATGTGCTTGTGATTATGGTCCCAATTTAAATTAACCAATTTAAAAAAAATAAATAAAATAAAAATAGATTAACCAATTTTATTCTTGTTTGTTTTTCGAGACAGGGTTTCTCTGTGTAGCTCTGGTTGTCCTGGAACTCCCTCTGTAGATCAGGCAGGCCTCAAACTCAGAGATCCCCCTGCCTCTGCCTCAGCACACCCAGCTTCAAATCAACGTATTTCACGTGACTTTCAATACTTTTCAAAACTGCTCAATTGAAACACATACATTTGCCTCTAAAATCCAGAATAACACGTTTGTGAGATAGAAGTGGCCAACACTGGAAGACAATTTGTTAAGCAGCTGCCAAGTTCAACTGGGGGTGTGTGGGGAAGGTGGGGGGTTTTCATGCTCTACTACGGGGAGGAAAAGGGGGAAGGATGTGTCCTTAAGGATGTAACTTATTTTCAGCAACAAAAATGGGTGTGCAATTAACAGGTGGGAGAAAACAAAAAAACCACATAAAACTAGCCAAGGAATCTTAACTGGAGAAAACTACAACCAGGGAATTCAACCACCATTGAACGAAAAAGACCTCCGCGGTGCAAACAGTAGTGCACTTTAACCCGGAATCTTTCAGTCCCGGATGTTAAGTTTGAAAATAACAAAACCCTACGTAAGTGAGCCCAGAAAAGAACACAAAAAATAGCCATACCTAAATTTTCCCCTTCTTCAATGCGCGACAGACACTGCATAACTCGCAGCAACCGGGACACCGTATGCTCCTTCCCCAAAGGCCTGACAAGCAACGCTGGGAAAGAAGACATGGTTGGCTCCGCGAGCCCGGGGACCCCAAGGCATGCACCCACAGACCTTCCTTCTCCCCGCGGCCCCGGGCCGGCCCTCACCCTGCATGATGTCCCGGATCTGCCTGAAGTCCCCGTACCGGCTACTCCGAAAGGCCCGCAGCGCCTCGTGGAAGTAGAACTTGAGCACCCAGCGGTTGACCGCCTCCTCCAGCTGCGCTTCCCCCGCGCCCCGCTCCGACGCGCCTCCCAGCCCCGGCTCGTGCCGCCCCCGTCGAACCCGCCCGCCGCTGCGCGATGCCCGCCGGCCCGCCACCCGCCCGCCGCTGTCGCTGCTCCCGCCTCCTCCCGCCATCGTGCTCGATCGCCGCGCGCCCTCCCCGCCCTCCCGGCTGGGCCGTTTCCTTGGCTGTGACGCCATCGGGTCACGCACAACGCCCGGGCCGGAAGCAGGGCCCGCTGTCCCGGCTCCCGCGGCCATGATACCGACGGGGTTCCAAGCCGCCCGCGGGCTTCTGGGAGGGAAAGGACCGAGAGGGGGTACACAACCCCCCTCCTCGGCCACCGTAGTTCCCGTTGTGTCTGGCGCAATGCCTGCTGGGGATTGAAGTCCACACAACCCAGCCGGGCGCATTGTTTTGAAGGTTATGCTGCTGACACGGGACACTGAAAATATGAAAAATAATCGCATGCATATTATTAGACATTTTGCAAATTGTGTAAAGCAGTATAATAGAGAAAAGGTTGCTTTGTTTTGAGACAGAGACTCACTATTGTATCCTTGGTTGGCCTGGAACTCATGATATAGATCCGACTGACATGGAACTCTGCCTCTGCCTCCTAGTGCTGAGATTAAAGGCTAGTGCCACCATGGTCAGCCTTTGTTTTTGTTTTTGTTTTGTTTTGTTTTAATTAAAAAAAATTTTTTTAAACGTGGGTTTTCTCGGAATTAACTCGGGTCCTCGCGATTCTACAGCAAGCACTTTATCAATTATTCGGTCTCCCCATCCCCCAGTAAAAATTTATTTTAAGACAGGTCCTGCAAAGTTGCCGGGCTAGCTTTGAACCCACTTCAGAGCCCCGGTGCAATAAGACTTTGGAGCCTCTCTCTGAAGCAGTCCTAGCTATGGCAATCAAAGCTTCTTGGTGAGCCCAGCCTGCTTGCCTTACTTAAAAGGAGCAAAATTATCCACCTTCACATCCTGACAGTTCTACTTGTTACTGTATCAACCTTGAGCAAATTACTTTCCCTTTTGAGTGTCTCTTCCCCTTTCTGTCAAGGATACATAATCAAGGTACCTCACAGGATTGTATTAAAATGAGATGATGTAGTATTTCTGGTGCCCGTAGCTCAGGGCTGTAGTATTTATTATTATTATTATTATTATTATTATTATTATTATTATTATTATTATTACTACTATTGGTTTTTTCGAGACAGGCTGTCTCTGTGTAGTTTTGGTGCCAGTCCTGGATCTTGCTCTGTAGACCAGGCTGGCCTTGAACTCACAGAGATCCGCCTGGCTCTGCCTGCTGGGATTAAAGGAGTGCACCACCACCACCCAGCTGTAGAATATTATTTTAAGATGTGTTACTTTTCTTTTTTTATGTTGTGGAACATTTGTTTTAATGATGCAAAGATGTGTTGTATTCTTTTATGTTGCATTTGTTTAACTCTGTGAAACTGTGTTACTGTGCCTGTCTAAATTACCTGATGTTCTAATAAAGAGCTGAACAGCCAATAGTGAGGCAGGAGAAAAAGATAGGCAGGGCTGTCAGGCAGAGAGAATATATAGAAGAAGAAATCTGGAAAGAAAATTTAAGAATAAGAGAACAAAGAGAGGAGGATGCTGGGGGCCAGCCACCCAGCCATATAGCCAGCTACGGAGTAAGAGTGAAAGTAAAATATACAGAAGTAATAAAAGGAAAAAGCCCAAAGGAAAAAGGTAGCTGGGATAATTTAAAGTTAAGAAAAGCTGGCAAGAAACAAGCCAAGCTAAGGTCAGGCATTCATAAGCAAGCTGGGTGGTGGGATCCCAAAAGAGCACAAATAACCAACAACACAGGGCTCAGCTTGTAAGGGTTCAACAAATATTTTGTGTGGTGTGTGTGTACATGGAGATCCAAGGAAAACTTACAAATTATTCTATCTCTAGCACTGTAAAAATAAACGTCCCTCCCTTCCTTTCTTTTTTCTCCATACAACTTATATAAAGTGCACAAGTCTCAGCCAGATGTGGTGCCTGTAACCCACCTTTTGGGGTAGTAGGATTTACAAGATTGAGGTCAGCCCAGGCTACCTAGTCAGATCCTGTCTCACAAACAGGTGAAACAAAAGCCCCTGTAATTCCAGCACTTGGGAGATGGAGACAGGAGGATTTGGAGTTCAAGGCCAGCAAGGACACCACAGGAGACACTATCAGGAAGGAAGGCAGGCAGGTGGGCAGGCGGGCATCTCATTTAGCTCAATCTGAAGTGCACACCTTCATGAGGATTCTTTTTTCATTTATTGCTTTTAAAACAAGCCTAACATAGCCCATGCTGACCTCAAACTCCCAAACCTTTCATGCCTCCATCTCCCAAGTTCTGATATTCCAGAACACCTGGTACTGTTCTAATTTTTTGAAAGCCCAGTGTTACATGGTTGAACCCATCTTTATCTACCACAAATACACCTCTGTGGGACTCCGTTTCAGAAGCTCCAGTCTTCTCCACTAGGGGGCAGAGTGGTGTAAGGGAAAAGCCACCATCTTTGGGTTAAGTACAGGCTGGTCCTGGATCTCTGTTTTACCGGCTTAGGGTAAGAATTTACGCTTTGGGCATCTAATTTTTCCCCGTCTACTTGAGAGTCCAGACTATCAAATGGACAATTTATAGAGCTGTAATTAAGATGTGAACAAGAGCCGGGCAGTGGTGGCGCACGCCTTTAATCCCAGCACTCGGGAGGCAGAGCCAGGCGGATCTCTGTGAGTTCGAGGCCAGCCTGGGCTACCAAGTGAGTCCCAGCAAAGCTACACAGAGAAACCCTGTCTCGAAACCCCCCCCCCAAAAAAAAAAAAGAAAAAAAAGATGTGAACAAGAAATAAGTTAATGCCTGCAAATACTGCCCAATCCTGGTGCAATTAACAATGTTCCTTTTTTCTTTCTTTCTTTTTTTTAAAATTTATTTATTTATTATGATACAGTGCTCTGCCTGCATGAGTCCCTGCAGGCCATAAGAGGAAGCCAGATCTCATTACAGATGGTTGTGAGCCACCATGTGGTTGCTAGGAATTGAACTCATGACCTCTGGAAGAGCAGTCAGTGCTCTTAACCACTGAGCCATCTCTCCAGCCCGTGTATGAGTGTTTCTATGTGTGTGGAAGTGCATATGCACATGTGTGCACAGTGTATGTGTAGGCCTGAGATAGACATAGGGATCTTTCTTTTGCTTTTATTTATTTTACTTTTACTTTTATTTATTACTTACTTTTACTTTTATTTTTAGCTGTTTTTATTTTGTAGAAGTGTCTTACTATGTAGCCCTGGCAGGCCTGAAACTTTCTATGTAGAGCAGGCTGTGTTTGAACTCACAGAGATCTGCCTGCCTCTGTCTTTCAAATGTTAGGATTAGAGACACTCAGCCCCAGCAAGGTTTTAAAAATTAATAATATCCATTGTCAGGGAAGGTGCTGTACGATAGGTACTTTCACCCATGGATGGTGGGAGTGTCAATACAACCTTTCCAGAAAGGAACTCATACAAAGAACAAGGCACCAGGAGGCCACACACATTGCATCTTTAGAAATTATTCCTGGAGGAAGACTCATAAATGAGCACCACGATTTAAAGACTTTTCATCAGTGGTTACTAATACTGTAGAAAAAAATACAACCAAAAAGATCTGATAATAGAAGTTTTAAATAAATCGTGATGTGTATCATACCTAGGAATCTTACGCTGTGATTTTAAAAAATGGCACCCTTGTTAAAGTAACTAAATAAATAAAGTGCCCAACCATTATTTCATGCTCGAGGTATAAAGGAAGGAAAAGGAATAGAGCAACAGAAATATTTATTATATAAAAAATTTATGCATCATGGGCTATTGGTGCAGGCCTGTCATCCTAGCTGAGGCTCAGGCAGAAGGATCTCAAGCTCCAGGCTTGTCTGGCTGGCCACAGAGCTGGTTCATCTGGAGCCTGGGCAGCTTACTAAGACTTTCTGTCAAAATAAAAGTAAACAAACAAACAAAAACAACAAAGGAGAGGGAGGGCCGGCAAGATGGCTTAGGATATGGGTGTTTGTGCATAGTTCTGACGACAGTAATTTCAGTCCCTGGATCCCACCAGGTAACAAGAGAGAATCGATTCACACACACACACACACACACACACGCACACGCACACGCACACGCACATGTATGCACAGACAGGACTGGGAGTGGGATGTGATGACGCATGTATGTTAGCACTTGGGAGGCATAATTGCCTGGTCTACATACCAAGTTTTAGGACAGCCAGGAAACCGCACCAAGAAGACAAACAAAAAGTGGGACTAGAAAGATGGCTCAGCTGCTAAGAGGGTATGATGCTTTTCCAGAGGAGTTAGGTTCATTTTCTAGCACCCACATCTGTACAAACACCTATAACTCCACCAACAGGGTATCCTATAACTTCTTTTGGCCTCCTCTGACTTTGTGTACATGGTATACATAACATACATTCAGATAGACACACACACACAAAATAATAATAATAATAATAATAATAATAATAATAATAATAATAATAAATAAGGGCTGGAGAGATGGCTCAGCCATTAAAGGCTAGGCTCACAACCAAAAATGTAAGAGTTCTGTTCTCAGGATCCACAACTGTCTCTCCAGCCATAAAAATAAGTAAGTAGGGCTAGAGAAATGGCTCAGAGGTTAAGAGCACGGGCTCCTCTTCCAGAGGTCCCAAGTTCAATTCCCAGCAACCACATGGTGGCTCACAACCATCTGCAATGGGATCTGATTCCCCTTTTTGGTGTGCATGAAGACAAGTCATTCATATACATATTTGAGTTATTAAATATTTCATTTAATAAAATAAATCTTTTAAAAAGTAAATAAATAAATCTTTAAAAAAGTCAAATAAATAAGTAAAAACTACAAAAACAGCCGGGTGGTGGTGGTGCATGCCTTTAATCCCAGCACTCAGGAGGCAGAGGCAGGCAGATGTCTGTGAGTTCGAGGCCAGCCTGGTCCACAGACAGAGTTCCAGGAAGGGCTCTAAAGAGCTACACAGAAATCCTATCTTGAAAAAACAAACAAACAAACAAATAAATAAATAAATAAATAAGATAATAAAAAATAAGACAGGTGATGGTGGTGCACACCTTTAATCTCAGCACTTGGGAGGCAGAGGCAGGCAGATCTCTGTGAGTTTGAGGCCAGCCTGGTCTACAGAGCAAGTTTCAGGACAGGGAGGGCTATTGCACAGAGAAACTCTGTCTCAAAAAAAAAATTAAAAATAAAGAAAGAAAGAAAGAAAGAACACTAGTTCTTCTTGAGGACCCACATAGTGGCTCAGGACAGCTAGGGCTGTTGCACAGAGAAACTCTGTCTCAAAAAAAAAATTTAAAAAAAATAAATAAAGAAAGAAAGAACACTAGTTCTTCTTGAGGACCCACATAGTGGCTCAGGCCAGCTAGAGCTGTTGCACAGAGAAACTCTGTCTCATAAATAAACAAACAAACAAACAAATAACACTAGTTCTTCTCCTTGAGGACCCACATAGTGGCTCACAGCCATCAGTAACTCCAGTTCCAAGGGATCCAATGGCCTCTGTGGGCTCTGCATGCACACAGGCAACACACACACACAAAATAAATAAATTAATTAAAGGCTGAGTTGTAGCTCAGTTAATAGAGTGCTTGCATAGTCCTGATTCCCAGGACTTCAGAAAACTTGACTTGGTAATGCTTGGTTTAAACCTTTATTCTATTTTTTTTTTTTTTTTTTGGTTTTTTCGAGACAAGGTTTCTCTATGTAGTTTTGGTGCCTGTCCTGGATCTTGCTTTGTAGACCAGGCTGGCCTGGAACTCACAGAGATCCACCTGGCTCTGCCTCCCGAGTGCTGGGATTAAAGGCATGAGCCACCACCATCCGGCTTTAGTCTATTTTTAAATCCAAATATAATTTAATTATTTTGAGACAAAAATCTCATCATGTAGCCTTTATTTTTGGGTCCTGAGATTAGAACCCTGGACCTTGAACATGCTAAGCATAATCTCTACCAACAAGTCACATTCCTCACTCTAAGTCTTATTTTAAATTTAAACCTATTTGATAGCAGTAAGATAAAATGACAAAGGATTTGATTAGTTTCCTCTGTTCTTGAAGTTCTTATAAACAGAATATCACATGAAGCAGTCTTCTGTCTGGGTTCTTTTGCACATGTCTTTGAGTTCTATCCACGTTCTTCCTTTTTATAGCTGAGTATTGTGTTTCATTGTATGAAAGCCCACAATTTACCCATCCATTCTCCTGCTGATGGACATTTGTATTCTTGCCAGTTTTGGATAATTAGGAAAAAGGCTGCTGTTGTGTGACATTTTGATTGTGTTCTGACAAATAAAGTTTGCTTGGATTCAGAGAGCAGAGCTAGCCACTAGCTGGCCATGGAGTTTTAGAGGACTGTAGAGAGAGGAGACAGGAAGTGGTAAGGCGGGCCTGAGAGAGGATCTTGGTCCTTTAGGATGGAGGAACAGAAGAGGTAGGAAGTGACTGGCTCCTCCCCCTGGGTTCCCTGAGAGGCTAGTCTCATGACAGTGGAGGTCCATTTACTGCCAGCTTGGGGAGCCATGTTTACTGCCCCAACTCTGGGAAGTTTCTAGGCCCATGCCACCACCGAGTAGCATGCTGCCTACTTTTGCCACTAGCACTGAAGCACCGAGCCAGAAAGCCTTCTCTTAAAGGAACAGTGCCTCTGCTCACTGCCAGCAAACTGAGCCCACAGGAGAAAAGGAAGCTACCAAGAAGCCATGCTTGACTCCGCTCTTGTGTGTCTAGAATCCTTTTCCAAGTTTTGTCAGGTTTCATGTGGAAATTTCGGCCATATGTTGGAATGCCATACATAATAGAGTATTTTCTCTGAATTTGTCAAAGCAAATGGACTAGACATTGTTAATGTAATTCTTACCTGTGTTTATTTGTATACAGTTATTGTACTTATTGTATATAGTTTTACTATGTTAGTTAAAACCTTTGATTTTTATTTAGACAAAAAGGGGGAAATGATGTGTGCTGTGGATGATTGATTGATAAATAAAGTGCTGATTGGCCAGTGGCCAGGTAGGAACTATAGGCGGGACAAAGAGAGAGGAGAATTGTGGGGAGTGGAAGCAGGAGGAGAGAGACACTGCCAGCCGTGGCCATGAGAAGATGTTAAGATACTGGTAAGCCACGAGCCATGTGGCAACTTATAGATTAATAGAAATGGGTTAATTTAAGATATAAGAACTAGATAACAAGAAGCCTGCCACGGCCATACAGTTTATAAATAATATAAGTGTCTGTGTGTTTATTTGAGTCTGAGTGGCTGCTGGCCCCGGGCGGGACTGGAGATAGCTCCAGCTACAGATGTTTTGATTGTGTGCTGACAAAGCTTGCTTAGAGTCAGAGGGCAGAGCTAGCCACTGGTAGACCATAGAAGTTTGGAGGACTGTAGAGAGAGGAGACAGGAAGTGGTAAGGCGGATAAAAGTAAAAGTTTTAGATGTAACTGTAGATTGCTCATGGAGAGGCATACATAATTTTAGGTGGCAGTTTCTTTTCTTTATTGTGGAAAATAAAGCCAAATTTGCTTCCAAAATATTTACACCATCCAACACATCTCTCTCTCTCTCTCTCTCCTTTATATTTTAGCCTAGTGACAGTGTGATGAGAATGCAGTTGTGTTTGTTGAAAACATCTTTTATCTGGATCTAGATGATCTGCAGCTCTAGGGGATCCAACACAGACATACATGCAGACAAAACACCATTTATAAAAGAAAAATAAGTAAATCACTTAAAATTATTTATAAAAAAGAAAAAAATCTTCTATCAATCACTCTCTGGTTTATATTTAAAACAAACAATTTTTAAAATTATATTTATATGTGTGTGTGTTTCCATGTAAGTAGAGCTGTCTGTGGAGGTCAGCAGAGGGTGTTGGCTCCCCTGGAGCTGGAATTACAGGTGTTGTGAGCTACCCAATGAGTCCTTTGCAAGAGCAGCCCATGCTCTTTTACTGCTGGGCATCTCTCCAAGCAAGCCTTCTATGGGTTATCTTTTATTCTCTTTTTAAAAATAACTCTGTTAGTTAGATGTGGTGGCATACACATGTGATCACTGCTCAGTAGGTAGAGACAGGAGGTATGCTAGAAGTTCACAGTCAGCCTGAACTACATAGTTAAGACTGTCTCAAAAAAATAAAATAAAATACATGGCACAGTGGTTAGAAGCACTTGTTGCTCTTTCAGAGGACCAGAACACCCACATGGTAGCTCACGACCATCTATAACTTCAGTTCCAGGGGATCCAACACCTTCTTCTGACCTCCAAGAGTATCAGGCAAACATGTGGTATACATATGTACACACAGGCAAAACACTCACTCACACACACACACACACACACACACACACATACACACACAAATATATATATATATATATATATATATATATATATATATATATATATATATATGAAAATAATGATAATAATAATAATAAAATAAACAGGGGGTCAGGTGTGGTGGCATTGCCTTTTTAAATTTTTTTTTAAAGATTTATTTATTTATTATGTATACAGAAGAGGGTGCCAGATCTCATTACAGATGGTTGTGAGCCAATATGTGGTTGCTGGGAATTGAACTCAGGACCTCTGGAAGAGCAGTCGGTGCTCTTAACCTCTGAGCCATCTCTCCAGCCCTTCCTTAAATTTTTTTTATTGAATTTTTTTCATACAATATATTTTGATCATGTTTTTCCCCTCCTTCAATCCTTCCTAGATTCTTCCCACCTCCCTACCTTTATGTCTTGTTCTCTTTTTCTTTCCAACACAAGTAAACAAAAACCCAAGAAACAAAAACAAAAACCTCCACAAAAAACACAAATCAAAATAAACAAGCAGAAGACCAATAAGATTTTAAAAGGCCAAAATAAAGTAAAATGAAACAAAAAGTCCACAAAGTGACTATTGAGTTTGCTTCTCCAGGGCATGGGGCCTGCTCTGGAGTGCACATACCAAGTAAGGAGAAACTGACTGGAGAAAACTGATTTCCCTTTTGCCAGAGGGAACAATTGCAGATAGCTTCTGGGTTAGGGGTGGGACCCTGCCTGGCTTGTGTAGGCACAGGCCTTTAATCCCAGCAGTCTAGAGACAGAGGCAAGTGGATCTCTGAGTTTGAGGCCAGGCCAGCCCGGTTTACAGAGAGAAAACTTATCTCAAAAACCCAACCAACCAACAAATAAACAAAATAGGGGGCCGGAGAGATGGCTCTGTGTTGGACAGTGCTTGCTGCTCTCGAAGAGAACCTGAGTTCAGTTCCCAGCACCCTTTGTGGGTGGTCACATCTGCCTGTAACTTCAGCACCAGGGGACCAGATGAAGACTCTGGCCTCCATGGTCATCCCCATGGCACCATACCCACATGCAGACACTACATGCATATAATTAAAAAAAATTAAAAATCTTTAAAAAGCAAACTATATGCTTGCGCGCTCCTGTGTGTGTGTGCGTGTGTGTACTAGTGTATATGCAGGTATGTGTGGAGGCCAGAGGACAATTCCAGAAGCCCAAAGGATTTCTCACTAGCCCAGAGCTCACTAACTAGGCCAGGCTGTGAGCCCGAAGAATCCACCTGTTTTTACTTTCTCAGCACTGGTATTGTAAACATCTCCCAGAGTTTTACAAGGGTTTTGGGGATCTGATTCAAGTCTCTGTATCTGCGAGGCAAGCACTTTACTACCTGTTGCTCTAACCCTCAAACTATAAAGTTTGAACTTTCAGTCTTAAAATGATGATGATGACAATGATGATGATGATGATGATGGAGAGAGAGAGAGGATGGATGTGTGACATGCCATGGTGTGTGTGAAGGTCAGAGAGCAACTTTCAGGAGTCAGTTCTCTCCTTCTCCCACGAGACTTCAGGGATTGGAAGTCAGGTGGCCAGGCTGGTGTGGCAGGTGCTTTTACTAGCTGAGAAGTCTCCCCACCCCCGCAACCCATCTCCTATCTCCAAGTCTCAATATGTAGCCATGCATGGCCAGGACTTCACTATGTAGGTCCCACTGAATTCAAAGATCTGTCTGTTTCTGCCTCTAAAGACAATCTCGAGTAGCCTTCACTGGCCTCAAACTCACTATGTAGCCAAGGACAGGTATGGATTTCTGACCCTCCTGCCTCCACCTCCCCGATGCTGGGATTATAGGCATGAATGGCCACTTTGGTTTTGTGCAGTGCTGGGGATGGAACCCCGGGGCTTTGCACACACTAGGCAAGCATTCTACCATCTGAGTTTACAGCCTCAGCCCCTAGGCATAATTTTTTTATCTAATCTAAATTTGATGTTTGTGAATAGCATAAAATAGGGCTCAGATACATTTTATTCCTCTGTGAGTATCTAACTCATTGCATTTCATTAAAATATACATATATAGTTATAGATATAGATATAGATATCCCCTTCTGGGGCTGGAGACAGCTCAGAGTTTAAGAACACACACTATTCTGTGTCCAGTTCCCAGCTCTCAACATGGTGCCTCACAACTGCCTGCAAATCCAGTTCCAGGCAATCTGACACTCTCTTCTGGTCTCCATGGATACCTGCGCACATGTGATGCACATCAACTCCTGTAGGCACACACAACATACATATTAAAAACACACACACGCCAGGCGGTGGTGGGGCACGCCTCTAATCCCAGCACTCGGGAGGCAGAGGCAGGCGGATCTCTGTGAGTTCGAGGCCAGCCTGGTCTCCAAAGCGAGTTCCAGGAAAGGCGCAAAGCTACACAGAGAAACCCTGTCTCGAAAAACCAAAAAACAACAACAACAACAACAACAACAAAAAACCAAACACACACACACACACACACACACACACACACACACACACATCTTTTCTGAAGTGTCACCATTGTTATGAATTAAGAGGCCTTGTTGTGTAGACC